>NC_041806.1:23239487-23571987 GCF_900964775.1 Scleropages formosus | reverse complement strand
GCATTAGTCATTACGAGGGTGAGATGAATGACAGTTTGTAGCCGTAGCCATCTCAGTAATTAAAAATACTCACAAAATACTCACAAGCTATAATTAAAAATAATCACATGCTGTTGACCCTGAAACCTCTGCTGTATCACTTCGCTATGGCAGATATGGATTTGTTTGCAAGCCTCCCTTTTTTTTTTTCTTTTTAACTTTGTGGGATGTTAACTTACGAGATGTTTAGCAGCTCCTTGTTTATATGAGGCCTGCAGCACTAACATCAAATCAAAATTGGACCCCTTCTTCCAAATCATCCAACTGCACTTCTGAAGGTGACAGCTGCTGTGCCTCAACCAACCCCTCCTTCCCCACCCACCCCATCCAAAATCCCCCATGACCCCCCCAAACCATGATTCCTGTCCTCTCTGACCTAACATTTCATCCCACACCCCCGTAAGGCATCATGCGTAAATCTTCCTTGACAGGGAGCTGCTCAAAGTGATGAGTAGGTCTTCGAGCTCTGGTTTCGGAAACCCGCTGATGTCGCATAAAGTCGGTCAAGAAGATGCAGGCATGGAGGTGAATATAAAGGAGCCGGATTTTAGTCTCTGAAAGCGAGCATGAGGGCGCTAGAGGGAGACCATCTCAGAAACATGCGGCTGGGAGAGAGCGTCCTCCGTCCTGACCCCGAATACCAGTTTTGGGTGCTCCCTCAAGGCCCTTGAACCCACACCAGTTTTCATCACTATTTTCATAGCTGGATTCTCACCCACACTTCTACTGCAGACTGAACAGGCAAGTGCCTTTGTGAAAACTTTGAGGCTCCATAACTTTGAAGACAACAGAACCGATGATTGACGCCTGAAGTGTACGTCGGTGATGATGGATCAGCCTGTGGGATGTGTTATTATATCTCTGCGCAATCAAGGTTATAGAAGGCATTAGAGATGAAGTCAAACACCGACTTCATCTCCACCAACGTGTCATCCTGGGCTGTTATAAATAATAAATAATATGTTTCGATCTATTTAAGTGATATGATATTATATAAGTGCTTTCATTGTAATTAATACATTTTTCATAACCCAAGCGGACGGTTAAATTAAGGATTCATCGAGTGATTGATCTCATTCGAGAGAACATCCATAAAAGCCACAAATCACACTAAAAGCATCCCCTGAATGAGACAAGTGAAAGGCACAGCTGAAAGATAAGACTAGCAAATTTTAACATGGAAAGAGCAGGTGGAGGAACTGTTTGTGTGGCCAGAATCACCCTGGGACAATTTTTACCTTTTATTCTCAGTGAAATTTGGAAAGCCATGTTTATTTTGAGCGTACTCTACTATTCGCAGTAGAAACTGGGCAGGAAATCAAAGTTATGGGGTAATACACAAATAAACCCTGAATATTTGCTCCTTCTTAAGACAACTATGTTCCCATGTCAAGAAACATCCATTCACAGAGGTAGGAGCAATTTCTCGGTGAAAAGACCGTTTTAGCGCGGTGGAAACCATCGTCATCGTTCATCTAGAGGAGACCGAAACGTTGCTTTTCAGCTCACGTCTGACTGTACAGCTCATGATGCAGACAAGACACTTCCAAGCCCCCATCACTCAGGTGTGAGGCAGGTCCACACAGTCCAAAGGCAGCATTACAGTGGTGGAGCTCAACACATGAGGTGGGGTTTGGATGAACAAGTACCTTTCATCGCAGCATGTTACAAGGGTTTTACTGGTGAAGATCTAAGACGTCCAGGCATGAAGGTTAGGCAGGAAGAAACTCAACGAAAGAAGGATTCCATACATAGCCTCCGTCAGCATGATTGTTTTCAGCCACTGACAATATATGCAATGTATCTTCAGAAGGCTTTGGACCTATGGATTCAAGTCCGGCAGGTTCTCCAGCTTTGATTATTTGCACTGATAAGCATTCGTTTAACTTCTCTCCAGAGTGACTCACAATGGTCAGGTACTTACGATGGTTTACCCGTTTCTGCAAGCGGGTAATACTGACTGCAGCAATTCAGGGAAAGGACCTTGATGAAGGGCACTACAGGAGGAGGTGGGATTCAAAACTGGGTCCACTAAATGAAACCAACACCTTGAAGGACTAAGCTACCTGGTGCCCCACAACACAACCTACTTCCGCCTAGAGCTCAAAAACGAGCGAAATGGTTTGAAGTAACACAGTAAGACAGGTCAGGTGGTACCTTTTGGACTTGACCCTCCAGAGTCAATAGTCATGGAGCTCTGCTGTATCTCAGTCTTTACCACAGGTGTGCTCATTTCTGGGCATGGAGAACAAATCTGCACGAGCCCAGCATGTCACTAACGGTTCGGTCCACGTACACAGGTTGACAGACGTAAGAGACGGACGTGGGCTCCACGAAGGCAGGCGAAGGACGCAGCTGATTCATTTCGCCTATCGAAGACGTCACTCCTACACAAGCGCTGTTTTGGGGACGCAGTTCTGAAATCGCTCCAGCGTCACACACCATCAGCGGTGCAACGTACAGGTCTGACCTTTCCTCCGTTCAGCTCAACTTCCGTCACTTGATTTCATCCCAGTTTTTAACATTTCTTTTAATTTGAGGTGTTGGTTCCTATGTCCCAGAAGTGCTGACTGGTGGCACCATTCATTCCCCGTTGCATTAGCATGTCATTAACACCCCTGTCTAATTTATTCAGAGGAATACGGAGAAATACTCCTTAAAAAAAATAAAAATGATCAGGACCGAAATATTTTACGTCAACAATCCCCTCGAGCTCATAGAGAAACAATTCTTCAGTTTCCCTGTTAGGGTCTCTGGTTACATTAAAATGAAGTCCTTCAAGCACCTGTCATCTTTTTCCAAAGTGTCACTGTGGAATCTGTCACTAATGGGTTCTAAGTGCAAAAATTTAAAAAAAAAAATATAAATATAAAATTTAAATATTTCATCTAATTCAGTTACAGAAAAGAAGCAACATTTTTAAGAATAAACTATATCTGGGTTTAGTGAGGCAATATTTGCATTGTATAGTCCCAGTATAATAACAGTCATATTTTCACGTTTCATGTTTAAACCTTTTTCGCATAACAAAGAACATGAAGGCACTTAACAATTAACAGCTAACTCTTAATCAGACGACAAAGGGAATATCTCCCTTTTGCTAAATCAAGTTGAGACGCCGGGCACTTCAAAGCTCGATAGGCTTCCAAAGACATTTTTTTTCCTCCCCCCGCAACGCGGTTTCCCGACTGTTTTACTTATTTATTTCTGAACAAATGTTCACAGTTGTTGTTTTTAGAACACTTTCTCTCTCTCTTTCACAGATTAAGGAGTCACTCCTATATCTGTCGACACCAAACGGCAGTTCCAGATAACGGGAGGGCGCGGATCTCAGCCCGTTGCGTGGCGGCGGTAGAAGGAGGGATTCGGCGGGTGGTTTCAGGTAAACACAGGTGCCCTTGCCAACCGTCACGTTTCCCGGGCTTCGCCGATGACATACGGTCGCCTCCTCGTGGAGCTAAAATAGCAGCCAAACGCTCAAGAGCATTAAAGCTTTACCGGAGTAACCGTTCTGCCGCGTCCTTCTCCGGCGGGGGACATGTCCCCAGACGGCAAAGTGGCGACACATGAGCACATCGCAGCTCTATTTCTGGCTCAATCCACGGATCCTTCCCTGTGTTGTGCAGATGTTTCTCGCGGTATCCGCTTAATGATGCCGATTTGGCCTCATGAATTTCTATAAAAGGCTATGAAAGGTTTGACACAAGGCTTCTGGAGAAGAGTGACTTCGGCGTCAGAAATATTTACCAATCAGTGCAGGGAAAATTGTTACAAATTGCAGCAAGGCTCTAACTATTTAATAAATAACTATATAATTGTGCTGTATGATCATACCTGTGATGCACTGTAACCTTTTGACTCTAGAAACTCATTGTATGCATATGGATATACTTCCAATTTTTCGGTGTGCTGTGTGTGTATGCGTGTGTGTGTGTGTGCGTGCACGCAAGTGAAATATATATTTTGCTGTTTTTATTAACAGGACAAGGTCACAGCAACACACAGATATACATATAGAGATATTCAAATAAACTGTATAATTACTAATATATACTAATATTACCATTATTATACAGTACATATTATAAACAATACGGTTACTGATGGAAAGATGTAAAGCAAGGACCAATATCGTTGAATCCACCCCAGGTAGAATCAGCATTATAACAGCTACTCAATGTAAAACATAGTAAGGAAAACCAGATGAGGTGAAGGCTGATCAATTATACTCCCATCATGCACTGGTGGAGATATGGAATCAATAGCAGGAGCTGAGCCGTGGGATTTCCTACACTGTCCTGTGTTTGCGAGAGGCGAATGTAATCTACCAAAATCCAATAAAAGGAGTTTTTTTTTTTTTTTCCCTTTAAAACTGATGGCATCTGCTGGCTTCCCGAAAGGCAGAACCAGAGGAGTCACACCGGAGGGGGATTTCTGCCTCAAATTAGTGCCTGTTCTGGGCTACTCCGCACGGAATATTGCCATAATTTGCCCTCTGCGGCTGAGGAGAGCGCGGTCATTTGCCGGATATCGCGACGGAACCCACCCGCTTTGCTTCGCTTTTTCGTGGGATTAGACACAAGACACCAAAGCGTGCCAAAGTATTATTGCTGCTGCGTGTTGTTCATCGCATGAAGATACGAACCCGGCGGTGTTCCGCTATTCCGCGCTGGGGAAGGAAACCAGCAGGTTACCCGGGCGCCACGTCGTACGGTGCTGTGCGGTTTGTTGTTGGTTCGAATGACCGTAATATTTCTTCCACGGTTCACCAAAGTTGGAGGGGGGGATTACATGTTCACAGCTTCTTTAACACCAAAGTCTGCGCCTTAAAGCACAAATTGAGTTGCAACTCCGC
This sequence comes from Scleropages formosus, assembly GCF_900964775.1. Taxonomy (NCBI): domain Eukaryota; kingdom Metazoa; phylum Chordata; class Actinopteri; order Osteoglossiformes; family Osteoglossidae; genus Scleropages; species Scleropages formosus. Next base: position 23,567,093 of record NC_041806.1, on the reverse strand, counting down.
AAACAGTGTCACATTTCCCCGAGACCGGACTGCAGCGTCTGCTACCGAGCGCTTTATGTTGATTCAGGCGTTTGTGGGGAGGGGGGGGTGTTTTCCTTCCAGATGTTCAGCCCTCTCTGATTGCTCATTGCACTCCTGTATTTTCATTTTTGCTCCACACTTCATCATAGAAATCAGCCCGAATCCAAAGAAACAGACCATTTCATCTGCCTGCCCGTGATGGATTGTTGTTTGCTGCCTCTGGAGCGGCTGCGTTTGGCGGAGGGAACGCTCCCTTAATGGTGCCGTCTCCAAAGTCAACCTCACGCGGCTCTCCCCAGAAATCCTACTTCCCGGCGTTTTTCTTCCAGCACAAAGGCGGACGGGACAGCAAGGCGGCAAGGCGTTACGTTTTCCGTTATCACACAAGGCCGCGATTTTCTCATTTGCGCGCGATTCGGAAAAAAAAACCAAGGCCCTTTCATAGCACAACTGAGGAAATACGTTTTAATCAACGCGTACGCGGCTGCCTCAGAATTTCTCCGTTAATTGCATTTTTTTTTTTTTTTTTTTTTTTTTAACAGCTGCATTCATATTTTTTTTTCATCTTTTACTCTGTGTGTCTCGTTGCACCATTTGCATAATTGCATTTGTGACGCTCGCGCCAAACATCTTCTTCTAAAAGCGCATTACGTAACGGCTCCGCCTGCGAAACCGAATTACAGCCGCTGGACCAGAGGCCAAAGTTGGCGGGAGACTACCCCGTCCCGCTCACATCGGAAGGGCAGGAAACACGGCAAAGCTGGCTCCACGACCGACGCAGCCCCGTCCGTCACCGGCTGCGAAGAGAGCGCTACTTGTTGCGTATTTTCATTACATACTAATAGAGGCTATAATAACCGAATTCCAACAGGAACACTTAAGACAAGTTTCGTAATGTATCATAATCCTGTTATCGCATCGAAAAGAAATTCCGGTTATGAATCATATCAAACTGCTTTACTGAAACGTAACAGATGTACAACTTAAACATGCTTACAAGCCATCAACACCAAATGGATAATTCCCAGTGCGAGACCCAAGTTATAATTCCTCGAACCGCACGTGACACACGCGCGCGCACGCACACACACTCAAACACGTCTTGTGCTCACAAACTCAACGCCCACGTTCCAGGACAAACGCAGCACTAAGCGGCGAAGGATGCTCGACGGTCAGTGGATCAAGCCGAATTCCCAGGAAGGCCCACGGACTGATTCCGCACTCGACAGCGGAGAGACAGACGTTTCCTCGAGCGAAGCCCAGCATCCCCGCGCCGCAGCCGCACGGCATTCCGCGTCAACGCGTTCTTCTGCTCGATCACGTGATCCTAATCCCTGGCTTTCAAAACAACTATTTGATATTGACTGAGTAAAATCCCGCAATTAGTTTATACCTAAGAGCTCGGCTGTTTTCTTTAGTTTAATTAGAATTTGTTTACAACTTAATTGATTGCTTTCTGGATCCTCCTTGCTCGTTAATTAGAGCGGACAAACGCGCTCGGTAGGAGAAGTCCATACCGAAGCGATGTAAATAATGTTAACTTCATCTTCTGGTAAGCAGCACGGGAGTGTCAAACACTCTGCGGTGACCAAATTTCCATCTTTCGAGGCTGGAGCTCATACGACGATGTCGGTGTTGACCTTTGACCTTTGCCCCGATCCGAATATTAACATGTTGCTGAAATGCCGCCTCCACCGTTTTCCCACCCACCGTGTTCCACACCCGCACGTCCGTGATGCAACGTCAAGTTGATTGCAGAAGTAACTCGGTGTGTATCGCACAGTACGGTTTCCCTGCACATTTACACAGGGAACACTTTTTCTTTCTCAGCGATCACCGTTGTGGGTTCGAGGACGGCTAAACGAAGGGGACAAACCCCTGCGAGGCAAACTGTGTGTTTCCAGGGACCCATTGCTCCTGTACGCACACACACACACCTAGAGTCGTGTCAAGAAAAGACCAACGTTTCCTGCGATAATTAAAACGATGTTTACTATAGACTTGTTTACCACGTGCAACAAAGGTATAGGAGATAATGACATCACAGAAAAAGCACAAATGTTGTGATTTCAGGTGAGCGTAAAGGTTTAAAAACAAACCCGGGTGTTGTCGCGGCGGGGTGTGAACTTGCTGCGCATACACTTACGTAGATCGCGATGTGTCCCTGTACAAATGGTTCAAGAGAACCCGCGACATCGAGCGCAATGAAGCAAGTTGAAAACTCCGTTTCGAGTGCGACGAGCGATACAGGAAATGGGAGGCTTGGCGAGAGGACTGCAACGCAATGTCGCATTTCTCTGAGGCCTTTCGGGGGGGTTCAGTCTGCTGTAGGAGTCCCGGTACTACTATCAGTGTTATACAGGGCAGCATGGTGGTACAGCGAGTGGAGCTGCTGTCTCACAGCACCTCGGCGGTGTGAGAGAATGTGGGTTCGACCCCTGCTCACTCTGCGTGGAGTCTGCATGTTCTCCCAGGGTCTGTTTGGGTTTCCTCTGGGTGCTCTGGTTTCCTCCCACAGTTCAAAGATATGCCGTTCATGTTCGCCCATAGTGTGTGAGTGACACGGAGAGAGTGTGTTCCACTGGATGAGTGACCCAATGTAAGAAGTGTATCTAGCAGTGTAAGTCACCTTGGTGAATAAGGTGTGTGGGCTGATAACACTACATAGAGTTCACTGGGAGTCGCTTTGGAGAAAAGTGTCTGCTAAGTAAATAAATGTGGCTGGGCTCTAACTAGGCCATAGGGTACTGCTTCCCTGCACTACACTATTTTAATATAATAAACAAGATTTTAGCTGAAGGGGGAGCAATGGAGCAGTGGGATTGGACTGTGTCTGCTCTATGGTGGGTCTGGGATTCAAGTCCCACTTGGGGTGCCCTGTGATGGACTGGCATCCCATCCTGGGTGCGTCCCCTCCCCCTCCGGCCTTGCGCCCTGTGTTTCCGGGTTAGGCCCCGGCTCCCCGCAACCCCGCCTGGGACATGCGGTTTCAGACTGTGTGTGTGTGTGAGAGGAAACTAAGAAGAATCATAAGGCCTAAAATCAGTCTAGTGTTTAGATCAGGCCATTAAGACGGGGCTATTTTAAAACCTGTATTAATAGGATATTCTGTCTAACCCGAGTGTGAAATCACGTTCATTAAAAGTGACAAACATCTGATTTATAAAAACACTAATTGAAGGCAACACGTGTGGCTAATGACAGCACGGAATGCGGGAAAAACGTGCACTGAACAACCTGCGAATATCACGTTTATGGTGAAACACTTTGTTTTGACACGTGGAAAGAGGAGATAGAAGAGATCACTCAGATGACATTGCCTTGCTTTCTCATGCGTACAGCAGGTGCCCTCCACTCTCTTCTGCTCCTTAAATTGGCACCATGCTGCTTTTTTATTGGCTAACTAAATAAACTATTAATAATTTCTAATATTAAAACATACCCCTGGCAGCAATGGTTTCTTTTTTTTTTTAGTTTTTTAAGAATGCAGAAGTACTCATAATAAATTGAGCTTGTATGTTACGCAGCTTTTTTACATTAGTCACCTACTGTTAGCCATTTCCGAAGTCCGGATGTTTTACCATTCTAAAAGCACAGTGATGAGTGAGGTTTTACTCTGTTCGCCAGAGGCCTCCTAAACCGTGTGTTCACGCTCACGCTCTGGCCAAAAGGGTCTTGGTGAAGGAGCTCATTTAGTATACACACACACACACACACATTTTCAGAACCGCTTGTCCCTTACGGGGTCACGGGGAACCGGAGCCTACCCGGCAACACAGGGCGCAAGGCCAGAGGGGGAAGGGGACACACCCAGGACGGGACGCCAGTCCGCCGCAAGGCACCCCAAGTGGGACTTGAACCCCAGACCCACCGGACAGCAGGACTGCGGTCCAACCCACTGCGCCACCGCGCCCCCCTCTCATTTAGTATATTTACACTGATTTCCATGTTACAGTAATAATCACAGTACACCTGTTGGTTTGTTGACACAGTTTACATTAAGAGCTTTTCTCAAAGGGTGTAACAGCGGCTCTCCTCAATTTGCAGCCTTGTAAGCTGTATTGTAAGTCAAGTTCTTTAACCACTTCAACGCCTGCATCCCAACAATTGAACATGCAGGGACACAAACCCAAAGTGGCACAGTGGCACAGCAAGTAGTGCTGCTGTCTCATAGCACCTGGCTGGTGCGAAAGGACATGGGTTTGATCCCCACTCAGTGTGTGTGGAGTTTGCATGTTCTCCCTGTGTTTATGTGGGTTTCCTCCAGGTGCTCTGGTTTCTTCCCATGACATGCTGTTCATGTTCACCCCTAGTGTGTGAGTGACACAGAGAGAGAGAATGTTCCACTGATGTATGGATGAGTGACCGCAGTGAATAAGGTGTGTGGGCTCATAACACTACATAGAGTTCATTAGAAGTTGCTTTGGAAAAAAGTGTCTGTTAAATAAGTAAATGTAATGTAAGGTGCACTGTATCACCATCCTAAACCTCAGCGCTCTGACCAGATGCAGGATCAATGAGACACATTGTCTTGGGCATTTTATTTGAGCGCCGTCCGCCCGGACTCTCGCAGAACCCGGATCGTGTCCCTCCGAGCTTAATATCCCACTTCCCAATTGCAACTGCTTGCTGAGATGCTGTGCTCGACGTGGGGATCTGACACGCACGGATGCCCCGCTGCGACGACCAGCGCGTCGTGTCATGTGGACGAAGGAACTGTTGAGGAACCACAGGACAATCTGTCTCCTGTGTTTGCACTGCTTTAACTGGACTCACCCATCTATTGTAGCCAAATTCCCCACCTTCTAACGTGAGCTCATGGCTAAGGTTTGTCCATCTTGCTCTGGACCGGTAAGGTGTGCTAAGTGTTTACCTGTGTCCCAAAGAGACAACCCATGCCTAACCCCGGCATGGTCCAGCGAAAGCTTCCGTTTTCTCAGCCCGACGTTCAAAACCTTCCCCGCACTGTGAAACGGTCTTCCCGGAATCGGCCCCTTCTCCGACCTTCGCATCATTAACATTTAACAGGCAGCGGCCCTGAGTCTGGAATTATTTATGACAAGCCCAGGCGTTTAATGTACGTCTACTTTTAATTATCAAAGCTTGGGTCTTGCATCGAATTTCTTCTCCGAACAGCAGCCACTTCTCCTGTAGACTCTGTCAGCAAAAGTGCGTCGACTCCATTCGCGTTCTGGTGTCTCAGACAGATGGGGCCTCTCATCCCCTCTCCACCCATCCACCACAAAGATCCCCTTCTTCCTAACACCATCGCTCTCCGCTGCGTCCGTTTTCCACACGTGGCGAACTATTGCCCCGGTAAAGGTATTTTCTGTTTCAATCTTCCTTTTTTTCCCCAAGGGGGAACAAAAGGGGACGAGCTCTTCTGGAGGTGGCCTCGCCGAGAACGCGGTCCAGAGTCGCCTCGTTCCCGGGCAGATTAGCGGACGCTCACAATCCGGGGGACCGAGTGCCATTGTGCACTACCATTCGCCCATTATACTTTGTCTTTTCCATTTGGAAGAGCGCTCACCAATTAAAGTAATACAGGCTCCCAGTACCTGCTCCCAATTAAAGGCGAGTGGTAATACCTGCTCGGGTGCAGCTGGCGCCGGATTCCTAGCACTCGTACATTCATTAGGCCCATTCAGGGTGAAGGAGCTGATGGCAAGAATTCAAGCCTTTCCTTTCGGCCCTCTCTCGCTCACACCTCGCTCGCCCACCCTCTCTTTGGGCCCTGCTCTCTCCGCAGCGACATGGAACCGCAGCCTTTCACTCAATGGCCCCCAAAAAAGCCAGGGATTAGCAAGGGGGAGTGTCAACCAGTGACACTTTTTTTCTTCTCCCTTTTCACTTTTTTCGAGATTTTTTTTTTCGCTTTCATTCAAACTTTTCCCGCCAGCCTGCTCCTGACCCCCCCCATCCACTCCCATCCCAGTTCTCTCCCGCTCATTGTGGCCCTTTCAGGGTTCTCCTCTGTCCTGTTCGTACAACGGCAGCGCCAAGGCTTTGGTCGACCCGGTGCGCCGGCTGTCTCCGAGATCCCAAAAAGCACAAGGTCTGAAAAGTTTTTTTTTTTCCTCCCCCCGCTTCCCGCAGGTGTCAGAAATGTGTGTGACAAACACAAAACTCTGCGTAGACGCAAACCCATAGGTAAGCAGTTTATGACAAATACTTGCCAAAAGGTCTGCGTGTTGTGTGTGTGTGTGTGTGTGTGTGTGCGCGCGCGCATGTTTGTTTTCCACGCTCGTTTTAAAGACAGCGGGTGTGTTATTCCGTGTGGCAGATGGGGAAACAAACACCAGGCTCCACCAACCCCCTTGCCTTGCCTCATCTCACACTTCTTGTTACCATTCAAAACTACTTGAGTCGCGAAGTGTCCAATCATATCCCTAGGATACGCATATTTAAATTACCGGGAAAACTTTTGACATTGTGGCATCGGTTTCTTCAGAAGGAAACGTAACACAGATGAAACTGAGTTCCTTATTCAGCAAATATAAGTTTTCAGTGAGCGCACAGGCCTGAACAGCACTGTACAGCACCAGCTGATCACTGCGGGGGGGCATCACTCGGCAGACCAGTTCAGAACGACGGACGTTGAAGTGGCAAGATCTGTACTGGTTAGAGTTGCTGCCTTTGGATCCGAAGGTTACAGGTTCAAATCCCAGCTGTAGTATCATTGAGCAAAGCACACACACACACACACGGGGTTGCGGCGAGCCGGAGCCTAACCCAGCAACACAGAGCGCAAGGCTAGTAGGGGAGGGGACACACTGAGGGTGGGATGCCAGTCCATCACAAGGCATCTCAAGCAGGGCTCGAACTCCAGACCCACCAGAGAGCAGGCACAGGCCATACCCGCTGTGCAACCGTGCCCCCCTTTGAGCAAAGTACTTACCCCAAATTGCTCCACTAAAATTACCCAGCTGTACAAAAGTGAAACTAATTCTGAGTAACTTAACACTGTAAGTCACTGTCACGAAACACCTGACTCCGCACTAGCTCCTGAGTAATCGCTCACCCTATAAAGACCCTCTTCAGCTCCCGTACCGTTGCGGAATCTCGTTTGGGACAACCGTCCTTCCTCGCATTATTACACACACTCTTACTCTATTCACGATCTCCGGTTTTTGACTCCTTGCTTCGTTCTCCGACCACGTCCATGGATCCTCGTTCTTGTCCCGTTCGCCGATCGACCGACCCTTCGCCTGTCCCTGGTTTTGAGACCTTGCCTCTTCCCTCAACTTCAGACGAACAACGCCGCACTTGGGTTCGGCCGTCCCCGGCTCCCTGTGTTCCGCGTGACAGTCACTTTGGAGAAAAGTGTCAGATATAGGTAATAATTTGATGAACTTCTCCAGAACATTCCTTTCTTACTGGCCTTTTATAATCTAAGGGGTCTGTAAAGAAGGTCTCGAGCAAGAAGGTGTAAACGCGACCGCAGCCCTGCCTTGTCGAGGGGGCGAGGGGTTGGTCCACGGTACCTCGGGCAATCAGATGACCCTCAGGAGGTAATAGGAGGCACCTTGTGGGTGAGAAGCGGAAGGGTTGCAGCACTCATCCGTGGGACCGCTGAACGACAACAGGCCTGTCGACCGCAGGACAAACCGTTCAGAGGGCCAACATGAAACAGATGAGTTTCCTCTTTAAGGAAAATGCTGCATGTGAAAAAGTTCTGCCCGTATTGCTGTTTGTCATTTCGCCTCTTAAATATTTTATGTGGGTTATTTTTATGCGAAGACAGCAGGTGCTACAGTGGTTGGACCTGCTGCCTTTGGACCTGAAGAATCAAGGTTCAAATATCACCTCCTACTATAGTACCCTTGGGCAACGTTCTTACCTTGAACTGCTGCAGTAAAAATGACCCAGCTGTATAAATGGGTAAATCAGGGTAAGTAGCTTAGCATTGTACATCACTTCTGGAGAAAGGTTTCAGATAAAGGTAGATGCATTTTTACTTTTTCTTTGCCCATTTCTAACAGACTGTATGTCACTGGAGAGCAGTAGGAGTCCCACACCTTTCCCCGAGGTTGAACTTGAACCTGTCGACCACAGGAGGCCAGCAGAATTTTTGCACGACAAGCAAGCGACAGCCTGATTGCACGGTAAATATGCACCGCAGGTGACCACAGAGTGTGTGTGTTGGGGGGTTCTGCACATGGATCCTGTTCGCATCTCTTAATGAAAGTGTTACCGGAGCATCTAATGAGATGGTCACACCCCACCTCCCTCCCCGTACACAGTGTGTGCCTCCAACCTGATACATCGTCAGCAAAGACCGAATAAACCGGAGGTGCGAGACCACAGCCGCGACGTTCGCGCACCGCGGCGGATTGCAGCAAACATATCTGCAGCTCGCTTTTTTTAACCAAACGGCCCCGCGTTACCCAACTTTTCCACGGCTGCGTTTAACACGCCCTCTTTTTTATTTTGCGAGACTTCTCCAGGTAAAGCATCTCCGCTGGCCGACCGCGTGGCAGCGGAATAGTGTCGCGGTAACATTTCTCGCCGGGGGTCTTCAGGGGGGTTTTCACACCGAAAAGGGATGCGCGGTACACCGACCCCGCGCATCGCCTCTGTTGTACCCAGCAGACATTCGTTAGCGGGGGAACAAACACAGATGCTGACCTGGGCTCACGTTTAATTAATTTCACACGTATGGTGGATAGGAGTCCCAGCAAAAAGATAACAAATCCATTTAAGCACTTTGCCCCCTCCCTCCCCCCCCACCTACGCACACATACACCCAACACCATCCGTAGCCCCGCCAGCCTGCGGAAAACAGGAGCACTGGAGTAGTTTACCACGGATACAAAGCACCAATTTATCACTATAAGCAAATGGTAACCTTGGAGCACAGCCCCAGGCAGAAATAATTGGCCCACTCCCCGTCTGTGAAGTGTCTCGCCTCGTTTAAATAGGCCGGCAGCCCCAGAGACATTCAAATCCAACACAGTGAGACGGCGCTACGATTGGCTGCCCGATAGCCATGGAAACCCTGCTCTCTGAACCAGGAAGTACAACCTGGGTTCACGCGCGCCCGGGCCCATTTGCATATCCGTTCCGCTCGAGGCCAAACGCGGACCGCTCCGGAACACTTTCTCAGAGCCGAAAACCTGACCCCTCTTCTGCCTTAAATTTCACGGGAATAACTCGCGAAGAGTAAAAAGCAAAAATGCACGCGTTTTCAAAAACGTACACTTATTTATAAAAGACGACCGTTTCGAATGCTTTGAATGCCCTCTCATGCAAATGATTATTTTATCTGTGAAATAATTATGCGTTGAAGCAGATCAGTATGCCAAAATACCGTCCATCAGAAAATGTGGATTGCGGAGGTTACGAATCTAATCTAAATAAATAGACACGCGGGCTTAAAATATTAACCTGAAACACTGCATTAAACTCGTGTTAGTGAAATCAGGACAAAAGAGCTGCGAAGCCAATTAAAATGCCAGGCCGCTTATAAAAGCAGCTCCTGCTCGTAAACTTTCTGGCTCTCACTTTGAGCTGTTGTGGTGTCAGCTAAGGGCCACATATGGACGTGTTCACCCTTCGGCAACCCAGCCCATTCTAACCCAGACCATCTCGGCTCATCCCAACACAACCTAACCTAACCCAGTCCCACCCATTCTAACCCGGTCCGTCTCAACACAACCCAACCCATTCTAACCCAGTTCATCTCAGCTCATCCCAACCCATCTCAACACAACACAACCCATTCTAACCCAGTCTATTTCAACTCATCCCAACACAACCTAACCTAACCCAGTCCTACCCATTCTAACCCGGTCCGTCTCAACACAACCCAACCCATTCTAACCCAGTTCATCTCAGCTCATCCCAACCCATCTCAACACAACACAACCCATTCTAACCCAGTCTATTTCAACTCATCCCAACACAACCTAACCTAACCCAGTCCCACCCATTCTAATCCAGTCCATCCCAACACAACCTAACCCAATCCCACCCATTTTCATCCAGGCCCTCTCAACTCAATCAAACCCATCCCAACACATCGCAACTCAACATAACCTAACCCATTCTAACCCAGTCCATCTCAACCCAATCCAACATACCTCAATCCAACCCATCACAAATGAGTTCTTCCAGTCCCAACCCAGTTCTTCCCAGCCAGCACAACCCATCACAGCCCAGATCAATCCAACTCAATACATCCCATTCTAATCCGACCCATCACCGCTTTCGTTCACACATCCAGTGCAACAGAGGAGATCTGAGCACTGATGTGAGTGTCCCTCAGCAATAGCCGTGGCTGCAATCAGGTTTATCTGGACGGCTGAATGGAGCCGGGCTGCAATCTGACCCATTCCCTGGTGGACAGTGGTGCAAGAAGGGGGCACTCAGGGGCCCTTTCAGGGCTTTTGTGAGGCTGGTTTCCACAGCGAAATGGATCATGCTGCTACTCGACACACTCTTCACTTTTATAGGGTGTGGTGGTCGCTGCCAGAGACCAGGGTAGTTAGACCCCCGCCCCACAGTAGAGGGCGCGAGGCCAAACTAAAGTGTCCTCGGACACAGTGGTCAATCAGACTCACGGGCTAACTAACTGCTGTATGACTGTGGGTGGCATCCGAGCTCATCACTCTCATCGGCTCATCAGCCTGCACATTGAGTGGCTGATATCATCCTCACACCAATTTTTCTCCCTTCTTAAAATAAATATTGAAAAGCATGAAAAATGTGCACGTGTGCTTCAAGCTGCGGCACAAACAGATGTCCCCAGCTGAGGCTTGCAGAATTAATGAGCGTCACACCCGGTACCTGGTGTCATGTTGCCAGGGCATAATTCACAGGACTGGGTGCCAGGCCAGGGCACAACTCTGCCCTTATGAATATACATTTTCAACTGACATGCGTATTTACTACACCCTACCACAGTAACCACCAGCACCTTCTCCACGAAGCCCACACTTCCCAACGCATGGCACCTTCTCTCCTGGGAGCAGGTTCACAGATGGGCCTTGACCGGGAAAATTCTGCCCTCCCTGGAGCAGCCGTGGGGGGTGATCGCAGTAGTTTTCCCTTTGTCCTACCTCCCCCTACTGGCCGCAAACCCTCCTTCTCAGAGCTCGACCCGCCCGTGTCACACCCCAGCCCCTACGGAACTGCCCTGCCTTCATCCCCAACAAACACCACTGCAGACAGCCGCTTGAAGTATATGGGTTAGAACTGCTGCCCTCGCACCTGAAGGCTGCCGGTTCGAATTCCACCTACTACTGTAGCACTCGAGCAAGATACTCGCCCTAAACCGCGCCAGTAAAACCGCCCAGCGGTATAAATGGGTAAATAATTCTAAGTTGCTTTGGAGAAAGCTGCCGGATAAATTAATAGATACAAATATATACTGCTGTGCCCTAGAGAAATGTCTTTACTCTGAATTGCCCCAATGAAAATGACCCACGTGTATAAATGGGGAAATGATTGTAAGCAGCTTTGCAGAAATGTCTCCGATAAATGAATAAATTTAATGTAAATGGGAACAGAGAAGAAAATGCCCTGAGTGGCCTATTGAAAGAGTTCATTGCATTCAATTAACCTATCAATTAATCTGTTTACTCGTCTCTCCGTCCACAGGTTTCTGACCGCGGAGGCCGGTCGCATTAGCCTGCCAAAGGCTGCGTGAATCTCGGGTAAAATTCGGGTGGGTTTCCATAGACCGGCACGCAAAGTTTACCTCCCATAAAGCAGGAGGTTTGACACAATGGGGTCAGAGGGAAATTAATAACCGCCGCGGACAGGTTATGCAATCAAAACAAAACAAAAATAGGAGTTAAGGGAGGAAAACTGTGTGTGTTTGCAGGAGGAGAGTGGAAACGGAGTCAGGGAGAAGAGAACGCCGAACTCCCAGCCGCAGAGAAATGACTGCGCGGTGACTAATCGGGTGTTAAATCAGGGTAAGCGCCGCGCCGCACGCGCGTCTACGTGAGCCCTGCGCCGCAATCCTGACGCGGCCGTCCCGCTTTAAACTGCGGCCCGACCACGAAGGGGTCCTAATTCTCTTCTCCGTTCCCGCACGCTCCTCGATTTCAATAAATTACACCGACACCGGCAGCACCTCGTCTTCCTCGCGCATCTCGTGATACTTGTTTCTTTAATTATTATTTAATTTAGCTGTTATGACTGGTTTTCAGTTAAAGAGGATGCTGCTGACAAATCCAATTAAAGGAAAATACAAAACTTAATGGTCCATGTTAATGATTCATTTCATACGTAATATTTTATTATTTTTCCGGGCAAATCTCTAACGCAGGTCTGAGCTCGCGCCGGGGATCCCGCACCAGGTTTGGGACGCTGGGGCCACGGTGAACCCCGGTACGTCGCCCCAGGCACCCGGACAGCCTCTACAGGCCTCGGGCTATCACACGCACGCCTTTAACGGCACGGGACACACACGTTGGCACGGCACGGTTTGCCTGGCTTTTCTCAGCGCCCTCCCAACGGTTCTTAACTCTTTGCCGCCTGACATGTTTGGGCGATCGAGCTCCGCGGTGCGCGGTAACCTCCCGGCACAAATTTGACATAATTATTGACGGATATTGAATTAATGTACGTGTACTAAAAAAACGCATTCGTGCATCAGTACCTTCCACGGCATTGTAAATAAATTACCTGGTTCGATAGGCTCCTTTCGTGACATTGATCTTCGACCGTGGGTTTAAATAGATGTCAAGTAAAATGGTTTTCCAATAAAATATGCTAATGTTCTGGGAAAATAAATATGTAACAAGGGCAATAGTCGAAATAGACAACCCTAGATGATTAGGAAGACTGGTGCTGGTGTAGTTGAGGGCAGCAGGTGGCGCAGTGGTTAAAGACACCACCTTTGGACTGAAGGCCCCGGGTTGAAAGCCCACCTTTCTGCTGCGGTGCTCTTAAGTAAAGTCCGTCCGAACCACTCGCCCCAGACGGGACACGGGGAACCGGAGCCTAACCCGGCAACACAGGGAGTAAGGCCGGAGGGGGAGGGGACACACCCAGGACGGGACGCCAGTCCGTCGCAAGGCACCCCAAGCGGGACTCGAACCCCAGACCCAACGAAGAGCAGGACCAGCCCACTGTGCCACCGCACCCCCTGCTCCTGAGTAAAGTACTTACCCTAAATTAATACAGTACCCCGTTACAGAAAAGAGTAAATCGTTGCAAGTAGCTTCGGAGAAAAACATCCGATGAATGTGTTTCGAGAAGAAACACCCATACCAATCACCTCGAGTAGAAATGTGAATTGTACCCTACTGAGAAAGTGCACTTTATACCCGGTCTTTTATAGTGCAGGCCTGGGTGGGAAAAGGGACGCAGAAGCAGCTGGTGTATTGGCACAGCGTGTTTGGAGTGGACGTGAGTGCGTCCCCGTTCCTTTAAACTCCTCACCTCTCTCGCTGACCCGCTCGTCCCGCCTCACGTCACAATGCTGGGGGTCCTCTCTGTTATTCCATTCATTCTCAGATCTCTGTGTGCGGAAGGCGGGTGCCTGGAGGTCCGGGCATGGTTCCTACCCCTGAAGCGCTGCGCCGCGGCTTTCGGGGAGCAAGGAGGGGCATGCAGGGCACCTCGGAGGGAACCTCAAAGGGATAGCCCTCGGGGGGGGGGGTGACAAGTGGCAACTGCGGAGTGGGTGTGTGGGTGAAGTGGGCTGGAACAAGTAGTATAGAGAGGGCAGGGATTGTGTTTTTCCCATGGTCGGTTTCTCCCCCCTACCCCACCGAGCCCCCCCACCCCCGTCGGAGGAGGGGAAGAGAGAGGGGTCGGCTCAGTTACAGACCCTGGGGCCAACATGTGTTCAGAGAATTGATACAGACGAAGAAGTGTAACACAATGGGTGGATTACCTCGGCCAAAATGGACTCCCTCGCTCACACACTCTCTAACAAGTACACTCTCTCTCTCTCTCTCTCTCTCTCTCGCTCTCTCGCTCTCTCTCGCTCTCTCACACACACACACTCATACAACTAACTACACTATCAAAAGCAGTATATAGAGTTGTTCTCCAAATATTTTTGGTTAATAACGAAAAAAGTTTTTTTTGCTTACGCAAATATAAAGATAAATTGTTATACACACACCATCTGAAACCGCTTGTCCTATTCGGGGTCCCAGTGAACCGGAGCCTAACCCGGTAACACAGGGCGTAAGGCCAGAGGGGGAGGGGACGCACCCAGGACGGGACGCCAGTCCGTCGCAAGGCACCCCAAGCGGGACTCGAACCCCAGACCCACCGGAGAGCAGGACCCGGTCCAACCCACTGCGCCACCACGCCACCCGTAAACCGTTATAGTACGGTAATAATTATCCACATACATACAGAAAGTTTTTATTGCTATGGTTTATTGTGTCTTACGAGACTGTAGTTCAAGTTACATCCAACAACAGGAATTGTCCTGCATCAACCCAGTTCTTTCAACACTATGCCACCTGCTGTCCTGTTCAAGCACAACGTATGTTGCTTCCCAGAGACTCGCCGAGCGACTTTTAAAACTGTTCTGTTGCTGAACTCCGAAATAAAAATGCCGTTTGATCCGCGATTCCCCCCCGCCCCCGGCCACCGCGGTTCGACCTGGCCTCCGTGCAGGACGCGAAGGACTCCCGACACATCCGCACGAGTGCAAAGAGGTGTCCTTCGCTGTCCAGCCTAATGGCCGCGCATTTCCTAATGCACAAGCTGCGCTATAAATCACCGGCGCTGCCCTGCTCAGACATGCAACAGCTTGGCCGCTGATTCCGTTCCATCAGGGTACAAGATTAATGGAAAAAGTCCCATTTACCTTGTAGTGCTGTAAAACACGGTGACCCCCCCACACAGTACATCACTGGCAGTCTGATACAAAACCCTCTCTGTGTCTTAAGGAAACATCTCACATTCTGAGATCACGTGCCACCTCACATCAGTGTTAAATGTTTAGTAAAAAACAAAAATGTAGACAAGGGTAAATAAAAGGGAGAAAGAAATGTAAAAATGAATATTTAGCAATGCCGTAACATAATCGGAAGGAGAACTACTGATAAATCTCTCCTTCGGGGCTCATTGTCTAAGCCTTTTTCATCATTAGTCCCTCAGCTTTAGAGAGGTTCATAGCTGGAGTGAATTAGTAGTCTAGTGGGGTTGGGTTAGTAGTGCAGGGTCACAGTGGTCCAGAGCCTATCCTTGAAGCACAGGGTTTGTGACTAGTCCATAGCAGGGTAAACACACACACACACACACACACTAGAGGCAATTGAGAGTCACCTCTGTACCTGAAACACATGCGTTTTGCACTGTGAGAGGAAACAGGAGCACCCAAGGTAAACCCACGTAGACATGGGGAGAGCATGGAAACTCCACACAGCCTGAGCCTGATTTGAACCCACGGTGCAGTGATGCCTGCTCTTCTATGTTTATTATTCTCTTCTATTTGTACTATTATTACCCCGCTGATCCTGACGGACAAGGCAGCTGGTGGTGGCTCCGAAGGTTGCCGGTTCGATCCCCGCCTCCGGCTATAGTGCCCTTGAGCAAGGTGCTTTCTCTGCAATTGCTCCAGTGCCTTCGCCCAACAGTGTGACTGGGTAACTAGTTGTGTGTCCCGCCCAGGGTGTAACCCCCATTCAGCCTTGTGCCCAATGTCTCTGGGATAGACGGCATAGGCTCTGGCTTGCCGTGACCCTGCTCGGGACAAGCGGCTATTGAAACTGGTTGGTTGATCCTGGCGGAAAAAGGGCGACGGATCGATGGAGTCAGCAACTGACGTGGCCCATCAGAACATGGCCTGAAAGCACTTGCTAGGGGTACAAACTGGGACGTGCTGCCCAGCATCCGGGTCCAAATACGGAAATGCACGGAGGCACAACGCAGCAAGCACGGAAGGTAGGACCGCAATGTTTACGAGCAAGGTCGCGCGTGGGCAACGCCGCGGCTCTTTGATGTCCTCCAGTTCTTTGACCTCCCTGGCTTCCGCGCGCGCACACACACTTTGGCTGCGTAAACAAAAATAGCGTTCAACCCGAAACCTGAGCGACTCAGCATCCAGAGTGCCCTCAGGGAGAGGACGACACAGACGAACACGCGGTCATCTCACGCCCCCCCCCCCCCCTTTCTGTTTATTTGTGTAGGAGCCGGCGTGGCGCTCTTCTCTATGTAAGCTTCACGAGTCCTCCATCCCTCCCACACCTCCCTCGTCCTCCCTTCCCATTGCTTATTAATGTCTCCGCATCGGCTCCGGTGCTCCGAAACATTATTTTAAATTACCCTGCCAAGACCCTGACTGCGGCTCCTTTAATGCAATTTTAATTACAAGAAGCCGTGCGCTAATTCGACCCAGGCTGCACGATTTCGGCGAGGTAAACAAAATATCTGTCAGGCCTCCCGATGCCTGCCGGACGAGATCAGCCACGGCCGCGGGGTAGGCGCGAAACGCTCACGAGTGCGCGCGCACATTGAGCGCGGATGCGGCTGGGGCGTGACCCCCTTCCGACCCCCTCACCCACCCGCCGCCGCCGCCGCCTCGTGCTCCTCGTGCCAGACTTCAGATCGCAGACTGCGCCCCTGCCTTCCCCCTCCGGTGCACACAGCTACTCTTTAGCTTTGCTCTAATCCATCTGCTCCTTGGAAAAGGCGTCGATTTAAAGTGTGACGCGTGTCAGGAACCGAGGGGAGGCTGGCAGCCAGGCTGTGGATGTGCCACTTGATGCTCTATTAATTATCCTGATTAATTCCTGCATAAATCAGCCGCAACTGTTCAGCAAACTTATGTCCCCGTGCACAGCGTGGCGCAGTGATGTTAGGCCAGGCGGATGGTGAGCTCTTTCTGTAATTACTGACTCCGCTGGGAGAGAGGGAGGGAGGGAGAGGTGGCGAGGCGAGCACGTCGGGACGGGGTACCGTGGGAAACACCGTCCCCTCCGGGAACGTCGCCGTGAGCCACGCTTGACCTTTGGGGGATGCTCCGATAGGGCCGACGCAGCTCGGCCCGCCAACGCTCTTGGTTCGGTGGCTCCGCTCGCCTGAACCTTGACCCCCTGCGGAGAACTTGCTGAACCGACCCCCCCCCGATCGCCCCGTGTCACTCACCGAACTCCCATTACCTGCATCTCCCAAAACGACCCAAATGTGCTGATGGAGTTCCTCTGTTGTTTAACGGTTGTTCTTGTTGTTTGTGAAAGATCTCGGCCTTAAAGCACTTAACGTGGCCTATTCATCAGCAAATTCTGCGTCCTGCCAAAACCCGACATCATGCTCCTTAGATCTGGAGGGGACATCGCACTCATCCATTCCGCTGACATACACCTGTAAGGAAAGCACGGCCAACGACTTCACTCTCACCGTCTGAGTCGGTGCACTTCTGCACAATTCCTGTCCCACGCGAAGGCTCCTGAGGTGGAAGCACTGGGTGGAGCGAAGCACTGAGCCCTGACTGATGGGTATCGCGGCAGCAGAAGCGTCATCGAGGGCCAGAGATTCCGCGGAAACATAAACATGGGGGGGGAAACGCGATGAGGGAGGGGAGAGATCAACAGCACTGCCTGCATCTGTGCCGTGCGTGTGTGTGTGTGTGTGTGTGTGTGTGTGTCTTGAACTGAACCAGTTGCAAGCTCAGCGACTCAATGACAGTATAAATGCACAGACACATGAAGCAGTTAGTGAGGAAGCCCCAGTTGGACAGCACTGGAGAGGACACACACACACACACACACACACACACACACACACACTATACAGTATACAAATTTTGTTACCCTTTCTAACTGTTCATGTCCTCCTCGGTATCGTGTGTCCTTATGGAACGGCAGCGTCGCTCAATAACCTCTCCGGGGCGCCTGCGTCCCGCCGTCCAATCGGTGCGGGCGCAGAACCCACCGGGGTGCCACACTGTCCCGCTGCGAGATGTGCCTGCCGGCCACCCTCCCAATCATCTTTCCTCCATCCCGCCCGACACACGCGCTCCCGCCCGACACGGACGCGCACGCCGCTGCGCTGACGAATGACCTGTCACCGAAAAGGGCCTGTTTGTTGATCGGTGAATTATTTATACTTATTACTGTTTAATAATTCAGAAGGGCCATCTTAACAAATTACAGATCAAAGCGAAAAAAGTAGGAAGGTTGCGCCTGTGAGGGCAGAGCTTCCCGGGAGGGGGGTCACAAGTTGCAGCGCTCTTTTACGCCGAACTTTTTCCACCTCCGGCCGCTGCCCCCACCCCCCCGACACATTTCTGCTGACTCTGCCTCCGCATAAATGCAGCAGGTATTTAAATGTCAGCCGCGTTTCGAGCGGTCGGTGAAAGGGGGTTATCGGTCCGTCAGCGTTGCCATGACGCCAGGGCCTCGTGGCCTTCACGCTCAGCGACTCGTCGAAGAGGAGTGGCGGTGTCGTCCCCCCCCCCCCAAAGTGGCGGTCCAAGCCGAGCCGGTCCGCTGACCCGGAGCTTCCTGAACGACAGCAGCGCAGCCCGCGCCCAAGCGGAAAGGGGAACGGTGCAGGAGCCACAGAACTTTAACTGGCTAATTGAAACCTCCTCACGAGACCGTTCAAATGTAATCAAGAGCGCCCGAGATTAGTCACGTTCGCGTTACCGCTCAACTCCCTGAGGAAACTGACGTCTTTGCGCCTTAAATGAGCGCGTTTCCCGAAACACCTTTCTCTCCAAGTTACAAGTAGGGACGAAACTCCGACACACATCGGATGTAGATGACAGAGAGCCTTGCGGCGGGTAGCGCTGGTGCCTCGCGGTTAATCGGTCGTGGGTTTGAACGCGGCCTGAACATTCTCCTCGTGTTCCTAAAAGGTGCTCTGCGTTTCTCCCACGGTCCAAATACACATGTTTCGGGTGGACTGGTGACTGACTGACTGACTGACTGAGTACCAGAGTAAAGTCCGGTTGGTGGTCCATACCCTGCCCCATGTTTCCATGATGGGGTCTGGAGCACCGCAGCCCTGTGTTGGGCAGTGGTTCTGATACCGGCAATATCTGATAGTGGCTCTGAGACAGGAGACAGCAGGTAGCATAGTGGTTGGAGTCGTTGCCTTCAGACACAAAGGTCACAGGTTTGAATCTCAGGTGTGGCTGTAGCATCCTTGAGCGAGGTACTTACCCAAAAGTTGTTCCACTTGAAAATACCCAGCTGTATAAATAGGTAAATAATTACACATTATTGTAGCACACCCAGACACTGTCTAAAACCGCTTGTCCCAAGTAGGGTTGCGGTGAGCCGAAGCCTAACCTGGCAACACAGGGTGTGAGGCTGGAAGGGGAAGGGACACACCCAGGATGGGATGCCAGTCCATCACAAGGCACCCCCAGTGGGAGTCGAACCCTTGACCTGCCAGAGAGCATTATCGTAATTTAAATGTTAATATATATCACAAAAAAAAAAAAAAAAAAAAAAACTTACTAGGAAGGTGATCAGGAATCATGGATATTCTGATAAAGTTTTATGCAGCTGCTCGTGTGATGAACATTGGTTCATATGGTGGAAGGAAGCTGCTCTTACGAATCACACGCCTGCATCTATACGTCTCTTCCTGCTAATCATTACGCACACATTGTATTTTCTATGAGATGTACGTCGCTTTGGAGAAGAGCGTCTGATAAATGAATACATGCAAATGTAACGTAAATGTATATTAACACCGTACGTCGCTTAGGAAAAAAGTGTCAGACAGGTGAATAAATATAAATACCGCTTGAACGGACGTTTAGAGATGGTATCGGATCTTAAAATTTCTGACAGCTCTTAATAATTTACCTACAGCACAAAACAGTGCACACAAAAGCGTCACAAAAACAACTTTGCAGTTTGCGAGGTTTGCTTTTTACGGTGTTAACGGTGAACTGCGCGCATCCCTCCATCCGACAACCAAAGGTGCCAAAGGGCCACGTTCCTCACCCTCTCCCGCTGGACCCGCGCTCTCCATACGCGGCTCCGTCAGACCCCGCTTCCGCCGGGCCCTCGTCGGCCTCCGACGCACTCGCTAATTAACTCTCGCGCGCTCGCACCCGGCCGCGGTGCGGGTTGCTTCTTTGACAGGAGAAAATTGCGGGGCAATTAACTAATCCGAAGACGCGGCCCTCCGCCGGAGGAGTTCACAGCTAAATGTTACACTCACATGAGCGAACGCCACGCAATAGGAGCAAATTATCCGCCGTGTCCAGGCGTTTGCTTCCCGCTCCGGTCCATTATTAATTCATACCTATGTCCTTCGTAATCATTGTGTTAATGCTGCCGGTTTAAAACATATACGAATGCTTATTTCCGAACGCTCGGGCGAGAAAAAAACGAGAGCTGAGACCCACACAGCCTGAGATGTTTAATATATTTTTAATGATTGATTTTAGTTATTCATGTAGATTTGTCTAAAAGACGGATATCGCGGCCTCGTTCTAAGCGCTAGTTAAAATATTATACGCGGGAAGTAATAAGTAAGATATTCATGGGAAATTCTAATATTTGGATTCGCTGAGCTTTTGAGGCTTCAAATTGAGCGCTTGTAAGTGCAGACGGGCGACACGGCGCGGGGGTTCAAACCTCAGAAGAGCTGGAGGGTTATGGAGGAGTTAGACAGGATGGGGTGGGATTCGGACCGTTAGCCTGAGTCCTGATCCAACGCGGGTCGTCGTTGAGGTGAAAGGAAGGAAACGCAAATGGGATAAGAGATGGGATCAGACAGCGAAACTGTCACGTCCACGCCCACAGCACAAGCAACAACACCTGACTCCGCACTAACTCACGAGTAATCGCTCACCTTATGAAGACCCTCTTCGGCTCCCGTACCCCTGCGGAATCTCGTCAGGGACGACCGCCCTTTCCCGTGACGCTTCGTTCGCAAGCATCGCCAACTCTTCGTTCGCGTCCTCCGGTTTTTGACTCTTCGCTTCGTTTCCCGACCACGTCCGCGGATCCTCGCTCCCGTCCCGTTCGCCCTTCGACCGACCCTTCGCTACGTCTCCCGACCCCGACCGCCGATCGACCGACCCTTCGCCTGTCCCCGACACCGGAAACTTGCCTCATCCCTCATCTCCGGACAAACAACGCCGCGCTTGGGTTCAGCCATCCCGGCTCCCTGTGTTCCGCATGACAGAAACAGACTGACGCCAACCCGCTGCTCTGGCGGGACAGGTAACAACCCCCGCATTCCACCAGTCACCCGACCCCAACCCCAACCCCACCATCGCCGTCCTCCAACCTGCCAGCCAGCACTATCCCTAACCCTCCATCAGCCCCTGCTCCACATTACCTGCTCCAGATGGTTAATGCGCTACCGAACGAGGAGGAGGTCGTCACCGGGGGCTCACAGGTCACGCGTCACGTCTACCGTTCTCCAGCGTTATGTCATCTGATCGCGTCATGGCTTTATTTGTTTTAGCAGCCCATCGGCCGCTGCTTCCCGAAAACCACTTACATCACTTAGGCTCATATTTCATGTTTTACTTAAAGGGTGTGAGGTTAGATTTCAAGTGCGCAGCAGCAGGGTCTCCCTCGGGACTTTGTCCTCATACCGGGATGTCCAACTTTTTTCGGGTAGCATGTGTGAACTGGTCCGAGAGCCGGAAATCATTGAAAGTCACTGACAAATCATTGGGAAATTATTTCATTATATTTTATTTATACGGGGGCAGTGGGTTGGACCGGGTCCTGCTCTCCGGTGGGTCTGGGGTTCGAGTCCCGCTTGGGGTGCCTTGCGACGGACTGGAGTCCCGTCCTGGGTGTGTCCCCTCCCCCTCCGGCCTTATGCCCTGTGTTGCCGGGTTAGGCTCCGGCTCCTCGCAACCCCGTATGGGACAAGCGGTTCAGAAAGTGTGTGTGTGTTTTATTTAGGTTTGGTGTGTGTGCGAGTGTGCACATACGTGTTTGAGTGGTGTCCTGTCCAAGGTGTACCCTTCTTAGCCGAGAGCCCAGTTGTTCCAGGATAGGCACTAGGCCACCACGACCCTGATGAGGACAACTTGCTAAGGAGAGGGAGTCAGTGAGTGTGTGTGTGAGTGTTTCTCTGACTGTAACTATGATTCAGCAGAATATATAACAGCTATGGTAGGTACGGTCCATACTAATAATTTTACAAATGTTCTTTATGTACATTATGTGAAGAAGCAGGCACGTCGGACGCCCCTTCGATACAACCATACGCATGCGTTCACTTTGGCCTTCCAAAAAATATTCAGAATGAAAGTATTAAACACGAAATTAAATTTCCACACTTATATATTCACAGCTCAGACCGTGCGCCTGTGCCTGGGTGGAAGGCAGCCGTCTCCTCTTTCTTTGTCTCGGAGCACTCGGTCTGATTTTTGCGCTTTGTTTTGTGCCACCCTTTCCCCCCCATTAACCTCCCGCTCGAAATCCCAGCCGAGGGCCACGCCGTCGTCCATGAGAGAGCGGAGCAGCGTGCAGCCTCAATAACGCCTCTCTTGTCCCCCCCCGTCCCAGCGAGAAGCGGAGCGCAAAGAAAGAGGGAACGTTTCCTAATTCCTGCCCTATTCTTGCTGTCCTCGCTCGGTCCTGCTGGAGCCGGGGTGGGGTAAGGTGGGGTGGGGGGGGGGGGGCAGGGCCTCCTGACAGGCGCTTTTGGGAGAGGTGCTGGGTGTTTTGTCGTCCCGTCAGGAGTGGGGCCCATGGCATGAGCCCCGGACCGCGGGAGGCCATTGTGAGCCCCCATTCTTCCTCCACACCCCAATGGGCCTCAATGGGTGGATTAGGGGGAACGTTGCAGAGTCTTCATCTCTGCTTCACGTCCCTCGCTTGTATGCACGCACACACACACGCGCGCGCGCACACACACGCACACCCTTATCAGTGTGCGCCCACACTCACATTAATTAAAGGGAAGAAATCCTAAATCCACCCTGACTATGCAAAATATGACGGCCTTGGTCTTTTAACCAGCTACCTGCACAAAGTCCGTTTCGAGTTTTTACAGTCCTGCCATTTCCTCGGAAACATCCCCACGAGGTTAAGACATGTTACACATACACACGGGAGTGAGAAGAAAAAGAAAAGCCAAGGACAAAGAGCGGGGAAGAACAGCGAAGGCGGGTGGGGAGAGCAGACCAAGGAGGGGAGACGCGATCATACGGCTGGAGGTGTCGAAATCGCACCAGCGGCTAAACTCCGGCGCAGCTGCGCGCGCGCACCACTCGCCCCCGCGAACGTGCGGTGATACAGTTATCTGTTCCGCAGCAGGTGAGACCTTTTTATCTCCCTTTTCCCACACAATAATGAGAGGAAAAGGTCAGCGCTTGGGGTGAGAGAAATTGGGCTGGTGCTCCTGGTTGTCTTGCACTTCTCCCAGTTCAACAACTCCAATATATGGACATGTCCAACGAGCCAAAGGGCCCCTTTATTGCAAATGTAATTCATTTCTCTAGACAACTGTGAAATTCCCCATTGACATTAGTCATTACCCCAAGGCAACCTAAACGATGATCCGGGTTAATAAACGAACCCTAAGAAGGGTCAAAGCGTTCCCCGGTGCTAATGCGGTGTCGGCAGCTGCGACGGCGACGTCAGTTCAACGTTTCGCCCAGACGCCAACTCGCACGCAGCCATAGGCTGCTCAGAGAAGCATCGGACTGCACCAGTCTGAGCATCGGCTGCTGGGAACCTGACGTGGATCGTGCCGTCAACGATGCGGAAGGATCTTCAACCTCACCGACCAATACTGAGCAGCTCTGCATAGCACGGTCGCTGAGATCCAACACCCTCCCTCTGTACGTTATAGGGGCGTCAAGCTCAACACACACAACACACAAGATCACATACATCATATTAGTAATAGCAAAAAACAACTTACAAGTCATTTTAATTCCTATCCATTCAGCTGAATTTAAATGACGTTTTTAAAAGTAACTGTTTCCTGTAAAGCCAAATCACAGATTAGTAAAAACGGAGGCATGAATATTTATTGGCCGCTGAAATGACTACCCATACTTCCTCGTGCGGTCAAATAAAATTGAGCAAATTGTGTTTGCAAGAGAATTTTGTCCACCGGAGAAAGAGCATAATGGAATATTCCCAGTTTCTCGACCCAGAGTTCCAATTTATTGAAGTAACGGAGCAGAAAATGCACTGACAGCTGTAGTGCTTTATTGCGAATTAGTATATACATCCCACAGCCACTGCGAAAGCGCTGGTCTCCGTGTACAGGCCCGGGGAGCTGCAGGTCGACAACGCTTGTGCAATTACGCTCCAAGGATGTAAAATGACAGGGTATACTTTTG
Source organism: Scleropages formosus (assembly GCF_900964775.1). Taxonomy (NCBI): domain Eukaryota; kingdom Metazoa; phylum Chordata; class Actinopteri; order Osteoglossiformes; family Osteoglossidae; genus Scleropages; species Scleropages formosus. The sequence continues at coordinate 23,542,861 of NC_041806.1, read as the reverse complement.
ACCTCAAGTTACACTGTCATCAACCAAATGTCTATAGTTGCGGAAAAAATTTAAAGGGGGTGTTAACGTTAAGAAATACGTGGATATCGTTATTTTCACAGAATAGACTAACAATGTACACACACACACACAATCTCTACAACCACTTGTCCCAAGTGGGGTCGCAGCAAACCGGAGCCTAACCCGACAACACAGGGGATAAAGCTGGAGGGGGAAGGGACACACCCAGGATGGGACACCAGTCCCCCACAAGGCACCCCAAGCAGGACTCGAACCCCCTCAAGCCTTGCACCCTGTGTTGCTGGGTTAGGCTCCAGTTCGCGGCAACCCCACTTGGGATAAGTGTTTTCAGACAGTGTGTATGTGTGTGTGTGTGTGTGTCATCCCGAACACAGCAGACGGACTCGGCGGACTCAGGTGCAGGTGCTCTTTTATTTGTAAGGAAGGGGCAAAAGAGTCGTCAGGGCAGGCGAGGGTCAGGCGATTAGCGTTTGTCGGCAAATGAGGGGAATCCAAGAGATCAAAGCCAGGGACGGTGCGGAGGTCAGGGAGCCAGGGAGTCGTTACTGGAGGGGAATAGGAATAGGAATTATGAGGAGGCAAACGAGAAAAGAAGCACAGGGCACGAAGCTCTCGTTGGGGTTGCTCGAAGTGAGGCTCCGCGTTCGGCTTTGGTCGAGTTGCCCCATTTATGCTTGCGTTCCCTGATCGCCTGCCGGTGCGGAGGTAGGTCGTACGGCTGCTGGTGTGACTGTGTGTGTGTGTGTGTGTGTGTGTGCTTTCTTTCTTTAACGACATACAAAACCCTTACTGTAATACTGTAACTTTTTGCAAAAGGAATGCTTGGAAATCTAAAATATGCTCTTTCCCATTGACACTAAAGCAGAAGACATTAAATAACCGTCTAAAACAAATATTTTTGTGAAACATCTAAGTGCCTAAGACTTTGTGCACACACACACATTTTCTGAACCGCTTGTCCCATACGGGGTCGCGGGGAACCGGAGCCTGGTCAATGTGGGCCAAAGGCTGTAGGTTCCAGTCCCAAAACAAACCTTAATGATGCATCTTTCAACCAGGTTACAAAGGCTTATACATTTAGTAAAATATGCAGACAAATTATGGAGTTATTAAATACAAAATATACATACACACACACACTTTCTGAACCGCTTGTCCCATACGGGGTCACGGAGAGCCGGAGCCCGACCCGGCAACACAGGGTGTAAGGCCGGAGGGGGAGGGGACACACCCAGGACGGGACGCCAGTCCGTCGCAAGGCACCCCAAGCGGGACTCGAACCCCAGACCCACTGGAGAGCAGGACTCAGTCCAACCCACCGCACCCCCTAGACTTTGCATAGTACTGTATATTTTTTTATAGAATTATTACTGCTGCTACCATGCCGTCTTTATGCCAACGCTAATTTCCAATCCACCCTTATGCAGTACCAGACACTCTCCCCACGTGTCACATCCTTAGGAACCCTTCTCATGTCAAGCAAAGGGCTGCGTTCCCCCCGTCCTGGGTACGACACACAGCCCCACCCACAGCACATATTAACCCTAACCATGATGTTCATCAACATTAGCACAACGCAGAAGTCTCCAGAATGCAGGAGCACAGAGAAAACAGGCCGTCTCACTAGGTCCACATCAGATGAGCTGGGTCTGACGTGTCGTTTGACGGTATGGAGAACATACTCAGTTAAACTTCAGTACAAAACATGCCTTTTGGTCAACAGCTGTGATTTATTTCTTGCAAGGTGCATCGCATTTGGGAAAAGTTTGTACTTTTCATTTAATTAGTTCAAGAGCCAGTCTGAGCATCCATCTAACCATTGATTGACAAAATCACACTTGAAAAAGTCAGTGACAGACAGAGACATTTGTGTGGATTGAGAATACTGGTTGGCACTTTACTGAAGTGCTGAACATTTCATATTTTCCACAATGTGGTAAAGTGCAGACTTCCTCTGCTGAGGTTTGCTGCACCACATCTATGCTGCTCTCTGCTCACGTCTCGAACCGTCAGACCTTCTCGTTGCTTGTGTGGTCCGCTCACCTGGAAAGCCAGTATCTCCGCTGCGCCTGCTCACTAGCTCCCAAAACATGTTGGGAGCACAAGCACAGAGGGAAGGAGCATGAGACTGCTGTTAGCTCTGGGAATGGAGCGAGACTCCTGGTCAATACAGCAAACAATCAAGAGACCAGGTCCAACGCTGCACCGCAAATACGTTCAGGCTGTTAGGGTGAACATTTCAAGCACATCCATAATCCAACCAAATATAAAACATATAGGAAATCTATAAGGTCTGTCTGAAACATTGTCCAAAACCACTTGTCCCAAGCAGGGTCGTGGTGAGTCGGAGCCTAACCAGGCACCACAGGGCTGGAGGGAGAGGAGACACACCCAGGATGGGACACCAGTCCATCACAAGGCATCCCAAGTGGGACTTGAACCCTAGATCCACCGGAGAGCAGGCACAGGCCAAACCTGCTGCACCATCACGCCCCCCCGACTCTATAAGGTTGACACATTGTTTGATCATACTCGTAAAGGTATCTTTTAAACATGGGGAAATTCACAATCACGGTCTTGAGAGCTCAAAGAGACCAAAAGAATGACATCGTGCCCAAACAGCAGAGCTGTCACCTCTAGTTCCCTAACTGGGCACTATCAAATCTCAGCAGCACCTAGAAATCCTGCCCATGTAAATCACAAACAGAGTGGGGACAGGACGTAACCCAGATGTTCACGTTAGTTGGATTCGACTTAATGCTGAAAATATGGACACAACTCACGTTGTGCTCATGCAGGGACTGGGTGGCATGCTTTAGCAGTCCAGGTGCATTTAGATTTATTCATTTAGCAGATGCTTTTCTCCCAAACGAAAGTGTACGCATGTGACTCTCAAAGTAGTCAGTCTGTCTGATGTCCTTAGACATACAGTCTATAGAAAAAGGCATAGCTCAATAAAGAAATGTCATCATCATAATAATGCCATGAAACATTGAAATGAAGGCACAGGGTTATCACAAAGCCAGCAGCATCACTTGTCATTTTCAACATATAAATGGGAACAGGCATCTTCTAAGAGCAACATTTTGATTGGTCACACTTAATTATATAATTTTTCTTGTTTCGTAATGTCAGACAGCATGACCACCTGTCCATCTTGCTGTTGCTACCGCAGCATCATTGCAGGGTCAGGGTTTCTCAACAGGAGCCAAATTGGAGAAATTAACAATCTGCAATTTATTGCATTCCAGAAGTGTCATTTCTGCAAATTATTTGTGAATGCAGTAGGAACTTAGCTGCTGTTGTCAAAGGTGGGTGTAGTTTTGGGGTGTTTGTTGGATGATGGCTGGAAGGCTGTGCAAGAAGAACCGCAGACCGAACGTGAGCCGTCGCCGGAATGCAGACCAGTTCGTGACCTCCACTCTCTCCAGTATCTCAGTGCTTACACACGAACCCCTCCGGCAGGGAAATCATTCGGACACTCCAGAAGATTTTAATCTCTGACATCAAGCTGCATCTTCCTGCTATGTGACTTGCAGTAAGAATAAAACGAGGGGCCGAAGGCATCCGGTATTTGTCGATAACTGGCAACAACTGCGCAACAGAAACGGGTGAACCATGGGTGGCTATATATGAAAACATAACCATAAATGGTAACGGGGTGAACGTTCGCCAATTCACTAACGCTGGCTCGCGCACGTTCAGCGTTTGCTAATTACAGTAAGTCACGGATCAGCAAATCTTGACTGACAAGCTCCTTCCCCGCAGAAGAAATGGTTGCAATTTGCATGAGGCCAGTTTCACTCATTCCACTAACAAGGGGATGAAAAATCCTGCTCCTCTCTGGCCCGTGCACTCAGATCCGAGACGACGGAGAAGGAATCCTCTTAGTCACATGCGGGGCCATAGAACTGTAGGGCTGGGCATATTGAGCAGCACTCAAGTTAAACATTGAGGGGGGGGGGGATCCATATTTGTGAAAATGAAGAGGGACTCTGTCTTTCTCATCCTCCCAAGTCACAAGCATGCCTAGCGACAGCCTCCTAGAATAAATAACTTCAATAAAACAAGTTCATGTCTATTTCATTTCCAGTATGCGGCCCCCAGGAGCAGCTGGTACCATAGTGGTTATAGCTGTAGCCTTTGGACCCAAAGGGTATAGGTTTGACTCCCATCTCCTGCTGTAGTACCCTTGAGCAAGGTACTGATCCTTAACATCGCCCAGTAAAACTACTCAGCTGTATAAATAGGTAAATTACTGTACATAGTTTAACGTTATAAGTTGCTTTGCAGACAAGTGTCACCTAAATACATGTTTCCTGTGCTTTTTTGATGTAGTAATTATTAGAAGAAAAACATTTTTCATGAGGATAAAGTACAGTACTGTATATTTAACATGAAATATGTGCAAAGCGCTCCCCAATCGGCACCTCTGTTTCCTTGATTAATGTAAATTTAATTGAGCATGACGCTAATAATGCCATAAGTAATGACTAGGTGTGCATTTATGCAAAGATAATAGCACACCTTGTGCGAGGCGCTACTCGCTCCAGTCAGGCAATCAGGTTCTTCTGTTTGTGTTCTTTTAACATCGGCTATCGATTAGGCGAAGACGCGGAGATAAGGTAATCCGTCCACAAGGACACTGTACTTTCTGTGACTTGGATCGTTTACAAATTATTCTCAAATCTCTTCACATTCATCACTTTTTTTTGTCTTTTTTCTTCGCAACGTCTCACGCTAACTGGCTGACTATTCACAACAAAAGAGGAGGTAACAATGCAGATTTTTTCTTTCGGGACACAGACAAGGCTTTGTTTCAGGCTACATTTTTATGAACTCTTGCCTCTCCGAGGAAACAATTGTTGCAGTTTTTGCGAACAGATGTGTGGCAAGTAAAATAAACAGAACTATTCCTGAAAGTCATTTAACTTTTTTTCCCCAGAACTCTGCATGAAACGAGAAAAACATCAGCCTAGTTTGTTCTTAAAAAAAAAAAAAAAAAAAGCTTAAAAAACTACCTCTTTACTGCAACTTTTTTCCAGCGCTTTACGTCTTTCCATAAGGCATTTGCAAAATGGTAAAATGGTTGAAAACCATGGTGGTTCCACTCATTATAAAGGTATTTTATAAAATGCATGGCATTCAATTTACAGACCGCTGATGTGTTTTTCATCAAAACAGCTGATAAAGTTGTTTTGTTGTTGTTTCTTCTCCTTCCTGACCTCAGACATCATCCAAAACGGCATTAATCTGGAGTGCATGACCACAGTGACACATGACAAGATCTCCAGCTCCTGGTCCACAAAGGAAAATTCAATCTGTGAAGTCCCAGTCCGCACGTTCCTCGCGTCTGAGGCTCCCGGCGCATCGGGCACCGTTTCCCAGACGGCAAGGCGCACGCTTTGCCGTCAGCAAAGCGCCGCATCGCCAGTGTCAAATGTCGCCGCTTACAGACTCCTGATATGCGACTAAAAAGCATGTTATTTACACTCTGATTAATGACGCCTGGCCACGCTTGTGCACAAAAGGCACCGCCACAAATAAATCTATCAATCATAGCAGAGACTGTAATCGTGAGCCATCGCACAGAGCTGCCAGCTAAACGCTTTATCACACGTCTGAGAGATGAGCGCCTGGCCGGTCGCACCCGGGCTACCGGAAACCGTCGGACCCCGGACCGTTTTCAAGCTTGCGGAAGGAAGAGGGCGAGAGGTCACGCAAACAGGCTTTTAAGCCACGTCAGCAAGACGTTTGAAGAGTCTCTTCTTCACCAAAATGTGGCGAAAAAGTTTTACGCTCGTAAGGTCGGTGTGAAAGCTTTGGTCAGGGAGGAGGAAAGAAACCCAGCTCTTTCTCAGCATCACTCCATTAGTTGCACAATCTTATCCAAAGACGGGATTTCCGCTCAACCAACGAACCGATGTCTACAACTGCTTGTCCCAAGTAGGGTTGTGTCAAGCTGGAGTCTACTCGGCCAACATAGGACGCAATAACAAGGAGGGAAGGGGACACACCCTGGACAAGATGCCAGTTGACCACAAGAAACCCCAAGCAGGGCACGAATCCCGGACCTACCACACGGCAGGCACTGGTCAAACCTGCAGAGCCACCGCAACCCCAGAGTTCCACCCAAGTGATGCCTAATATAAGAGCGTTTTGCCCCGCAGATCTTCTCAAGTCACAGGACAGGACTAGATCAGTGTCTCATTGTGGAGGAGGTTCCGAAAACAAAGCCCTCGGTCCAAATCTAGTAATAGCACTTAATCTTTAGGCATCGCGGTGGAGAAGAGCACTGGCTGTTGGTCCAGAGGCTCGGTAAACCTCCACCCAAGCAAACAAGCAAGGTGTGAAGCGTGTAAGATACGTGGACAAATGGATTACGCAGGGGGCGCCGGTGTTTGGAATTTGCCCGCGGTGCATAATCCACCGTGTCCCTGGGACAGTGGATTACGGTGAGCCCGCAAACGATTAATCCAATGAAAGCTGCGTGATTCTAATCCACTTTCCTCTCTCTCTCCCGGCAGATCCCGGCGCTAAAGCCGAGACTTGAGAAAAAGAGCAGGTGCTTTGAAGAACCGGAATTAAGAAACGATACACATCCCATATAGGGTGCATCCAGACCCCTTCAGTTTTTTCACGTTGCAGCCTTCTTGCTAAAATTGTTCAAATTCGTTTCTTCCCCCTCATCAGTCTACGCTCAGTAGCCCATAACGAAAAGCAAAAACAGGATTTTTAAAGTTTTTGCAAGTGTATTAAAAATAAAACACTGAAACATCACATAAGTATTCAGACCCTTTACCTCGTACTTAGTTGAGGCACCTTTGGCAGCAATTACAGCCGCGAGTCTTCTTGGGTATGACGCGACAAGCTTTGCGCACCCGGATTTAGGGATTTGATCAATTGGAATGGGAAGCACTTGAGCTAAATTTCAAGTGTCATAGCAAAGGGTGCGAATACTCTTTCAGCACGAGGCTGCAACAACAAAAAAATGTGGGGGTGGCAAAAAGCGAAGGTCTAAATACATTGCGAACGCACTGTAAGAGTTTGTATTCGCTTGCATGTTCCAGCACGGTTTGGGAACGGCACCGATGTTCGCTGCGACAGCAGGCCCACGTGCCCATTACGCTACGTGTAGCAGCGATTATAACAAGGCGCCGATCACGATACGAGCCGATAACACGCGTTTTGAACAACCCACGTTTGAACGCAGTTCGGCGGGCCGCCGTGCCGCAAACGGAGGGCGAATTCAATAAACCTAAAGCTATCATCCAATTAAATATTTAGCACCAGAATTCAATTCAGTAATAACGACTAATTCAGGAGCACGAGAACGCTCGGCTCCGCGATGCCTGTTCGTACCCGTTGTCATTTTCAATTAGGTTTTTTTTTTTTTTGCTTTCCATTTCTGCTGTATTACACAATTGATTTTTTTTTAAATAGGAACTGAGTGAGAGACAATATGCCGTTCCACCAGGACAATCGTCCCCCTATCCCCCCCACGCCGCAAATGAACAGTAGCCCATTACCGGCGCAGCAAACAACGGCACAGGAATCGCCGCCACACGCGCCGGTGCGAAAAAAATAACTAATAAGATCTGCGGGAGGAAAACGATGATTATCTTTAATCACTGACCTTCCACCGTCGACGGACCACATTATTCAACACCTTCATTTCTTATAAAAATATCCATCATGCGCAACGGAGGGGTGAAGAGACGGACCGAGAACTTCCATCAGAGCAGAATGCCAATGGCCTCATTACTTGTCATGGCGCATTGTGACTGGAAATTGCTTCTTTCAGGTTCTGTTTGCTCAGGCAATTACAATAATTTCTTTGCTTGACATGTTGTTTGCACAGATGTAGAGCATTAATAAACATGAGCGCTAATCTGAATTATTGAACCGCCCGCCGTAGCCCCAACGGCAGCTTCAGGACCCCTGACCTCTGCTAGGGTGGAGCAGAAGATCATTCCATGAGACGTGTGGTCAGGGCCCTCGACCGACAGGTGTTCCCACCCTAACACCTACCCCACCACGCGCGCACACACACACACATTACGTTCTCCATGGTTTTCAATGTGCTTGTGCATAGTCAGCATGACACATAAGGTCTCTTTTAATAACGGCATGATGCATTTAAACCATTTAAATAATCACATATACCGTCATAATCAATCGAGAGAGTACTCAGCACAGCGAATATTGAAAATTTTTCATGTTTCAGAAGTCTCGCCATAAAGACAGCACCGCATTGTCATGTCGAGGCAGCAGACGAGACGTACGACAGAAGAGGCACGTTTTACACCGGCAGGATCTCATCTCCCATCCCACCCAAGAGAGTCGCTTCCCCCTCCCTAAAAAGAAAAGAAAAAAAAAAAAGCCACACAGAAACAACTTCCAACACAAATGTGCATTGGGAATATCTACAAGAGGAATGCAGGAGAAGCTATTTTTTGTCTTTTTTTGAAGGCTAAGATGTTCAAAAGGCATAACAGAGGGAGGGCTGGCTATTCTGAAGAATCAAAAAGATTCCTGCCACTTTGATCACCGACGTCTTATTCCATGCAAAATTACTGCGCGAGGGCCTCCGACTTCGAGATGTGTGAGCGAAACGGAAACGTATAATAATGTACACAAAACCAGACAGAAAATGAAAGGAGTCTTTTGTACGCTCTTTGATTACAGCCAGACTTTGTGACTGCCGAGCAGGTTCCTCTATTACCCAACATTTGAAGAGAGAGAGTCGGAGCAGGAGAACAAGGCCCACGGTTCCCCCTGATCTCGGGAGATGCTTAGGTGTGTGTTTTTATGAGGGGGGCATGCCTGTCTCCGAGGGGGGCTCCCCGGTGTTTTTCATGTGCTGCACGGAGAAGTCGCACCATAGGCGTTATGTGTAGGATAGGCATCACGCCGGCGAAACAACGGACACGTTGCTGTACCCGTGGGCTAAAGGGCTCCGTGCCATTAGAGCGAAGATGTGGCTCGGTGAAGGGGTAATGGGTCATACCTATGGGTACATAGGCAATTTTAGCCATGAGTTTATAAGAAAAGCTATGAAACAAATCAGTTCTTCTTACTCGACATGGACTTTTGCATTCCCTACAACATTGTTATCCAAAGACATTTTTCAGCACAGTTTTACCGCAGAATGCGGTATTTTCATTTTTAAGTCTGAGAGAACACACACACACACACACACACACACACACACACACACACACACACACACACACACGCATGCATACATATATATCAAAGTTCTAGCCAGCTGCGAAAATCTGCTTGGGGGATAAAGACATTGCAGATGATCCAGCCCATGGACGGAACAATTTTTATTTCTTACAAATTTAACAGTTTGCTCACAATCCCTTCCGCCACAGCACCAAGGGAACCAGGAAATGCGATATGATCCCTCTGCATATTGGAAAAACCTCCCTGAAAATTAGACGCCTGAGAAAGGCAAGGAGCTGTGAAGGTGCACCAGTGCATTGTGGGAAGGCCGGCAAAGGCAGATTCTCACAGCTGCTGACGCGATGCGGGGACTCGACTGAGACGAGATTGAATTAGCTGACGCCTGCTTCGGTATTAATTTGCCGTTAGACAGATGCACAATAGCCCACCACTGTAGTTATTTCTATTTCTGCCATTCATTTGTACTCTCTTATTTACACCGGCTGAATGGCAACAAGTGTATTGAATCCTGAAGCGATAAACCCAGCTAAACATTAATTACGCAGCATCTTATCAAAACAGTGAATGATATTTTATTAGCAACAAAAGGACTCGGCGACATCTCCCTCTCCGTCGGTTTAATGGATTCCACTTCAGCTGCCGACGAGGCACGAGAAGCTGCTGGCTTCTGAAATAAAGAGTATCTTCTCCCACAATGCACTGGGAGCTGGTGGCACGCAGTTAAAGAATAGCTCTAACGGGGTGCTGGATTTATGGCAGTCGGTAGGAGATGCTGTTGAGCGGCATGGCCATAATAAAGGAACAGCTGGCTTGATCTTCTGAGGAAATCCATCACTGCAAATTCTGACAATGGAAATGTTGGAAGTACCTTCATGTCTAGGTTGAAGATTCACAGAATGCCTGTGATGAACGAAGGCTTTCACCTGGAGAGACCTCCAAAGGTAAGAATGAGGGGCGGATGGAGGACAACACCATTTTTGAGCCAATTCTCCACGTCTGCTGCCTTTCCTCTCAACATCAGCAATGAGTGGAGAACTAGGAGAAACGTTCTCTCATCGGTGGTGCGGCGTCAGTATTGGCTCGGCCCTGTCTCAAGTGAAGCCACGAAGCAGAAGAGAAGCTGAGCCATAGTTTCTCCTCCATTACCAGCTCTTACCTTCCTTCTATGTGCCTCATCTGAAGAAGGGACATGAAAGTGACCGGCGAGCACCATGTCAGCTGGGACCATAACTTCAACCAATCAGGGTTAATTAAAAGCATGAAGCATTATTTCGCGTCACAAAGGAAAAAAATTAATTTAATTTAAATCCAATTACGCTCAATATTTCTCAAAAGAAGGAATGTTAATGGCTGTTTCAACGCTCTACCTTTGTTCCGCTACCGTCAGATTAACCAAAGTAATGACGGACATGGTTTGTGTTCCTTCAGCTTTAGATCTTTGATGGACTAAGGTCCCAAAAGAGCCTGTCGAAGAGGTTCTGAACTGGTTCTCTCCCATTTCCCAAGTACATCCTGCTCTCAGGACTGAATCATGCAGTGCCTTTGCAGCTCTCATGTGTTACAAGCGAAGGGATCATCTGGTGGTTCAAGGACTCGGTGGCTCATGACTGCCGGGCCTTGCAGAAAACATCTCACTGCTTCATTTTATTGGAACTTACAAGCACCAAGAGGCCATCCTGGTGGAGATGAGGGCAAACATTTTCAAAGTATGCTTCTTCCTAGAAGCGCGTCCGTACACACAAAAACATCACTGAGCAGAATTAAAGCCAACAATGCAACCTTTTTTATTGAGTTTGGACACATGGTTTATTAACCGTACCAACATTCTCTCTTTGGAAGCAGGTCCAGTTCATTACTTTACTATAGATCTTTTTTTTTTTCCCTCTCTTTTTGATTACCACAGTAACCCAATAACAGCATTAGGCCTTATTAGTGTGCACCTGATTTGCAATGATTTTTACACGGCACTTTGGTTAGAAGTTCTTGCTGAAGCAACAAAGGCTTTTATGAGTAACATTTTACTGGTTGCTTACAAGAGATTGAACACAAGATTTTTTTTTGTTGGTGAACGTGTATGGATATGTGCGTCTTCAACTCTATGCTTTAATATACAGAGGCAGAAAATTCAGCTCGTTTGTTCTGAATGACAATGAAAGGGCCTCCTGTGACAATGAAGGTCAGACTGTCCCTTTTAACACACGATTAAAATATGCAGCTGCAAAGTAACAGGACTCTGGGTTTTGGTCACATATCTGAATATTCACATGTATGTACCAACAAATCATTTCGCCCTTTCCCAGTTGCGTGCAAAAGACACAACAGCAAAAGAAAAAAAAGGAAAGAAAAAAAATCTCAGTCGTAAATCAACAGAAACTCACCTTCCGCAGAAGCTTCTGTTTGTGTCGTTGTCATTCCGGCATGTTCCGGCACGGGAGCTGATACCCATTTCTCAGAGACGAGGACAAAGTGCGACAGGACACTCTGAGAGGGATTTATGGTCTCGCAACAATTAGCTCCTGTTGCAAAATACACCCCCCACCCCATTCCGAAACAGCTTCTCACGACGAACGTTTTAACTCTGGAGACATAACTCATAACTCATCGGGGGCTTAGTAATTTATTTCCTCTGGTTTTAATATGTCACAGCTGGGTGGCCGCACGTCCCTGCCACTCGAGCACAGCCACACAGGGCACTTTTGCATCGGGCCACCGCTGCGGCAGAAGATACCTGTGGTGCTTTTCATGGTTCAGGGCCCCCTAATCTAAATGGGAAGTCGCCCATATTTCACCCAAACACTAAGGGAGGTGGGGGCTCTCACAGCGGGGTGCTAATGGCAGACAACGCTTCCCCCTCGAAGCCGGAGATACGCTCGAAATATGAGGGGAGAGCGCAGCGGTAGGGGCGTGTTATGGATGGGTTCACCCGACTGTCATTGGCCAATAGCCACCATACCAAAAAAAAAAGGAGGGGGGGCTAACATGTTGACAGGCTCCAGGGTGGTCCTGTCATGGTATAAACAAGCCCCCACTCTCAGCTCAAAGGCTCTCTTCCAACACTCACTATCTGCAACCTGAGGGATCTGTGGTTAGGAGGTCAGGAGGTCAGACGCCAAGCCTAGTGAACATCCCAATATAATCAGCCTGGCACGTTCAAAACAACAGACATTTATTCGAGGTTGGTATTTTCGAAAAGGCGCCGAGGTCTTTACAAAGCGCTGTCCGCGTACCTGCTGCCGGTTTGGCAGCAGTAAACCACCTGTCTTCTCATAGCTCCTCAGGACACGCATGACTTCATGACACACGCTCTGAGAACACACAACGCACATGTGACCCTGAGCGACACGCGCCAGCTAGAACGGCAACCCAACCCTAACACCTCCCCCCGACTTCAGAGTGGTGGGTGCTTTTCAGTGTGACTGACACCCGTGGGAACATCAGTAGGGAGAACTTCAGCTACAGAATGAAGCCTTCCCTTAATAAATGGTTTCTTTAGCAAAGATGCTGGTACACCGGAACACGCACAACTCTTGCCATGAGCACAGCCTATTTGTAATGTAGTCTTTCGTTTCAATAGGCTGCCACGTTGCAATATTCTTATCCAAATCCAACATTTCTCCTTGGAATCATCTAGAAAATTTGCATGCGGCAGTTGTCACCAAACCACCTGCAGCCATATTTTCGCCCTTCCCAAAATCCGTCAATCAGCAGCATCACTTTGCACCTCTTATGCTGCCCTGTCCAGCGTTGACCAGTATGAGCAGTGCTGACCTTTGACTTCTGACCCTCCGTCTGATGACCTATTGATCATGTCTGGACTTGATGGGGACTCATCTCTCCTTGATAGGTCACTCAAGGCCGAGCTACACCTGAATCTCACCGGATGACAAGATCCACTTGTACTTCTACCCATGACCCTTCTTTATGTAAATGTGTGTCAGACCTCCTGAATGTTCTCAGTATTTCTTGCATTGATTTTTAAAAGTGCCTTAACTTCCATAACATCAAATTGTACATTATGCTGACAGAGTTGGAAAATTGCACTCCTCTTAGAAGGTACAAAACTAGTTTTATTTTCTGAAACAAAGGCATTTTTCATTTAAGCAAATGCCTATTTAATTATGATACCATATAACAGCTGTATAACACATGAATAGTTTGCTCTGTGGTACAGCAGTGTTTCCGCAGCAAAGAAAAAAAAAAATAAGCTGCAAGTTAAATCAGAGATAAACAAGGAAATCAGGAAAATCACTGCTTTCTAATGCAAAACCCTTCATTTGCATCCTGCACATCCTGCTTCCCACTGCCCAGTATCTCAGGGCTGATGACAGGTGAGTATCCACAGGGGAAGATGGAGCAAAGCCCCGCTTCCTTGGGCAGGAGCTGTCATGGGAGACGTTCCATGTCGGTCACATGACCTCACATTCAAACAATCTGATGAAATAAATAATGAACAGAAAAATGTTTTTTCATCAATTTTAATATAAAATTGTGAAACGCCGAATAACCATCAACGCCAAAAAGCATCAACTCCTTTTTCCGTATACGTAGGTATCATAATCACAAATCAGTTAACGCTGATTAAGTGCATTTCAAGTTAAGTCTCTAATGATGCAAAATTATTTATATTTTTCAGGTTGTACCGTGAATACTGTGGAAGTGTGGAGCCGCAGAAACCCTGAAACTGCGAATCTAGCAGGAGAAGTGAATTTGCTTTGGGCAGCTCTGACCTAGTTTGTAAACGCTATTCATCTTTGTTTATTCTGTACTAGTAGAGTAAAATGGGTATATTATTTCCATCAAATACACCTGTTCCAGAGAAAAACAATGCTTCAGAACAGCAATGGAATAAAATTGTGTTGTGGGTGGTGATTTTCTCCATTTAAATGCTTTATTTTCCACTGTGGAGTTTCAAAAAATGTTGCTCACACTAAAGGAGGAAAAAGAAAGTGTGTATTGCTTGCAGGTTGGATGGCTAAAATTTTGATCACAAAATGAAATAGTCGGAATCATGTTTGAACATAATGCAAACTGACTAAGATTATTTAAGCGTCTTTATTTTTGCGAACTGTGCTGCTCTAAGGCTTTGTTCTCAGAGTAACAGAAAATGACAGTTATTAATGACCTGTATATAATTTTATATATGTGTGTATTTATTACTGTATATCTGCATTTTTAACATTTTACATTTTCATAGGACAAGTACAGGTAACATGAAAAAAACTAAATACTGAAGTACAGATATAATTATGGAGCAGAACAGCATTACTTAAAACATTGTGTCAGATCTCATATTTAATAAATTATAAAAAGTACCATAATGTACCTATTGTCACTCTATGAAAAACACCAGTATCTAATGTCATTTATGCCGCCTTGAAAGATATCAAAAGTGCATCGGCAAATAGAGTTTGTTGTATATACAAGTGCCTGCCAGCTTCAATATTGCATGGATGCCTTTTGATCCACAGAAAATAAGGAAAGGTATCTTTCTGCTCCAAAAAAAAAAAAAAAAAAAAATCCATAATTCTCAGAATCCCAAATAAAGCTTGCAGGTGTAGGATGTTCTGTATCTCTCCCAGTCTCTCTTCTTTAAGAATTATGTTTTCACGTAAAGAACAACCTATAGGCTTGACCTCCCTCATCAGTGTGCTGCAGGCGATCTACAGATTGCATGTTTTCAGTGCCTTGTCCTTGGGGAGAGATCCAAATCAAACCCCTATAAATATTTCAGCACTTTTCCTTGCTCTTTAGACCTCTTGTTAATACTCATGCCTTTTCTGCCAAGTGAATCCCGCATGTTTACACTTGCTACTAAGTTGTCATCGTTTTGAATTCAGCCTTGCGCAGCACTTAATGAGAGAGGCACAAATTGCTTTCCATATTGTATAATAAAATATTTAGCTCCAACACATTTTCTAAAGCCGCCTCCTTTTGAAGCAAATCATGAGGGTTTTCTTGTCCACCGCTTCTTTCCCAGGGCCACTGTCATGCGGAGGAGTAGATCGCTCATAAAGTTTTTTCTAAACAAATGTTATTAAACTTTGAAGGAAGTCAACTGCCTGATAATACTGGGAAAATAACCCCAAAATGAAATAAAAAGTAAAAACAGTCTTTGGAGATTCATCCAGACATCTGGTGGCCATCTGAGATGAAGTGGATCCAAGACACTGGGGCTTTGGAGAGAAGAAAATAACTTCATTATAATGGAAGAATCGTTGAGTCTACTGTTCCCAGTCCACACAGAGTTCGCCTCCACTCCATCTAGGTCGGAGCACAGAGGCGCTGAAGAAAAATCGAGAGCAACTATGGAATGACCAGCAAACAACCGGACGATCAGAACAAGCAGACTCACTTGGAGCTAAAGCGACTGATGAAAGTTTCATTCCAAATCTCCACATGCATTATTGCGCTCGTGGATTGTTTCTTCTAGAAATTAGTAAATCCAGGAAGAAAACATTCAACCGTATTGCCGGAGGAGCCGTTGAAGGCCACAACATTGGATGTGCCCTTTGATTTTGTTCTAATGTTGACCTAAAATGTGTGTTCAAGTGATATGAGGCGCTTCCCTATATGGTATAATCCAACAATCCGTAACAATTAACCTTTAACACAACAATAACAAAAATCCCTGCTCCACTTCTTGAGCTGGTTTCAAAAATCTCCTCATCTTCCTGAAGCTGGGGTGGATTTTACCCATGAGTACAGGTCTGGGCTATTTTCAGGTAACTACAGACATTTACTGGAAAAAAAAGAAAACTGTGACAAAATCCAACAATTGTATAAACAATTGTTCAAAGAGTCTGACAGTTAAGGCAAATTTACATGCAGTGGAAGACAGTAATAAGCTGTTTTGGCAAAAGTCAAAAGAGGAATGAGGAATTTGTACATTTATACTTCATACATTTGAGGGGAACAGTCCACGCAAATTCAAATAATAGGGTTTTAAACTGCTATCCTGCTGAGAGTCACCAACTTGTTGCTCCATACACAGATGCCCCTTTCTGCATTTCAGTGAATTATGACTGTTAGACATTTCCTTTCCCTTCGGAATAAGAGTGAGAGGAAGCGGAGAGCTACAAAAAACTGCCCTTGCTCTAACTTCGGTCTGATGAGCATCTGCAGCAAGAATAGAAGTCTAGGCTTTCCAAACTCATCCGGTCTTCCCTGGGGATAGACAGATGAAAAGGGGTGGGGGAGGGAGAGGACGAGGGTCAGAGGTTCTCAAGAACAGCAGATCCCGCTCAAAGTTTTTGCTAAATTCAGATATTTATCTGACTAACTTGCCATTTGGTTCACATTACAAGGACTGGAAGCAGGTAGCACAGCCTATCCTACATTTCCCCAAGTATGCGACTAACTGCCCGGCTGTGGACCTGCTGGGTCATTCTGCGAGACGTGGATGGTGCCTCGGGGACGCTGTACATTTGGTGACAGTAGTCATGGCCCTTAAAGTCTCCCTCGGCTGACAGGACATGTTGATGGTAACCTGTCGGCATTTAATATCAAGACAATGCGACTCCATCCTCGGATAATGGGTGAATTTCAGCTGGTCATAACCCTAAATACATCATTGAAGGAAAAAAAAAATCTTTTCTAAAAGTATTACCACCATTTTCTTTATTGTTGCCTGAGCTCCTTGCTGGTGGACATATCGAACAAACTAAGCAGTACAAACAGCTTTGCAGAGCCAGTCTGAGTGCCGGAACACAAATTGGGTTGGTGTTTAGGATATCGACAGGGCAACTGGGAGTTTGGAATGAAGGACCCGTTGGACTGATTGTTTCTTTTTTTTTTCTTTTTTTTTTTCTTAAGCAAGAGAGAAAATCAGTTTAGCATTGGCAGGTAGGCCTGAGAATGGGTACAAAGTCCTCCACTCTCAAGTGGAATAAGATGGGATTTAAGCTGATGTTAATCTTCTCCAGAGCACCGAGGGAGAGGAGTGCATTCTTTCTTTAACCTTCCCCATATTAGCAGTTGAGACTCTATTTTGTGGGTTTAGTTGCGGACCGAATGATGTACAACACGTATTGTTGGGCTGCATTTTAATCAGACGCTGCAGTATATTGTAATTAATATCAGTTTTAAAAATAAAATCACTTAAAAATTAATTACATATAACAATATATAGTTGTAATATTAATGCAAAATCTAAATGTAAAACGCTGGAGTGCGTTGCAGCTCAGTGATGTGTGGTCTTCCATTTGGAGGGAAAGTGACGTAAAGGCTATTTTTATTTATAAATAAATAAATAAATAAATAAAAAACAGGATACACCGTAAAACAGAACATAATCTTACAGATTCTACTTCAATGACATCCTTAAACAGTTACAAATTTTGCACAACAGGAGTTCAGATGGCTTCGCTGGGATGCAGTTGTCATGGTTACACATAGCCGCATAAGTGGTACTGTTCACACAGAGATGGTGAAGGAGTTCATGCACTTTGCACGAAAGTGTCGTCAAGTTACATAACAAAACATGACATGGACCTCCGTACCGCTGTGAAATTTAAATCTAAATAGTTTAATGTGTTTCTCATTAGCTCACACTTTCAGCTGAGTTATTTAGGCCATGCTCCACATCTGGGAATTAGTTCACTTGCTGGACTGGATGGCTTTTTAGGAACCTTTCGTAGACACTTTGGGCCAATCAGATGCATGGAAAAGGTCCGTAGTTATTGATGAATGAGCCACTGAAAGAAATTTATCATCTTAAAATTAATTAGAAAGTGATTTAATCATAGGGGATACCACAGTGATAAACTGTGGCAGAAGGTAGCCACACTGTCTTCTTAAAAAGATCGTAGTTCTCATTAATAAGCTCTTTTCCTTAGCTCGCACACACCTCCAACTCCTGCACCATCCATGCTGTCCTCAAAAAAAGCCTTGTCACATTTTCTTCCCAAAATATTTGGTGTCAACTATTCATCAGCTGGACTCAGTAAATCATGAGTCTCAGCGAGAGGATCGAAAGCAATTACCATGAGATCAGCCTTGGTGTGGTGACCCCTCTCCGTCCTGTGCCTCAATCTCAATGCTGCCCGGAGTGTGCGCGTGCAATTTAACGGCTAGATCAATAAAGCTGGACGGTTAGCACCTTCCACTCCAGCTTCAAGTGCCTCCCCAAAACCCCCCGTGCCGTCTCTACCGGATAAATGTCAGAATATTCCAGCCTGGCGACAACTCTTAGCAAGAATTTGTTCCCATGAAGCACTATTGACGTGCTTTAAATCCACGTTTCCCAGCCTCCAATCCGAGATGTCAGTTCTTGTTTATAGAACACTGCACGGACGAGCATTCGTCCCAGGATGGTGTCTCTGCCAGGATCAGAAGAATTGGGGAAGGTCAAAGGTCACCAGACAAGCCTTGACCCAAGGTCAAGGTGACAGCAGCATATCACTGGAGTGCAGCTTTTAACGCACAGTATGGGCCTAAAGCTGATCAATACGATTAAAACGTCTGGCTCTTTGAATGGCGACCACACCTCCTCATCAGATCCTTTCACTGCCTCCTCCCCTTCCAAACCTTCTCGGTCTTTATAGGTCAACATCCTCCCCGTCCACATTTCTCCAGCTTCTCCCCAGCTCCTCCTCTCTTTCCTGTTCTTTCACTTCAGGACACAGTCAGTCATGCCTTGGTGCTCAGTCCAGCAACTGGATCAACTTAAAGAAATGAAACCGCTTTTATTGTTGAAGACCGTGTTTTATTGAGTCTCTACCCTGGTGCGTCTGTGCTTCCACCACCGCATTATGCAATTACACACATGAGTAAGCTGATAGCCCCAGAAATAACTTAAACCTTTATCATTTCCACAGGAGTGTGCTGCCAGTTCTTTGTGGGCTCACCACTGATGGAGTTTGAATTTCAATTAAAAATGAGAAAATAGCGGGTTTTTTATTTTCAAAAGCATTGTCAAAAAACGAAGACGGCAAAACATGGGAAGTCCGGTTGGTACAAGAGTGGAGGGACAAAAGAGTGGTATATGAAGATGGACACTACTGGCTCCCAGTGCTCTTAATCAGACTTCGCTGTCAGAAAAGAATGTAGAGAATGGAGCAGTAATCATGTCTAATTCTAACATAAAATCTGAAATTAAACATGTTCGTGGAGGGGGGGATCCACGGGCCCTTAACCAGCACCCATCGGTTCTCTACAAGACACAGACTGCAACGAGTAAAAGAAACATTAGTAGATATTGTTTTCGCGTGATGTACAGGACGCAGTCTAGGCCCAAGGACACGCCCACCTCCAGGAGAAAACGCCTGTATGACATGTCCGGCGAGGGGCGGGCTTCAACGGTAAATCCTTCTGCACTTCCACAAAGTTAATTGTGATCAAAGTTGAGGTCTGCAGAAGAATCAGCATCTTGACTCTGCTGACGGTGCAGAGAGCTGGATAATAATTGGCTGGTGGGGAGCGTGAGCAATTGGGTGGGGGGAGGTTGCCGAGGGTTCGGGGGTGGTGAAGAAGGGAGATTTGACATAGCACTGAAGGATGTGGCAGGACGCGCCACTCCACCTGACCCGCCATTCATCAGGGGACATCCCGTGACCGGCATGCTGCCGGCCCATTGGGCGGCTCTCCTGCTTGGCATGCGGGAGTCGTTGTCCGACCGCAGCGCTCCACGAGGATGCCACGTCGGCTCCTTCAAAATGAATTATTGGTCAGAGGCGTGATCAATTGGATCAAGCTGCAACTTCATCTGCAGCGCAGGAAAGTGGGGGCGTGGGGCGGACGAGATGGTGCAAAGTTTCCGACTTGAGGGCAGAGGCACTTTCTCCAAGAACAGGGAGGGGGACGGAAGACTAGAGGGTGTTTGCTAAACCTGTTTTATGCTTTGCATTTACCGTTAGTGCCCAGTCTTGTATTATCTATTAGACAACGGTCAAATAGCTGTAAAGTTATTGTGATACTTTGGAAAAATGTTCCAAATTGTGTCGAAAGGTGGAAAGTATTTAAATGTGCCAATAACTGCAGTTAACTGACGATATGGACATGGAGGATAGAACAAGTGTTAGATTCACCTTTAAATTAAAAGTAATCATAGGTTAAAAATGAATGCATGCCTCCATTTCATGATTTTATAATACATTTGGACAAAGAATATCATCGGTATGTTTCGTTGCAACAAATCTCTAGGCACATCAGTACTGGTCACAGGAGTCAAAATCTTTTGTCAGGCAGAATGTGTTTCCAAAGCTCCTCTGCTGCCACAGTTCCAATCCCTCAACAACCTGGCACCTAGTAGCACTGCTGAGCGCTAAATGTACATATAGGGCTGCTCATTTGCATAATGGGGAGGGGTTACCCCTTTTCTGTTTCATAGGGATTATTTGGATTTAAGGATTGTCTATAGGCATTGCTGCTTGTGTGGTTGTATTGTTTATTACATCTAATTTCATGCTGGAAGGGCTGTATGCTATACGTTTAGTTTTTGATATTGTGGGTTTCACCAACCGTTAGGAAGTTACACACCATTAATGGGTTAAATCCCAGCTGCCGAGATGAAGGAGGAAAAAAAATAAATTAATTAATTAAATAAATAAAAAAAACAAACAAACAACAACAACATAATGTACTTTGTAATTCTAACAATGAACAAATATTACTGAACTATTAGAGGGCATTTACTGTATTTTATAACTGTTCTTTGTTATCACTCACAGTCTAACACATTACTTATGTTGTGTTCAAATTCAATAATTGGAGTTAAATGATTGGTAGCCTGCTACTATACATTTAACCACAGAAAGTGAAATTTTCTGCAGTGCAGAATGTACCTCATTTAACACCCTGTTTCTGGGATAGCCTCTAAGTCACCATGGCCCTGCACTGGATGAAGCAATTACTAAATATGCATGGGTAAAAATGTTCCACATTCTTTCAGGAAGATGTATAAAGTTCATGAGCTAGATAGTCAAACAGTTTCTTTAGGTTAAATAAAAAAAAAAAAATCACAAAATAGATAAAATTCTAAGTTGCATGAGAAAACCGCCAGCAGAATTTGAGACAGTGAAGGAAAAAAGAAAAGGGAAGGGAAGTCATTTAAAGGCTTTCAGACGAGTAATATCCCAGTCGCTGTTGGTGGGATTTTTTGAGGATTCCCGCAGCGCTGGGGGTCTATCGTTGCTCCCCAGGCACCATGCAGATGGGCCTGTGTGCAGGCAAGCGAGATTCTCCCCCGGCCCCCACCACTCCCTCCACCCCCCGTCACAGCAGCCCGGCCCCCTACACCATGGTGCATCTTTTCCGCACGTTGGCTGTGGGAGATGAGCTGGGGGGGGGGGGCATCTCAAGCTTCCTGTACCAGAAAATGTGCCCCTTCACGCTCTGCTGAGCAATGAGGCATACAGTTGAGGAGCACCAGGGGTGGGGTGAGATCTGGCACTGAGCTGCAACGTGCGGCTCCCTTCCTTCTCATGAAAACTCCTCTCTCTTCAGGTATCCAGCCCACATCTCCAACCAGCTCCCCAGCATCAACACGCCCCCCACATCCTGCTGATTCCTTTGCCTTGACTGCCTACTTTGTCCACAGATGGCCCATCGTACCTGTTCTGGAGTTGCAGTGGTACCACACCATCTGAGACAAACAAAAAGCAGAATCACCTGCACATGAGTGGCACCCCTCTGCTCCCTTTTGGAGTGACATGATGATTTACAAATTTTACCCACAAGAAAGTCTTTTTTCCACTCTAGAGTATATATTTATATAGTACATATTTTTACAGCGTAATGTCCTTCTCACAGGCAACACATTTGGACACAAAGGTCATGGAGGTCTTTACCCGCAATATTCAGTCTTGACATGATGGACCAAAACCAGCATAAATATTTTAGGCCTACTGTGATTGAGTGGCACTGGACCACCATACAACTGCATTGGACAAGAAGTTATTGAAAACAGACGGATGGGCGCATGGACAGGTTAGGCAGGAAATTATATCCGGAGATCAATTATTTACGCTCTTAACACCTTACCTATTTTGATCCCAAGTGTTAGCATCGCAGTGAGGTGTACGTGCATTGGTAATAAGTTTCTCTAAAGCACCTGGGAAGAACTGCAATACAATACCTAAGTATGGTTATTAGTCATGTCACTGGAGTCTGTGAGTTATTTCATGAGGTCAAAAAACAGGTGACTGGGGAGGAGGAGCCATAGACTGCAGAATATCAGAAAGACTTGGACATTTTACTTCCTGTCTGCCGCACCCCGAATTGTGAATTGGCGGGGATTTAACAAAATCAGAGTTCTCAGGTAGTCAGACGAAGGGTTGTGCAGACAGGTTTCTGGAGAACACGGGCTGTTGGTTTCCATTCAGGAAATTTGCGACAGCGAGCCTCCTTTTCCTATCTGGATGCACTTTTTCTTCAGCCCGCATGTAATCTGGTCCAAATCAGAGCAGGAAAAAGCGCACAGAACCTGTCCAGCACACAAAATGTTCTCCAAAACACTAACCTCCAAGCTTCTTTCCTGATGTCACTCTTGTACCCTCTTCTGCACAACAGACTGCATAGGGTTACAATATAAAGTAATTGGGAAACTGAGTCCGTGTATCGCAGTCAACACTGAAAGTGTTGGAGTGTGACTGGTGAACAGAACACCATTAGCAGAGCTTGGCTGGCCTATTGGTAATAAGTACACCGATCTCAAGTACACTTTTATACCTTTGTGCTTAATTATGATAAACAATTGCTATATGTGAACAACAAGCATATTTACAAGAACTGCGTAAAGGTCATGATGTTACAAATAACCATGTTAACATTCACTTATTACGTGATCTGGAGCATCACTATGTTATGAATCACTTTTCCATAAACTTTATTTGCATAAATTTGAATAAGGATACAGAAGAAAAAAAGAGTGCATCCTGGCCAGGGTAATGGACAAAAGGGTTGATGAGTGAATACAGGTTTAAAAAAATTAAAGAAAGAAAGAGAATTTTTTTTTTTTAAATATCCCTTTGGTAAGGGGGCATGGTGGTGCAGTGGGTTTGGCCGGCACCTGTTGTGTGGCAGGTCTGGGGTTCAAACCTTGCTTGGGATGCCTTGCGGTGGACTGGCATCCTGTCCAGGGTTTGTCCCTTCCCCCATCGGCCTTGTGTTGCCAGGTAGGTTCCGGCTCACCGCAATCCCACTTGGGACAAGCGGTTGCAGCAACTGCACAAAAAAAAAAATTGCAAAATATCTCTTTGGCCAGGTGACCTGTCCTTGGGGATGAGAGGAACTCTATGATTGACACTGAGCCTGTCTCCCATCTCAGTGTCAAGCATGGCAGCTTTTTGGACTGTGTTTAGCCCTTCTGGGCAGATACTTTCTCAGGTACTGTACTGAGACTGCCTTCTAATGCTACCAACCCCCAGGGACCCTGGTCTCCCCTAAGAACACGGAGAGATACAATCACGGTCTCGGAACACGCGATAGCGGCAGGGTGGGGGGGGATGCCAAGTGCGGAACAATCACGGCTCCGATTAAGCCCCAGTTACAGTTAATTCATACGTCTTGCGCCCCTATCTGGGAAATTCAATAGACTAACCTTAAGAATTTAATTGCTGCTGCCAACGGGACTGCGGCGGCCAGGCCGACCGGAGCCCGGGGGCTGCCTGATTAGCACCGGGGTAATTGTTAATTGATTGATGTATCTCCTTACCTCTCTCCACGGGCCTTTCAGAGAGCGCTTTGTTTGCAACGCCGAGGCTCGCTATGGCCGGACAGCGCATTACCATACATCCCCTCTCCCCAGTGCCCGCCGTCATGTGGGCGGAACGGGAAGACAAAAGGCGTTTGAGAGTAAGGTTGAAACGCCACGGCTGGCAGTGCCCGTGTGACGGTTTCCACAAAGGCACCGACACCCCTGTCAGAGAAAGTGAGAGAGACTCCTACTTGCCATTTTGTCGTCATCCTTTACCGAAGGCACTTTGGTTCAAGCAAACACATGCATCCTCCAGAAAGCATATGTTCCGAGACCTCTTCCCTTTCACAGCTGGTCTCCCACTTACTAAGTGTGCAGGTCGGTTTATTTCTCATTTTAATACGCTCATCTCGCCACCGTGCTGGCCTGGGCAGGGGTGGCCACGCTTTGTTTTAGGCGCCGGAGAAAGGTATGCTATTGACACACCTCAGGTGTGTAGCTTGAAACTCCGGAGGCCAGTGGTGAGCATTCAACCATCAGGGCAGGATGTTTCCAGCAGCGCTAAGGGATCAGGAGCAATTCCAACCCAAATCCTGGAGAACAAAACCTAAATTGGGCATTCACGGAATGGAGAGAGGCGCAAGAGGACTATTCTCTTACAATTGTGTTCATCAAACAGGGCAGAAACAGACAGAAACAATTCCACCATTATGCTCCCTGTCGACTCCTGCAAGGGCCGGCTCTGTGCCCACTGCTTTCCACGTGAAAAGCTAAGTCTCTAATTGGGAAATCCAGGGACTTAGATATTTAAGCTATTTGGGTTCTCACAGGCTGCCGTTGGCAGGGCGATCGCCAGCGCGCGCGCCCATCTTGGCACAGCAGTAGGACGGCCGTCCAGCAATTACACAGCAGCTTGGCAAGTAGGTAAAAACCCACACAGTGCTCGCAGGGCCCCCGAGCAGAAAGCCACGCGGGCTGCCTTCGACATCACGTGTTCGGATTTCGTTGGTTGACGGGCAAGGGACGGGGGCAAAACCTCCAACCCCAAAGTTCGGGGGACTCGAGAGAGTTGCAGACACCTCATCTCAAGTACATCCTCCACCACGGTGCCCTTGATCATGCCATAAGATGCCCAAAAGAGGCACGTCAAGCTATGCATGATACTGCCACTGACTGCACCCACGGTCACAACATCGACATGAGGCTGACAGTGGACAGGAATACCAACAGTGGTTTAATAGCCATGGACTGTCCCACTAACACAACTGATCCTCTTCCACCATGTGACCTAAAGCATGAAAACTGACATACCTGCTTACCTGAGTAACTGAGTGTATACAGTCCTGTTTCTCTATTCATCACATGGAAGAATTTTACAGAGGGGGGAGAAAAAATAAAGAAATAGGACTTTTATGACACTATGCAACTGTATCCTTGGGTTTTCCACATTCCTTTTGGGCAATGTCCCGCAGCGAAAAAAAAAAAGTACCAAAATATAACTCCAACAAAGCCTTTTTTTCGTAATCATGCTTTATGCATCTTGGCTGGAATCTTTACTCATCTTGAATTTGATGTAGACCTTTAATGCACATCTCAAGTGTTGGTTACCAATGATGGTGATAGCTGGGCATCCAGAAATGAGACTCGTTAACTTTTATTTCTACCGGCAAAAAGATCAAACCCAAAACTCCAACTGTGCAACAGAAGCTCAAGTCGGGAGGACCACGTGGGACTAAACTCCACAGTCAGGCCAAGACCAGGGTTTGACGGTACCAAAGCCTGAAAAACTTCCTCTGAACCCCTTAAAATAAGGAACAGTAAAAGACATTAGGGGAAGAAGGTGTCATAATGAATTGAACCAGGGCTCCCCTCCTCACTCCCTCTGTAATACCCTTCAGCAAAGTACTTTCTGTGAATTGCTCTAGTTTAAAACAAATATATATGTGTGTGTGTGTGTGTGTGTGTGTGTGTGTGTGTGTGTGTGTGTGTGTATGTTGTTACCCTGCTGTAATTGTCAAATAACTGCAGCTAACTTAGTAAACAAACCTGGTATTGCTAGTGGTCTTGTGGGACATGAAATACATTTAAGAAGAGTTTCGCCTTGTAGTATCACAGTATAAAAATACCCACCACTATAAATACAAGAAGTTCCCTCTCAATATGCGGAAGACTGATGTTTTTAAAAATTTTCCCACTTGAAAAACATACATGTGATTTGGGTGACCGTTCTAATGAATTCTGGAAAATGTGGACATTCTGGAAGTTACTAGAAAGTGCTACAGGATCACAGCTGTGATATGTTGCCTTGAACCTTTTGCTAGGGAACCTTTTGACCCTGAGCCCTTGCTCTACGTTTGTGGACATTTTTGCAGTTTCTAGCGGTACTGTCTCTACTTGTATGCTGCTGTGACCCTCTGCTTTTCATAAAACCCAATAAATAAAAAATATATATATATTTCTGACAATCTTCTGCATGTGATGAACAAACTTTGATCAAACAGAATTCACAATCTTTCACATGAACAGCAGAAAGAACTACAACTTCAAAACACTGTCTGTTCAAAAAAAAAAAATTAAAAATAATCAAGGAACTAATTCTCTAATCACTAGACCTGATCAGGGCCACGATGGTCTGGAGCCTATCCCAGAATTACTGGGCGCAAAGCAGGAGGATGCCAGCCCATCACTGGGTAAAAATCAAGGAACACTACATGTGCCACTGGTGTTCTATGGTACAACGGCAGCTCCCCACCAGCCTCACATACACTATCCTTCCCCCTTTAGCAGGAGTGCAGTGTTTTTTCTTCCCCATCATCTTACAAAGGCAAAATAATTAAAATGGCACGGAGTGAGAGAGAAAGGCTGTCAGATTATCTGTGTTGTAACATTTTAATTAAGCCTTTCATACCAGAGCGCTCCACCACCACAATGGAAAAAGTGAGGTGAGATACCAGCCCACTGAGCATGCTCATAAGCACTTCAGCGTTAAATAAATAGAATAACGGTTGCGCCGGACGGTCATGGGGGACGTGTTTTTAGTAGTATCCTAATTAAAATACATGTCGCAGACAGCTTGTTCCTCCACTTGCCCGCAGTGAACCATATCTGATTTGTCATTAAGTAATTATGAACGCCGACGCAACGAAAGCACCTTTCAAACGGAGTGGCAATGGCAAGAAATTAATCACAGCAGCCCTGTCGGCAACGCGCTCCGCTACGGGATGGTCACTTTCCCCTTCGGAGCAGACAGGGAAGCAGAGAGACATTAATGACGTCTGAGGGATTGGGCCGGGGAGGAATTCAAAGAAAAGTAAGGCTCTCCCTTCACACTAATTTTTTATTGCCTTAATAAGAGAAAAGGAGCCGTTGTGAAGTCTCCCTCTCGAAACAAGCCAAGGCATTTTACAGTAATTATGGAAGATGGGGGATTTCGATATTAGTGCCCATCGGGCCATTAGCGGCTAATTTACCTCTCATCGCCGAAAGCAGCGTTCGCTCAGAGATGGCGCTAATCCTGTAAATAATGCCTGGCATCTCCTCGCCCTGTTGGAGGGAGGTCTGCAGTTTGGAAACCTGCATAGGAAGTGATGATCTAGGCCAGATAAGTCATGATCGAGGCCCAATAACTGAGCTCTCACGGTCAGGGGAGTTATCTGCTGTCGCAGGGTTCATGCATTCCGGTTGCTTGTTGATCGCAACCAGGATGAAGCAAAATGCAGCGATAGGTACAGTCTCGATGCTACTTGCCTCCTTGGCACCTTCACCGCTGCAAGCACACGCAAACAAAGAGGCCACATGAAGGCAACCCTCCTTATGGTACCGATTGTCCTTCTCCAACACTCAGAATGTTTCGGTGAATATTAAACGCTATGACCTTCAGCCAATTGAAAGAACTTAAATACAACTTATTGCTGGGATCGAACAGTGTTCGTGTAGGGGAAAAAAAGCCTTAAATTCTGACACTGTCACCAGACAGAGTACAGAAATGCACTTAAGAAAATTACAGTAAAAACAACCCCCTACTGCCCCCCACCCTCCAATAAGATGACTGTAATGGTACATTTCCTCTGTCATTATGCTCTCGCTTGTGGCTTTGAGGAACCAGGAGGAACTGGGAACCGTGGCTCCATCCCATGGTGTGAGATCAACTCAAGGTGACATTAATCACAAACACTGCAGCGATTCCGACAGATAACGGGCCTTCTTATCATCCTGCAGGTTCCGTGGGGGGGGAAGATCGCAGTTCACCTCACCGTCACTGCTGTTGGACCCCTCCTTCATTTGCATCTCCCCCTCCCTTGGCACACCACTCTTCTTCAGGGCAGAACGAGTCATTAGAGGATATAGGTGTCGCTTTAAGAGACAAATGCATGCCATCTAGTATGTAATATAGCATGTTCCCAATATGTTTTGGATTCTTCACCTAATAATTTGAAAATATTTTATTTTAACTGGTGCACTGGGCTTCCAACTATCGATGTTATCAACGAAATGTCAGGCGATGTA
Organism: Scleropages formosus; assembly: GCF_900964775.1. NCBI lineage: Eukaryota > Metazoa > Chordata > Actinopteri > Osteoglossiformes > Osteoglossidae > Scleropages > Scleropages formosus. The sequence goes on along the minus strand of NC_041806.1, from coordinate 23,514,507 downwards.
TTCCCTCAGAGGGACCTGGTAGAGCAGTAGTGTTTGTCATTTCATTTAACATACCAACACAAAGCTCAACCAGCATGATGTCCATGGATGTGTCTTTTGAGTTGCAGGATGGCCATCTGAAATCTCCACGGATCAATTAACAGCGGGACCTGCCCTTCAAGGAAAGACACTGCTGCTGGAGAGGTGGGGGGTGGGCGATTTGCATATCAGTGCAGAGTCACCATGCAGGAACCAGCGGATGGGCTGAAGGTACCTCTGAGCGGGCAAAACCACCACCCCAGCTGTTCGTCCCAGGAAAACATGTCGCCGGGACACAGCACAGATGCCCATTAGGAGCTGTCAGTCGAAAAAAAGAGCAGCAGGGTCACAACCGGAGGCTGGGCCTCACTCCCAGATCCAGGTGGTCTGGTTGCCCATCTCCCCAGAAAGCTGGAAGCTCAAGGAAGGAAACACAGTGTCAGGAACGCATCTCCAGACAGAGCAGGAGAGCAAAGATGGGAGTCCATCCAACCACAGACACAAAGAGTAGGGTCAGCAAGTCAATTCTCAAAAGTTTCCAGCCAATATTAACACCGTGCTGTAAAAAGTCACAACTACAGTGACAGCCACACTTGTGTTTAGTTTTATTCAAATCCCACATATTAAAGTGAGCGGGATGCATCCTGGCAAGCCTTATGTCTAAAAGGGACTGAACACCTAATGGCGCTTACATGTGTTTAATGTTTTTTTGAACAGAGAACAATTAAGAAAGAAGTAAACGTCAGGAGGTGTTGATGTCTCTGACCAGTTATGGGCTGGAAACCACTTATAAAAGCTAACAAATAGACACTAAGTAGGATGTGACACTGTCTGTGTGGGAGACACAGATGGCCATCAACAATGATTGCTTTCATCCGTGAGTCGTGAAATAATCAAGGAGTGCAAAGCGCTACTTCTGCCTTCTTTTTTGGGCACAGGACTACGTTCTGAACATTGAACCTGAAAAGGAGAACTCTACGCAAACCTCCAACAAAGTTAGTCAGAACAGTCAGGCTGGGTGGAATGAAGGGAAGAGCTTCACCATTAGACATAGTGTTGGCTGTGATTGAATACCATGGTATCCCTTAGCTTTAAACCCAAAGTCTGCAGAGTGTAAAGAACATCGCATGGTTTCATTACCAAGCCAACATCTACTCAACCTAGCATCCAGGTAGAGGAAAATCGCAGTGTCCCACCCCACCCCCCGAATCACATTACCTATGAGATATTTGCTTATTGACTGGAAATTGTGATAGCATTTTGTTTCTCTTTATTTTCCTTGCTCTGCAACTCTCCCTCTGCAGAGGCAGATTGGAGGGAGAGAAAGTAACATCAACGTAGTGCAATTACTGTAATTTATATTAATTTCTGTTCATTTTAATGCCCCTCGTGTGAAAAACTCAGCAAAATTCTGAAGAACACAACAAAAAGTCGGCACCTCTACAACCCCAGGCTAACAAATCTATAAAAAAATGCTCAATTTTTTTCCGCTGTTTGCATGTGTGTGTCTTTGTACCTATGTGGTATTGGGGGGGGTCATTTCCCAGTGACAGTTTGGTCAAACTCATCACGTTGTTCCACATCCGGCTGAATAACCGTTCACTCCATCATGTATGTAAAGGGATCAGATTGAATCCCTTCCTTAACTGTACCCTTCTTAATCAAATATGGGGTCCAACAAGCAAGAAATTACCACATATCTTGAATTTCCACCTGTTTTTTCCTTTATGTGTCGCGTTTGGATGTTGTGACTGTGAGAGGCAGGTGCCTTCCTTGAACAGACCCAGGGCACTGTGTCTGTAGAGGAAAAATTGGTGTTAACTCGACGCAGAGGGGTGTGCATCACATCGATAACGTAGTCCTTCCCATGGACCCTGTACAATGACTTGCTGTAACATTATTTGCAATATCTCAGTAAAGATGACATTCTACATGTATATAGCCAGAGCTTCCAATGTCAAGAGACACAACAGACAAGCACACTTTGAGCTAATTTTCTTGTAAACCAGAAACCAGGTGCGTTAAACATGGCTGTTCCATTCTGCCTGATGGGGATGGCTGAAGGCCGCACGTCCGGTGGATGTTTTAGTACAGCTAAAGATGGGCCCCCGTCACCCCCGAGGTCCAGAGCGCCGGACACGATCTGTTCTCACCGCTGCGGTAAAACGCACGTTGCTGGCTGTGTTCCAGCAACCCCCCCCCCCCCCCCCCCCACCTCATCTGCATATCTCTGTTATTGGGGGGCGGGCTCTGAGAACACACCGCGGGGCAATTGCGCCATCTGGACCTGGGTTTTTCCATCGTCTCGCACAAATTAAAACTCAACCTGCAAAATCTGCACGGAAACAATAAGCACCTTTTAATCTCGCTCTGCCTCCACGCATTTTTCCAAAGAGAAACAAAAAGCCTTTTATTAATTAAACCAGCATCGCAGCAGCATGCATAAAAAGGTGTTTACTGAAGTCCTTTACTACGTGGCATGTAAAACGCTCACATTCAAAATGTGACGTGTGATGTATACAGGTAAGTCAAACACTGCTTTCCTGCACACGTTTCTTCTTCCTCTATTGTCCCACGTACAGGAGAGTTATTGTAATTCAAAACACTTTCACTGATCCACGGCGGGGGGGGGCAGTGACTCAGGAACACACAGCAATTGACAAAAAGAAAAAGGAGGAAGACCTCAGAAACAGGAGTGTCATTTTGGTGATACACACTCCCATCCTGCAATAAATGAAGAAAAAAAAGACCTTTGTGTGACTTGTAATAACAGTGCTCTACGAACGATCAATTAAAGGCACGTTTCTGCGGATCATTGAGGAAACACGCGTGTGGAACGTGTGGCTGGCTGATAGAACCGGACTGCCCGCAGCTACATCCATATAAATGTACCCACAAGGCATCTGCTGATGCGATGGAAACAGCTGAACTATTTTTCAGATTGTTCCCTAGTTTTATGTTTTAAGAATATTAATGTTTCCCATTTTATTTTACACTGGAAACATTAAAGATCGTGGTAAAAGTTCACGCAAGAACAGACCTACCGAGGCTTTTTAATACCATATTTGAATAGCAAATTAGAGAAAGAACCAGTTAACCTTCAAGAAACACTAAGCATTGATTCAGTGTAAAATATGCATTGAGAAGATTTATTGTCCATCAGTGAAAGGCCTGCAATGCTCAACTAAAGCAACCTTAGGATTTTTCCCCGTTTTTTGGTTGTCAAAGTTATGATCTAAAAATCAGAATAATCCATCATTTTGGCAGATGAAAAATGATTAAACCCACTTGAAGAAAATGTATTCGCAAAGAGTTTAAAGTGTTGTTTAACAAAGGCATTCTAAAGTCAGCATTTAGTGAACGTCTACAAGGTGGGCAAGACAAAGGTCGGAGAAAAATGCAGAATGAATCGGAACAAGGTCTTTGTCCCCTTGTTTACAGACAATTTCCTTGAAGCATTTTAAGCAGTCGCCTGTTTTAAATATGTATTTCATTATTTAACACATTGATCTGTTTTTAAATACATTTATTTCACCAGGGATTTATTCCTCCTCAGTGAAGCATTTTCAAAGTATACCGCATTACTCCCTCTTGTTCATATTTTATTTACATGGCTTTCTTACTAACAATTTATTTTGGTGAAAAAAATAACATAACAGGCAATCAATATTATTAGACTCATGGGGGGGTAGTATAAATACAAGTACTTACAGGTCAACTCTGACCTTCAAGGGGTAATACAGCTTCCAAGTCTCATTCTCCATCACAGGTAACATAATGTTAAGTGCTTTCTGAAATAATATATAAATATACATACATACATACACACACACACACCTTCTGAACCGCTTGTCCCATACGGGGTCACAGGGAACCGGAGCCTACCCGGCAACACAGGGCGTAAGGCCGGAGGGGTAGGGGACACACCCAGGACGGGATGCCAGTCTGTCGCAAGGCACCCCAAGCGGGACTCGAACCCCAGACCCACTGGAGAGCAGGACCCGGTCCAACCCACTGCGCCACCGCACCCCCCAATATAGATATATTTATTTTTAAAAAAAGGGAAATATTTGCATTGAAGAGGGCAGATGAACACACCTACGTTGTGACTTTCAGAGTGGGTGGTGTCACCTCACTGGCTCACCTGAGCCCAGCTCTCTTCTCTTTTGCCATTGGTTGACTTATTAGCAAGTGGGCGGGTTCCACTCCACACCTGAGTCTAAGTGGAGGAAGAAGAGTCCCTGTTTAAATTGTGCTGATGACCAAAATCACTGTAAACTGTTTTGTCTCCTGCATTTGGTTATTAATTTATTGATTAACTGGTTAAGCTGATTGACATCTGGGATATCAGCCAGAGATGGACTCGCGAAAGGGGATTCTGATCTTTTCTTACGTATTTCATTCCTTTGTTTAGTGAAAAGCCAATAAAAACGAAACTCAATAAACAAAAAAAAAACAACCATTTCAATTTTGCCTACTTTTCTTTCATTGGAACGCAAATCACAGAAGCAAAACGGAAGAAAGAGAAAAACTGCGGCAATGGCAATCCACGTACTTCCCTGTTTCAGTGTGTCTAACAGGGTAACTTCTCTGAATTTCAAAGAGGAAACTATTCAGTTGAAAGTATTTTCTTTTTTAACATAATTAAGCCACTCATTCGCGGTTCTTCGAATTTTCACAAAATGCAATTTGTGGCAAAAGAGAAAAAAAAAAGCAGCGCCACACATTATTATCGTAAGTCGTACCCACGCTAACTTCTGAATGGGGGCAGATTTCCTCCTTTGGTGGGGGAGATTACACTGAAGTGGTCCCATTTGCATGCGAGAATGATCCGACTTCAATAGCGGAGAGGCAGATGAGGTGGAGGGAGGCCTGATTACCGAAATACGCTTAGCACGATAAGCTGGAAATTGCATTTGTCTAAATGCTTGCAGCAAATTTATTAAAAAAAAATATATGTGTGTTTGTAATAACATTATATATAGACGGTGTGTCTGTGTGAGAGTTTGTATTTTTTCTTTTTCCCCTTTCCATGCTGTCCTGTCAGCGGGAAACTGACGATGCCAAAACCGTTACTTTCGTCTTTTACTTACCCTTTGGAATCGCTCGCTACACAGGAAGCTGTTCTTTTTGTTTTCCCCGTGAAGGATTAACCGGGATTTTCGGAGCCCTGAAAGGAAGCTGTTTCCTTTTCTTTCCCACAAAGCACTTTGAGACCTGGAAATCCAAGCGAGCGAGCGGTTACTCGGGAGTCCTGCAGGGGGAAGGCCGAGGGAAGGACCTGTAAAACCCAAGCGGAAACAGCGCTCGCCACAGGTGTTACTATGGTACCCAAACAAAAGCGACGACGAAAGGGTGGTTTAATAAACGTAAACAAACAAGGTTTGCCATCCATAAGGTGACCCAGACTATACACCCCGCCAGCGGATGCTCAGATGCCAAATGACATATGACATCACGCTGCTTTAGAAACAAATAAGCTCAGACAGAATTCTGACCTAACGGTATATATGAACAAAGTAGCGCAAAGTTGTTCAAATACGCCCCGACAACAAATGCCACACCTGTTACCAGTGAACCGTTGAGCCCATTCTTCAGTGATGTGTTAGCAATTGAGGGCCAAAGGCAACATGTACCCCCCCCCCCACCACCTCTGTCCACAAACAAACAACCAAATGAACGGGCAAAGCGAGCTGCCCAGCCTCACTCGATAACTCCACGTGGGACAAAGGGCCTGACAGGATGTGTGTCGAAGCTAATGGGATCTGAGCGCCCGATGGGGGGGGGCGCAAGATGTCCACACGGACCTGGAGGAATGCAGGCCGAAGGAGGCTGGCTTCCGGCACATTCAACAGCGTCTATCAGGTTGGGGCAGCTGGTACTGTAGTGGTTAGCGCTGCTGCCTTTAGACCCAACAGTTGCAGGTTTAAATCCCACCTCTAGCTATAATACCTTTGAGCAAGGTACTTACCCTAAATTACTCCGCTAAATAATTAGAAGTACGTTAACATTATAAGTCACTTTGAAGAAAAGCATCCGATAAATATAAGTCACACTGTTTCCAGGTGCGTCCCGTCCTGGGTGTGTCCCCTTCCCCCCTCTGGCCTTACGCCCTGTGTTGCCGGGTAGGCTCCGGTTCCCCGTGACCCCGTATGGGACAAGCGGTTCTGAAAATGTGTGTGTGTGTGTGTTTCCAGGTGTTTGTATCTTTGTGTGCAGCTCTGAATGTGTGTGTGTGTGTGTGTGTGTATATAACTCAGATACAACAGCAGGGCACACAGAGAAGAACAGGAATGCATGTAAAACCGATTTTTTTATTTTTTTTTTTCCCCGCAGAGGACAGGGGAGCTCCAAAGAGAAAAAATACAGCAAATGTAGAAAGCGACAAAATGAACGTAATTCGATTAAAGATAAGCCCCAGCAATCAGAGGGAAATAAGGAGACTTTTGGCAGATCTAGGCAGGGGCCAAAAGCACAGTATGGTGGGGTAATGGAGAAAGGAAGAGAAAGACGGGAATGTAACACTAATCACACCTTTTCAGATCGGCGCACTTTAAAGTCTGACCGCGACTATGTGAGCCGCGGGAGCCGGCATGTTAAAGCTTTTAGTACACTTTAGTGCACCGTGCCGGGAGAATCAGTGGGAGAATAATGTTCCAAGAGCATCAGCTAGCGATAGAAATTGCACAAAAAAGTGGGCCCATTATGCAGTGTGTGTGCAATAATGCTGTGATCTCTAACACAGAATATTGGACTAAGAACTGAGGTTTGGAGTTGGAATACTTAGAGGTGCTATTAATACTACACTAAATTAATACTGTAATGTCAGGAAGTGACCCGTGGAAACTGTTGTCTTTTTTCTTTTTTGTTTTTTTTTTTTTTCTCCCTCTCAGCTCAAACTATTTGAATATTTTATCATATTATTGTTCTTTCAAACAGAAGGCTCCGCGGAGCGAGGTCTAAACCTCGCATACGGTTTCTTTGGTTTCGTCCCAGAGCAAAAATGAAGAGAAGTCAAACTGCAGGCCAGAAATCTCAGCGGAAGCCGAACAAGTGCAGCACGGCCGTGCGTGTGCATAGTTAACAACATGCTTACATTGCAGCAGTTTCTGTAACTCGGTCACCCTGTTTACCACATCTGTACCGCTGTCCACGGGAGTTAGAAATCGTCCGTTACATACGCTCGCTCACACAGACACACCCGTATAAAGGCCCTGGCATGACTTGTACGCATATAAAGAAATAAAGCAGGTGGTGTGGTTGTTAGAGCTCTCGCTTTTGCACTCCCGGGACCCAGATTCGAAGGTTTCCTCCTGTATAGGACCCTTGACCTAGGCATACACAGTGAATTAATACTGTAAAATTACCTGGCTCCATAAATGACTACATGATTGTAAGTAGCTTAACATTATAAGTTACTTTGGAGAAAAGCTTGAGTTAAATTACTGAAATAAAGCAGAGGAGTGTGTGTGTGTGTGGATCAGTGAGGCGGTGGCAATTTCAAATGTTTCAACACTAAGCTTTAAAATCCTCTACTCTCCTGGATCTGGGCCTGTCTCCCTCTCTCCGTAACGTTGGCAATAGCCCCCCGGCAGCTGCAATGACAGGTGTCAGTCAATGCAGAAATATGGAGGGGGCGGACAGGGGACACATGACTCCGAATGACTCCTGCAAGGGTACGAATAACTCAGAACCAAACAAGCAGCTAGAAAACCCTTTTTCCAAACTATCGATTGAGAAAGAGCTATAACTTCACGGTACATCACGACGACTCCCGTCTGAACAGCGCGCCAGACGAACTGGCAGCTCACAGTTTTGGATTGTCGACCGCGTAACCGCGCGTAGAATATCAGCATTGAGCATCAGAAAACTCAAATCCAACTGCGCTGTTAAGAAAGGTCAAAACATATTCTTGAGTCCTCTTTCCATTCTGCCAAAAACACTCATTGCTCATCGAGCGAAAAAAGTCCATTTGCGAACGTTTGTCGGTTCGTTCATTGAGTCATTCCTTGATGCGGTTCGTCAAATCGAGATGTGATCCAGCACCGTCCGCTGACGCGGGTCCGAAGTGCTCTGTTTGCTCAGGGCCGGCGAGTCCGTTCTGGGTCCAGCATAGAGTTATGCAGTCTGGCCTTTATCATCCAGACCCCCCTGAGCAACATCCGCACACCGATTCCCACAGAGACGATTTTGTGAATGAAGCCATGCGCATCCAAGGTCTTTATAATGGTAATGGCCAGCTATTGACACCAGAAAATGGCATGGGGGGTGGGATGAGGGTTCATCCTGCTGACAGATGACTTCCTCTTTGACAGATTGACTGTGGAGTGAATTCTTCTCCCCTTTTTCCTTTTTTTTTTCCGGCGAGCGGCGGAGGTGGTGGCGGGGGTGTGGAGGGTTGTTTTGCGTGTGCGGCACCGCTTCAGCAGCCTGACCGGGCGAGCATGACATGCCTGATAATATTCCCTCACCATGGCAACGGCAAACGCGGGCGCCAGATTCTATTAAAGAGAGTGTCTCTGGCAGGGAGTCAGACACCCCACACGGGGGGCCCGGCCACCACCCCAACAAAAGAGTTGAGCAATTATGACAAAAATAACTTGTCAAGTTGTTTTGTGTTTACTTCCCCAGCCGAGCCCTCCAAACGAATGTTCGTTAATTGCCTGGCTTTTAACAGATTACATCAGACGGAAAGTCCTTCCGCGGAAAGTTTCCTTGTCCGGTCAACTCTCAGGGGCGAAACTGAAATAAATGGGTGCTGGGGGAAAGCGAAGGGAAAAAAGATGGTATAAACCAGGTCCAGGTAAGTGCACGGTCTCCGTCGGCATTGAAGTGGAGGTATAATAACAAAATGTGGTGACACCCGAAAAAGGTGCGGTGAACATGCGAAAAGTGTACCGCCAATAGGTAGAAAAACACCATAACTGGCCTTCCCAGGTGCCCCGCAGCCCTAGGCCAATGATGATCAGTATGAGCAAAACCCCACTCTGGCCTTCCAGTAGGTTCTATATTCGGCTGGTGAATTTATTCATGTAGCTGATGCTTTTCTCCAAAGTGACCCGCTGTGATTAACCCATTTATTCACCCAGGTCATTTTACTGGAGCAATTCAATGAATACTGGGTGAATACCTTGCTCAAAAGTACCACAGTAGGAGGTGGGATTCAAACATGGCCCTTTGTGGTGCAAGGTATGAGTTCTAACTATTACACTACCTTCTTGGACCAGAAAGTGATCACAGCTGAGCGAAATGGGGTGGCCTTCCCCTCAGCATGTGGCCAGGGAGAAGGCAGCAAACTGTCGCAGTGCCAGAGCAGGTCCATCACACCGTGTCCTTTACCACCGACTGCCAAACTGAGCTCGATGACACCTTGTCCGGTGCGGCACCCTCATTCCAAAGGGGGCAGCTCCGTCATCTTCCCTGGCTTTCGTTGCGCCAAAAACCCCATCAGCTGGACGCTCGAGCGCATTTGCAGAGTCGAGTCTACGCCGTTCCGTTTTCAGCCGCACGAGGCAAAAGACTGCTAGACGCACGATATTTATGGCTTATCATCCTGTTTCTGACAGATGGACACATGCAGATTTTTCAGAAGTCTCGGAGCTTCTCGGCATGCCGCAGCGTCTGAATGAAGTCGAAGCACGGCAAAGACAGCGAATGTGTGTCCTACAATAACAATCCACAGACCCCCTGGATAAGAAGTGGATTTGTCATTATTTTCACAGAACTGTGACACTCAGTTCTTAATAACAGCTCCCTGAATGATTGAGCAAAGGCTTCCCGATGACCGAGGGCACTCCAAAATTGTAAAGGATTTTTAAAAAAAAAAAAAATTATTTTCATGAGAAAACAGAACACCGGGAGACTGGGCAATATGTCTGGCTCAGCTGGCAAAACAACGCCGTGGGTTCGACTGTGTGGGTTACTGCACATTAACCCTTATTTACATCCATTTTGGATCCTGACCAAGAAGGATGGACACGCTTAAGCCACGGAAGTCAAAGCTGTGCAAATTAATAGGTGGCTGATCTGCTGTCGACACCAATGAATAGTGAATGAGGAGGAAAAATGTAAGCATCATTAGGGAGGTGAATAAATTAATAAATACATATATTTGCATACGCACTGTAATCTACCTTTGTTAACTCTAGACAGATAAATAAATAAACAACTTCACGCATGCATAAACAAAGAGCGGCCATCTAGCGTCACCGGCTGCCTCCTTCCCGAAGCGCACGGGTTCAGCGCCCGGCAGCTGCAGACAACGGAGCGCGTTCTGCTATAGAGAATTGAGCCGAGAGCAGGAACTCTTGTTCCCTGATAGACAGGCGGTCAGGGTAGGGTGGTCAGCTGTGTCTCACGGCTTACATTGCCGTCGATGGTCCGTCCCGCAGAACAGTGACCTTAACTGACCCTCAGCTGTAACCATATGGAAATTAACAGACTTTGTCCCCCCGCTACACCCACTCTGCTAGCGCATTTACATTTATTTAGCTGATGCTTTTCTCCAAAGTGACTTACACTGTGAAGCTACTTACAATGATTTACCCATTTATACAACTGGGTAGTTCTTCCTGTATCAGTTGAGGGTAAATAACTTGCTCAAGGGTACTACTACAGCAGGGGGTGGTGGAATTTGAACCTGGGTCCTTTGAGCATAAAGCAGCGGGCCTAACCACTACACCACCTGCTGCATATTCAGTACTATTCATCCTCCCTCCAGAAAAGAAAGAACAAAAAGTTGAGGGTAATTAATCATATAATGGCAGTAGTTGCACTGAAGTCTATGCCTGCTGTGTTACGGATATGAACCAACTGATTTCATTTATACATTCAAGTGAATTTGAAAAATGTTCCACCGCTATTGGCTGAAAGCAATGATTCTTGAAAAAGTCTTCACAATGCTGACAGCCACAGCTAAGCAACAGGTATCTCATCCATCATCTTGGTGTTGCTATCAAGTGTCAGTCTCCACGTCCACTGACCCGTCAATGTCACATGTCCCCATGTCCACTCACATGCCAGTGCCACACGGCTATGCGCTACGGAAGGAGCGGCACGGCAGCGCTTAGCTCCCATCAGCACTCTTCTCCATCCATTTGGGGATCTACTCAGTGACCAGAGCATCGTTTAATATTGTCCACTGCACGATTCGATGGGTTTTCAATGCCCATCTTGCTATTTCTCGCAGTGTTCACGGAATCCGTTCCAGTATGGAGAACAAAACATGAAAAAATTCTTGACAAATGGTTCGTTTCCCTTCCACGGCGTTTCCTAAGTCACTCAAAATCGAGCTTGCCGGCGATGACGGTAATAGGATTATTCGTGCCAGCGATAAAACAACACAAGTGATGATGCAGCAGTAAGAGTAGGGTTAATCAGATAACAAGTTAAGATCGGTCTTGCTAATTAGAACCAGGTGTTTGTAGGACCGCGCAGACAGAAGCCCCCTCGTCTGGGCCCTGGTGCACCGTGGGAACGCGGGTCGGAGGTCGGTTTTGAAATTAGCCAAGCATGATCGGTCGACGCTGACCTGCACAGGTGCTCCGGTTTCCCGTCGGTGCGGCACTTCCTGCCACAGACTCAAGCACCCCGAGGGTCTAGAGCTCTCAGAACTCCCTCACCTCCCTTCTTCCCAGCAGCCGCCATCCCTCGTGATCCTCAGGAAACGCCGCAGTCCATTAACGCAAGCAGCCGGAGCTCCAGCCGGGCCGGGACAACTCTAGAGCCTTAATGGAAGACCTCCGATCAACTCGACTGAGCTCCTGTTTCGGTTTCTCAAGAGCTGCTTTTAAATGCTTGTAAAAAATAAAGTAAAGCTCACTGCAGGTGGTGCATGGATACAAACAGCTGCTCTGATACTTAGTACATAGTATTAAGCATTTAGGGAATCAATCATCATTTGTGTGGAGTTTTATTTGGCAACATATCTGCATATTTGATAGGGGTATATGCTTTGACTTGACCATAAATATAGCCTAACAAAAATGTACAGTTTTTTAAAATTTTTTGAAATTCCTCCTTAAATTAGAAGTCATAAAGTTTCGTGATTAGATAGATAGATAGATAGATAGATCAAGTGAAAAATAACAAAGAAAAGCATGAAATCCCTATCCACCCATTGCTATTGGGGGTCCAGTCTGAACTGTTTAAAAATTTTTCTGTAGGAATGCAGCCGCCATACCTCTGTCCCCAACGGATCTACCAACAGTGGTCCATCGGTCTCCGCTTTGGATGGCGGGGGGGGGAATTTACACCCAAAATTAAAATAATTTCTCAAATGAAGATTTCATTAAATTTGTCATTGTGGTAAAAAAATGTACCTTTTCCACCACAATAGTTTGTCTGTCTCTTTTGAACATATTTCCAATAGATAGGTAGATAAACTAGTACATCAGACACAGAGGAAGCTTTCTTTCTGTCGGACTATTTCAAAGCAGGTGCTTCAGTTTCCCGAATATGTGCAGCTTTCATGTTGCATGGGGCCGGGAACCCATGAAATTCAAAGCGGTTTCTCTGAGATCCATGACAGAGGTCAGCGATCTCTCTGCTTTCTCCAGCAGAGTAGGGGAACTTAATGTGCCGGCCGTACGTGCCGGTTCACCGCGAGGGTACGCGCGGAACCGAGTCCGTACAAATGATGTCTAAAGAAGGACTTTGTCGAAGGGTCGTATGATGGCTCGGAACCGCAATACTGCGAGTCCTTGCGTGGTCACGTGAGCTGACTGTTTACAAGTTGTGCTTTGCCGGCGGTTCGTCACCCACGGGAGACCTAGAACTCCAGGAAAAAAGTTCTGGTAAAATTCCACCGTGCCACTGGGCAATGTTTTTAGACATTTCAAACACAGTGACAGTGACAGTAGCTAAGAGCAAATCCATCGGCAGGTTTTAACCGAAAATTACTCTATATGGTGCTTTTCTCAATGACAGTTCCCCTTAAAACCTTACAGATGTTGTCTGGAAACAGCTCATCTTCTTGCCCGGGCTGTTTGTGCTTGCCACCGAGTCGACCGGGAAGCTTCCGTGTGATGGGGAAAGTGTACTTGGTTTCCATGGTGACACAGGCCTCAGATATCAAAGGTCCTTGGCAGGGAATCAAGCGGACACCCTCCTGGACCGCAACCTGAAGGTTGCCAGCTCAAGCTCTGCTGTTGCACCATTGAGATTAGCTCTTAACCTTAACTGCACCCACGAAATATCCCGCTGCATAACGACTAAAATCATCTCCAGAGCTGCCGAACCAGTAACTATCATAAAATTTGGTATAAATCCTTTCTGAAGCCGTAACTGACAGAGCCTTTTATTACCATCTCTGGATGCATGCGAGCGTTCCTCATTCCTGCATTATCCCGGAGAGATGCGATGCATAAAGTGTCTGAAAGGATGGAAAACGAAATGAGCGAAAAACAGAAAATTATTATCGAATCCAATTAAGTAAGGCAACACTGGCTAATGGGATTTGACATGGCCCCCTCTCCTCCCTCAGCGCGGCGGCCATGTGGCAGGCGTGCCGAGCCAGGAAACCGTGTCACACTCCATCACAGTTGCGGCTGAATATTCATGGCGGGACGCGGAGGTTCTTCCTGGCCAGGGCGGCCGGGCAGGTTCACATCGGTCCTCCCTGGCACCCTCCTCCCCCCAGTTGGACCTGGCCTGGGCTCGCTCACAGCAGGCACAGCTTAACACCGCGACGGGTGAGGGGGCAGTTGCGGGGGCGGGGTTGGAGCGCACGGCCGCATCCCTGTCTGCCAAAAGGAAGGTTGTCGTGGTGACACTTGCCCGAGCTCCGTCCTTGGGGTCACTGTCCACGAAGCCATGCCAACGCGGACCGCCAGCGATCGACAGGTGTCATCGCTGTTGCTTCCATGGACATCGCTGAGGGGGAGGGAGGGGGGTGTATTTTGGCCACGTGCTACATGTGCGTGTGAGAGATTTGATGGGATGCAGCTCATCTCACAGAGAGCAAGCCGCGCCACCAAGTGTCAAGAAGTTGCAACGACCGCGTCAAGAGCGCGAGCCACACAGAGGCTCCGTCGGTGGGATGGGACCCCAGACAGCAGGCTTCCCCCACTTCCATTTCCACTCATTTACGTGGCCCGCATTTCCAACAGCTGTGTTCAACACGTGCACAAAACACTTTCCATCAGCACTTTTCAACATGTACCGAGTCTTACACAGAGAAGGGTCCAGATCCCAACACGACGAGCCGAGGTTGTACAATTTCATCACTGCATATGGTTCATGGTACACATCTGTCACATCTGTCATGAACAGCGAGAAATTCTTTTAGCACAACTTTTCATACGCAAGTCAACTTCAAAAAACGACACCGAACATTTTCATATATGAAAATATATGTCATGATAAATAATATCATTTCTTAGCGCTGACAATATTATTAGCAGCAGGAGTGGATGAAAACTGTAACGGTAGTGATATATTTTGTATTCGTGTACAGCTTGCATACCTCATACAGTAGAAGCGGAGACTGAAAAATTAGTAGTATATCACTATGAGTATTTATTATCATCATCATCATCATTATTATTATTATTATTATTATTATTATTATTATTATTATTATGCCAAAGACAGAGCAAGATTTGTCATTTCCAGGGGACCTCAACGAGGATCTAATAACAGGGTTAATGGACTGAATTATTACACATCACACTGGAGAGAGTGGATTTCATCCAGGCGCCAGTAAGGAAATGCCTCCCAGGGCCCAATTTTCAAAATGAATATTGTGCTGTCATACTTTATTCACCATTTAAATTGACGTTTTCTTCCCCCCTCTCGGTTCTCGCTGTGTACTGGGTCAAGGGGGCTCTGCTAAAGCGGGAAACTTTTCATTCTCTAGACAGACGGTGTCAGGCTAACTGGAGCTCATTTTCCTTCTACTTCTCTGGAAAATTAAACAAAGGGCCATGATTTGATCTGAAATACTTTCACTATTACAGCTACAACAACGAGAACTCTGACTGATAGCGACTGAGAGGCCAGTAATAAGAACAGATCATATATCATATTATCTATTTTCTTTGCGGAGCTCTGCTTCCCAGATAAATTGCATTTGCCTATTTTTATTGCATTGTCCGCACTCTGGATTTGAGTGCGCTGTGTGTTTTTCTTGTTCGGCTGAACTCTTTTATGCTTTGTTGCTAATTTCTTTTTTTTTATTATTTTACCTGATTATTAGCTGAGATTGTAGAATGTGCCACCGCTAAGCCTGTTGAAAACATCAGACCCCATGGAAAACACAGCCAAGCCTGCTATGGCATCCCGTTCCTTTTAGGAGAAAAACGTAACATCAGAGGATATTTCTGACAAAGTTTACTCATTTGAATATGCCCATATACATGGGCATTGAATCATGTGAAAAATAATTCCATAATATTTCCATAATAATAAGAAGCACTTTATAAAGACACAAAGCAGGATAATGAGAAATGCACTTTACCTATGAATACTTTTTTCTTTATTCCCCCTTTACTCTCCACCTTTAGCTCCAACCGTGATTTTTCACGTCACGTTGCAGTAAAGTTGTAAATTGAGGAAATTTCATAAAACACCCCTGCTGTAAGATGAATATTATGGTATGCACTGAAATAAAATGCTTTTTTTTTTCCCTAAATCTCAATAATACAGTACCACTGTCACTTCTTCCAGACAGAACAGTGTAATTGTCTAGTACATGGTTACACTTTTTGTCAGTAATTTGCTTCTCCAAGCTGCTGAGTGATACCAAGATACTTAGCAGTAGAAAAACATATTTAAATTAGCACTGCTCTAATAAGAATCCGTGTCTAAATTTCATTTCGACATTTCTGCTGCAAAATCGCTCTGAGATTGGAGGTTGTAGGAAGATTTGTGCGGGGGGGCCAGAAAGTTTAAATAGTTTGCAGTGTGTATTCAGCACGAGAATAATATTGAGCATATTTGAAATGCGAAAAGGGCAAATATTGAGGCACCTTGAAAATCTCTGTAACAGCTTCGCTCTCCAGCAGAGGTTCAGTCTAGCGCAGCCGATCGGCTCCGGTGCCCGAGTCGACGAGAAGCGGCGCACGGGAAGCCCAGCAGTACCTCTGAACCTGCTGGAACGTTGCACGTGTACAGTGAAGGGGTGGGACACGACCTAAAACTGTTCGGGTCACAATCGCACCCCTCCCCCTCGACGCTGTAAAACTGGAACAGGAATCAAATTATATACCGTATGTCCAACACACAGTTTGCTTGGCTCCATAGGTTCCATAGTGGCCGGATTTGCCACCTTGCGCTCCAGAGAACCAGGCTTGAATCTCACCCCCTGCTCCAGTCTCCTTGATCAAGGTACTTACCCCAAACTGCTCCAGTAAAAAATGCCCAGCTGTATAAATCAGTGCAAATACTTTCAAATTGTAGAGTTCATTGCTAAAAAGCTTCAGCCAAGTGATGAAGCGGGCCGTTCGACACGACCCCTTTGACCCTCAAGTCTCAGAGTATATTTTGCATCTCGCGGAACAACGGGATGAATCACATGAAGTGCCACGGCGTAACGGGATGAATCACGTCTCGCCACCCCGTACAAACCCTGTGGTTCCACTGCGCCTTCGTACGGAAGTTCTCCTCCAGAGCGAGCGAGAGGAACGCGTCGCCACGCCAGACCGCAGTCATCATGAACATTTAAAGGGAATCGTGGCTGGAACTTTCACTCACAGGTTTATAGTGAGCGACGGGCGTATTTTATTCGGAGCGCACGCGAAACAGAGAAGAGCGGGACCGCTGAAGGCCTGCTTTTCAGTAAACAGTCCTGCCTTGTTACGTAAAGCGGTGAATGGATCTGATGTGGCGGTTTTAGCGTGCGACTCGTGCTAACTGAGAGAGCGGAACCCCTGCCGCGGCCCGAAGCGCGCTTCCGTCTCCGCCGAGATGGAATCGCGGCCCACGGGCCGGCGCAAAACACGGGGCCACCAAAAACACCGGTTTCCGCTGCTTCGCTTTGATACTCGACACTGGAATTATTAATGGAAAACACACCGAGGGTCCAAGGCGCGGATTCCGGGCAGCGCATGAAACGCACGTTCGGAAGTATCTGGATCGACCCCGCCGTCGCGGGGATGGTGCGGAGCAGGACTCCGGCGACGCGCTGCTCAAAGGCACTTTCAGACATCTTTGTTCCAGACAGTTCCGGAAGTCTTTCTCACACGTCAAGCACCTCGCGTGTTTTTCTCTCCGCGTACATCGTGTTTGTGGGCGGGTGGGGCGGGGATGGCGTTGGTTTAAACTACAGTGGCAGGACAGGCCCGCCTGCTCACGGTGAGAAATGGAGAAAGCTAATTAGCCTGCCCACCCCCACCCCCACCCCACCGCCTCTCCTTATGTGAAGAAGGGTTCGCGTTTTTCGCAACCTCAGCAGCTGCCGCGTACTTTGAAGTCTCTCACATCTGAGAAAGGCCATGAATTATTCCTATTATTAAATCCGGGTTATTAAAACAATGAAGGAATCTCTTTGCACTAAATCAATAAATACGGAATGGCTGCACACGTTAAAATTCATTGTGGAACGACAGCAGAAATATCAATAAACTCGTATTATTCCGCGGTTTTGTGATGCGATAAATCTGTAAAGAACCGCATCTGCTTAAGAATGGACACCATAAAGCTATTTTCCTCGGCACACAATGCGATAAAGGTGCGGATTAATGCAAAGGTAACCAGACTATTGCATGTCTTGCAGATGTTACAGTTTTTTTTTATCTCAAATGTTAGTAGCTGTAACATTTATTAAAATTTTTACAAGAATGTACTGAATGGAGACATAATGCCTTATAAAACATGAGCAAATGCCTCCCTCCTTTTGTGAACGTACGTTAAAGAACCAATGAATTTTAAACACCGCGGTAAATTCACTCATGTACATGTTATTTAAATCTTATCAGCGCTCACCGAATAATACAGCGGTACTGTTGCCTTTTTGCCACTTTGACCATAACTTCCCCAAACGTATCGTTAGAACTAGAGCATCGCAAAAATTTATATTTCGCTCTTTCAAAAATGCAGGACCTCCCCGCCCCCAGGTACGGCGCGAAAGACGGCTACATATTAAAACTGACAAGATTATTATTTATTTTCTGTTTACATGATTTTTTTTTTGCTAATTAAATGGAACCCTTTTCGCTAAGTTTACTTTTTCAACCTGGGAATGAATTCCGAGCTCCAATTACATGTCTGTGCAGAACTAAATGTTATTTTACAAGATGTGTCACTTTGGCACACAGAAGCCTTTAAGAACACAGCATATCGATGACAAGTTGTTGAACTGCTTGAGGAGAGCGAATTAGTATTCTACTAATCAAGCCCAACGGAGAAAATAATATGCTTTTTAAGGGTTACGTTTGCATGCAATCTTGGCCTTGATCAAAACTGTGAAGTTTGTTAATGGCTTATATAAGAATATCCCCCCGAGGGACAAAATTACCCAAAAGGAAACCTTCTGTTTGCTGAGTGCCAGCTCCTATTTTCCCAGCAAACGATACGGACAAGCAGGCGAAAGTAAATGTTATTTGCATTCTTCTCCGGAATCTGCGAAACACTTCAAATACAGACAACGCTGCGGCGAAGTGCGTCTTTCGGCCTAAACATCATCACGTGGGAACACCCGCACGAACCGTCGGCCTGCTGGAAAGCAACGAAATGCCGTAATAAAGCAAGTACTTCGGTCAAGTTCTGACCACACACTGCCAGGAAGTGGAAATCACATTTAATCAGGTATCGCCATTAATCTTGTTTGGTTTAACTTTTTACCCTTCATTTAACATGACCGTCAACCGGCGTGAAAACAGGGGTTTAAACCCGACATCTGACATCACGGTGATGAATGATAGGAAAACACAACGTGCTGGAGCGCGGCGTCCAAGAGACTTCGCCGTGACGCTCGGCCAGCGGGGCGGGGAGGAGGGGGAACATCTGGTCGGCCCGTGAGTGAATGGATGCGGGATTGTGGGGGGTGGGGGTCTTTCAGGGGCACGGGGAGGGCGCACCGGGGGGCGCACGGGGCCTGACCCGGCTGCGAGCGGTGGGGGGGGACCTTGCATCCCTAACCCCTAGAGCCCTCCCCAACCACCCAACGTGTATCTCCAGAGCGATCCATTTGGGGTTTCCACTTCCTGTGTCGGGGGCATGAGGATTTCACACCTGCCAGCACTTCCTGCTTGCTCGTTAGTGCCGAGGGGGTGGGGCGGCGCCGAACGTGCCGCGGGAGCTCTCGCCCGCACGCTCCTCGCGTCTGCTGGAGAAATGCATCAGGTGAGCCGCAGAGTTTCACACTCGGGCTTAATGAGAGCCGGTGCACGCGGCGGGGGAGGAAAAAGCTCCCATTCTTCAGCGCCGTCTCTGCCACGACGGCAGACGCCCAACGGGTGACCGGTTCGGATCTCGCGTCAACTCGTCCCGTTGACGGTGGAGAAACAACGCGCTACAGAGAGATGGAAGACGGGTGAATTTGACTGCCGTTATGGAGCGCTGCCCAACTCCCCAACATGCGGCCGTACTCGTGAGCCTCAATTGAAAGCACGCATGCGATTTGGGGGTCAGCGGGGTCAACGACTGAGGGCACGCGCTAATGACGGATCACTTAGGCGCTTAATACAGACAAGAAAATAAACCCCATTTCCATTCAAAATCAAATAAAATAATGGAGTGAAATAATAAACACGCATCGAGACGAATTAAAAGTTGCTTGATCGCGCCGGAGTCAATGATTTAATGGCGCGATGGAGTGCGCGTGTCGAAAGACGTTAAGGGTCGAACGTTAACCGATTCTGCGGAAGACAAAAAAAAGCGGCGGGACCAACTCGTGAGCTTTATTCCGAACGCTTTCTCTTTTTTTCCTGCGTTTCAAAAGGACCGCGCACATATTTTATGTGTTAAAACGGTTTTGTTGGCCAGGGAAGAGGGGCGAATGTGTTCGTGACCGAATATGCAGACGAGAGGAGGCGAGAGGCGGGAGTCTGGCTGCTCCGGCTATGCGGCATCTGGACTCCCCTCTTTGTTATTCCTGCTCGCTGCACCTCATTGAATTGTAAATACTGTACAGTTGAAGGGAGGCGAGCTCCGTACAGCCGGCGCTCGACAGACTGCCTGTCTGCCTCCCTCTGCCCACACCTTTCACCCGCCGCTCTCGCCAAGCCACCCCCCCATGCCAGCAACACCCCTCAGTTCCACTTTCACAGGCTGCAGCGCCACAACCAAGACCGTTCAGGCCCGAAGCCTCGCATTTTTTGACTGATATCCCCTTTTTTCGTTTTTTTTTTTTTTTTTCCCCCCCACTCCGAAATGAATGAGCGCAAGTGTGATGCCTTTAAGGCTGCGGACAGAGAGCGGCACGAAAACACTTCGCTGCTTTGCGGGTTAATACGGACGCGCGGGCGCGAGGCGCGTGCTGCTCATGCGTCCGCGCACAAGGCCTCCAGTCCGGTATTAGAGTCTATTCCAAGCGTGATGATAATGATCGCCCCGCTGATCAGCGTTCCCGTTCCGCCGTGCCTCTGGCTCCGGACCAGAACCGCTTGGATTTTAATTCCTAACAGATTTCAGAAAAAGGTAGGGGACCGCAGAGAAAAAAAAAAAAACCCACCCCGGGCTGTCAGTCAAACATCCGAGGTTTAGATCGTGTAAATAAACGCTACCAGATGGATCCCGCTCCGATAGCTACGCGGCCGGTTCTGGTCAGAGCCCAGTGGAAGCTCGGGTGAGCATTGTTGTACGACAGCTCAGTGGGAGAGAACTGCAGAGAGCAGAGAGACTCCAGGGAGTGTGGTTACTGTGGTTACTGTGTACACATAATAACACAAGCACGCACACACACACACACACACACACACACAATCTTGTCTTCCATTGCTTTTGCGGCGTGGTTTACGGCGTATCAAGTGAACTGGAATGCCGAAAATAAATAACAAACGCGATTAAATATGTTCCTTAGCCATCCAAACTACCGGGAATGCGGTACGTTTTTTTTTTTGCCTGGGCGGCCGAAGCTGTTACACCACAACAGGTACCTAAAATTTATAGATGCACAACACCCACACTTGTTACTCTTTTAAACTAATTAAGAGAAGCTTTTGAAACTAATTGTTAGAGCTGGAGAGTGACAGGCACTCAGTAAAAGAGTGACGCTGTCATGCAACGTGTAGCGGAAGTTTACTGTTAAATCAATTACACTGTATTTGTAGCGCTTGGGATTACGCTTCATTACATATGATGGCAGAGAAGCATGTTATAAGGAAAAAAACATCTATTTTATCAGCATTCGGAGTAGGTTTCGGGAGACTTTCTAGGCTATTTGGCTGTCTGCTCTCGGTTGCACTTTCCTGCGGGGTGGTGGGATCATAATAAATATTAACCATCTTGTGATTTTTATGTAACACATGCACTTCGTTGCTGGAGTGGTGTAAACATGTATTCTTTTTTTTTCCTTTTTTGCTGCTAGTTAAAAATACCACATACGCTCACATACATGGAACATATAGGATCCGGTGTTAAAAAATTCCAGAGGCCCCTATGGGTATACGCGTATGTATATACAGTATGCCTATGGATACACACACAGGAGCAGCAAGCTTAGTGTTCCACTGTGCTAATACTGTTAATAACGTGTAGCCCCCCCTAGAGAAAGGCGCCGAGTCCTGGCTCCGTCTCTTGACTTCGTGGTACGTGGACCAAGCACACAGATGCACTGGATCGCGCTCCCAGGATGTGTCGTGCCAGACATGTTCTGCGTCTTTCAGCTTGTGGGGCCTGCACTGTGTTCCCTTCCCACGGTTGGCGCGCGCGCGCGCACCCGAGCGGGGCTCCCGGACCAGGGCGCGGCTAACTTTCAGAGTGCCGTTCACCCCATTTCAATACGAAAGGGAGACACTGAATGAAAGGCTTTAATCTCCTCACCACCAATTGCCTTTTTTCGCTTTCTTCATAATTTTTTCCCTCTCTTTCCCTCTTTTTATCCCTCACACAGCATCTCTCTCTCTCTCTTTTTCTCTCTCTCTCCCCCAAGTGTTTGGCTTGTCCGTTTTAAGTAAAACGAACGCTTTCCTTTTCACAAACACGAGCTACAATGCAGGCGAAGACACACGCGTGATACCCGCGGTACGTCGGCGTCGGACGCGAAGCCTCCCCACTCAACGTGGCGGCACTTTCACGGCCCTCGCCGGAGTTTAAGCTCTTTCCCTTTTCTTTTTGCAGGTACAGATTAGTAAAGCACTCCCCTTAACAAAGCATTCAATCACTTGCGAGCCGCACGGTATCAAATGTGTCCTCCACCTCCGCTACTTCGAGGAGAGGGGGAGAATGTCTTTCTTCTCCTTCTCTAGCCCCCCACCGCCGCCACCCCCCGGCTCGGTCAGGGCTGGAGCAGCTTTGAAAGGGGGTCTCTGTTCTTGAGTCTCTTGTCAATCCAAAAAGCCAGGAAATGAGCCCCCTTTGTGGGATTAATTAATAGCAGGAGCCGGTCGCTGCGGCGCAGGAGCTGTAATTGCTACTTTGTGGAAGACGGGGAAAGAAAAAGTTTGGGTTGCAGTTTTGAGGACGGGCTTGGAGAAGGGATGGTGCTTTGAACTGGAGTGCTCCGGTGTGCTGGATTAAAGCGAGATGCGGGACGGGGAGGGGGGATGCGGGATAAGGAGGCTGGGGGGGGGCTTTGAAGTCTGCTGAGAGGGTTAGGACAAGAAATGAAGTTGGGTGGTAAAAAACGCTGGCAACATCAAACGCTGTTATCGCCCACTCTCACCTGTTGAAGACGCTAGAGATCAAGCTGCAGCCACAGCATCGCGACTCCTCTTCCTCTCGCTTTGCTCTCGCCCTCGCCGCCGCGCGCTCTCCAAAAAGGCGTCCGCTCGCATCCCGCACTTCCCCAAACGCGTCACGAGACCGAACGTGCGGGATCGTTCCTCCCTCCTTCACATCCATCAACCGGGTCCCCTGCGTATTGATCTATCTTAGAATCGGCGTATGACGCGCCTCTGTGTGTACCGCAGTACACCAGGCTGTTGAACTACTATTCCTGAGCCGTAGTCAAAAAGTAGGCCAAAGGACCAGGAATACGACGTGCGCGTCGTGGGCCGTCTTTGTCGAGAGCCTGCGCATCGCCGCTAAGTGTTTTTGGATTGTTCTTTTTTTTCCCGTTGTTGAAAGTTTCACTTGCAAACAGAACAGTTATCAGCGGAAAGGTCAAGAACCAGCCAACTTTTTGCCGTACTCCGCCGTGCCCGAACCGCTCCTCCAAACAATATAAAGTAGCGGAGAATGACCAACAAACGCACCCAACGCGCTTTTTATGGATCGGACATAATCGGAGGAACGCGCTCATAAGTTGCTACGGCACCACATTAATTAATACTTGTGTCTGTTTGCAAAGGTTAAATACGGACTGGGAATGAATATGTAAATGAGAGATTAAGTGCATATTACTGTTGTTTACAACAAATTGCAGCCTTTGTGGGGCTCAACCTCTCTGATACGATTGTTTGCGCTTGTTACTTCTCTGGTATAATTTCATTACAATAAAAGGCATTTGTCTAAAAGGTTGTAGTTGAAGTAAATAGTGAACACTGGTTGTTCTTCTCACTTGAAAATAAAAGGGTGTTCTCTTCATCTTCAGTTTGCTGCTCAGCTCATTTTTACTCGTGGGAAGCTGCAAGGCCGTTGAAAGTCACATCGGTCTCGGAGCGACGGACGCACACTTGTATACTAAACTTGGTGTCTATATCGCACAGTGCAGTTACTCATATGGAAATACGTTTGCATTCCTCCATTTAGCTCTCCAAACCTTTCCTGTGTTCCGGTGGGTCTTTATACGAATTTGCTAAAACGCACAACTGGTAATTCTGCTGAGTGGTCAAATTAAATTTAAGACCCCGTGCGAACACCTCGCTATCAATTGCATCTCAGGCCCAGCATAAATTAACCGATGTGCAGGGAGGATCCCCCAGGAAATGTGGAATCAGACACTGGCTTTGCTCACCACATCGGGCATGAATGCGGTGCACCCACAATGGGGCCATTCCCCTACATTCCCAAAGAATGACGCCTGTTCTGGGCGAGGATACACCTGCGACGGAGCGATTCCTGTCATTTGTGGCTGAACCGGTTCACGCCTACGATGGCAGGGAACGAGGATGCCAGCCCTGAGATACACCTGCAACAGAGAACTTCTCATTTCGATAAGGACCGATGATGCCAGGCCTGAGACGCACGTCTCCAGCGGAGCAGCTCACCCTTTGATAAGGACCAAGAATGACCAAGCCTCGGGCGTACGGGGTACCCCCCACCTTGCACATGACCGCATAGGGTATTTATTAGGTTGAACCAAGAAGGCTCACCGACAGTAAGTTAAGAACAAAACACATGACAGCCTGAAATTGTTAACAGTGCTGTCAGC
Source organism: Scleropages formosus (assembly GCF_900964775.1). NCBI lineage: Eukaryota > Metazoa > Chordata > Actinopteri > Osteoglossiformes > Osteoglossidae > Scleropages > Scleropages formosus. Next base: position 23,490,077 of record NC_041806.1, on the reverse strand, counting down.
GGTGCCCAGTTTGCTTGTTCCCATACAGAAATGTGTCTTTTTCATTTCATTTAACGAAAACAAACGGAAAACCGTTCCCTAATTATCGCTTCGATGTCTCTTGACCACCCTTACAGTGCACCCAGCTCTGAGAAAACAATGCCATTAAAAACTGCGCGAGCATATAGGTTATTCGTCCACCCACCCCCGAAACATGAGCACGCAAACCTCCGATCAAGAACAAAAAAGCAGCCATTACTATTTTCTTCGTTTCATCGCTATGAGCAAAAACACGAGAGTGGCCTTTAAAAATGTCAGCGAGTCGTGCGTTCCCACAATCCCGTGAGTGTCCTCTGGGACTCGGGAGCCTTCTGCTTCCGCTGCTCGCCCACCTCATCGCCTCTTCTTGTTCGCAGGCCACATTTCCTGCATATTGCCCGAGTCCGGATGTTGATGTTGTCAGAGCGCTGCGAAGAGACAGCAGAAAGGGTCTGATCCCAGTACGAATGAATCATTGTATAGGAGCGGCATCCTTAACGCAAGCGATACCTCACACTGTCCGGTCTTTTAAACTGATCGCGTATGCATGGCAACCAGACAAGCAGCATAATGTTAGAGACACTCTTGGATTTTGAAAGTAATCGACATGATCAGCAATATTTCAGTCCTGCTGAACGTAATGCAGCTTTAAATATATGCGGCAAGAACCACGCTTAAAACGCTATAAATGAAAAACGTACTAAAACTCACTGCTGAAGTCGACCAACATCTGGAAACATATGAAAACTCCTCCAGCGTACCTATCAAATTGTTTTACATTTTTTCCAAATTAAAATTTCTGGAGAAATTTAGTCTAGAGCAAATGATCGCGTTTCTGCTTGCCTTTCGCTTCGGAAATACGTATGGGGATAACGCTGTCCTCTACGCAAATGCGTTCAAAAATCGTGACAAAAACCGTGACCAGGGTTCAGTTTTTACAGTGCTTGTAAAAAAAAAAAAAAAAAAAATATTACAATGAAAGGTAATTCATTTTACGTGAATGTACAGTTATACATAAAAGCATGGGATGTGCAGACGCGCGGGGCAACCCCGCTCTTGGAATAAAGCGCACTTTCATAAACGGCAACGCCGACTTCTAATTCAATACATATCAAAATTGGAGAACCTTGATTTTCATGCAACGCCCGTTAAAATTTAACAATCCTCGAGGCGTGCTCGTGCAACGCACTGGAGATGTCTGGAGGCCCGTAATTGTGCGCGCACATCAATTATGGATCGGCCGTAGCTCTCAGGCTCTGCTGTTCCAATCAGGCCCGGGCCGGTCCGGCTCCCAGGACGCCATCCGGAGCAGCGTGATTACAGGTGTAGTACAGGCGGCCTTGTTAGGCCTCTTTTAAGGAGATGAGGGAGTCCTCTTTCCTGTCCGGAGGAGTCGGGGGGGCCGGGGGCGGGTGGGTGAGGGGGATGGCGGTGCGGTCGGCCGTCACATCCCGCTAACAATTTCTGTCAGGTCCCAAGAGGCTCGGTAATGAGCCCCACCGATACGGCCGGGGGCGAGAGCCGCGCTCCAGTCCAGTGAAGTGAGAAGCTGGATCGGCACCTAGCAGCCTTGCAATAATTAATCAGACCCCCTCCACACACACACACACACACACACACACACACACACACACCAACCTCTCTGTTTCATGTCTATTCATCAACAAATTCAAACCACCCCAGAACTTCAGTAAGAAACCATTCTAATTTTAGGCAGGGCTCCTTGCACCCCTCCTGGCCCTGCCCATCTCAGATTTAATTCATGAGTAAATAACTCTGAGTCCGGCATATCCGCAGCGTCGCCAGATCCTGTCCTTTCCTGAAGCTTTTTGCCTAAACGTTTGCACGGGGTGCTTTGAGAGGTGGGGTAGCACTAAAACTGAAAAAAACTATCGCAGGGGGAAAAAAGGTTTTTCCTTAGTTAGGCTTCGGCCTCCTCCTCAGAACAATGGCCGCCACCGGTGCGGACGGAGCCCGAGGCAAAGGCTGACCTGTGCAGCGTGAAGGTGAGAAGCTCTCCTTTCCGTGGTCTGCGGGAAGACGGGTCTCTCCTCACCTCCCCGTCTCCGATTTTCACCACTGTTTGTTCGGCTCCCCTTCGCCCTGCAAAGGCGCCCAGCCCCTGGGCCAGCACGCTGCCAGCGGATCGGTCCGGAGCAGGCGCGGGGTTCGACTGGACCCCAGGACAAAGCGGGACAGGCAATGACCGTAAACCTCTCTAAGTGCGGTTCTGGTTTTACCCGTTCTGGCTGTTCACTGCAGCTGTAAATGAAACGGCATTCTGGGGCATTTTTGGTGCGAGGTCTCAAACGAGGTCTTGAGCAGGCCGTACCCCAGAGCATGCTGGAACTACAGTTGCCGGCTCCTACACAGGTCAACGTGCATTTACACATCTGAGAAAACAAAGAGTAAAGGCATGTGAAAACACGCTCGGCTACTCCGCCGGAGCAGCGGGGTCAGCCCCGCCGGACGGGTTCGCGGTCCACCTAGCTGCAGCCGGCTGACCCCGACCCCTATGAAATTCTATTTCAGAGAGAGGTCAATCGCTGTGTTTGTTTGGCAGAGGGTGAGATATAAGCGCATTTGTTTGGGAGAGGGAACGCTTCGAGGTCCAGAGCTGCAGTAAAACACGGTGAAGAACTCGGTCCAGAGGAAATCGGGAGCAGTCATCTGCGGGCGATGCCGCAAGAAAGCTATAACGAGAGCAGTATTGGGAAGAAAAGGCCATTCAAAATATTGTGCATCCATTGTGCGGAGAGCACAAACACGCGTGTCGGCAGAGACGCAAGCGCGTTCTGAGAAACTGGCGCTGCGTACCTTCGCCACATTGCCCGCGGACCAAAAAAACGAGGACATAACACTGTCTAACTGGGCAACAGTGTAAAGCACATGTGTTTCCAAAACGTGCGAGGCGGAAACTTGCACGGCATATAAATGACATCCAACACGCAGAGATATTCAGACAAAGATATTCTGCAGCATGACTGTATAGACCGTATGATGCATGCATACAGTATATATGGTGGACGTAGTCAGCGTCAAATTTGATTTGGTGTGAAAAATCACGGGAGCACGGTCAGCTACACACGTCTCTAGGACTTGTTTCAGGTGCTCCTCTGCCCTTGACTGACAGACACACTCGCCTCTGAACCAGAACGGAGAAACACGGTTAAAGGGCTTTTAATGAGAAGTTAAGTCAATCAAAAGGGCGAAAACATGATGCAATATTTAATAACTAAAATCGGCATCAGTTGTCCCAATGAAAAATTGCGAGTCTCCACCAGATCATTTTAACTGAAACACTTGGTGCAATGCGAGGATCCTTTAAAGAAACATATTCTGAAAATTATTTTATGTTAATTTGGGACTTTAATGTTACAGTTATGTACGACATGGAATTTAGAGTAAAAATAAATACATGTTTAAAATAAATGATAAAAAGTAAAGCCTTCCTCCTTTTCCTCCACAAGTGCTGTTTCTCCACTTAAATACTCACTCACTCATTTACCGTCTTTGTATGACGCAAAAAAGAGACTTCATATGTTTACTATTTTCATAAAGCAAAACACTTCAGTTTCCACAGAAATATTTGACGCTATCCTCTAATTTGTAATGTTCTTTAATTTCTTTACTGTGCCTCCTGTATTAAAAAGGCAAATATGGAACAAAACTGCACAACACAAAGTGTCAACCACACCTTCAATTATAAAGGGAGATTTTTTTAACTTTTAACAAAAAGACAGAGAATGGTCTTTTCAGAAATATTTTCCAAGGATAGACAGTTGAAATGAATAAATTATGCATATATTTATAAATACAGTAGGTGCCAAAATTTAAACAGAAATCAACAGCATCTCGGGAAGTAAAGAGGACAAAAAAATAACCAAGTCTCCACTAAAAAAAATGCAATAAGAGGCAGTGTTACCTTACTTTTACATTATAGTTCTGTTAATTGGCGTGCTGTGTTTCAAAAGGCCAGAAAAAATGTATATACCAGTACTATGTTCAAAGTATTTTGTGTCATTGTCAGCATATTTTAAAGCAATGATATTAAAACAGCTTTATCTTAGATTCAGCCGTTATAAATCAAATACTTCCATATTTTGCTGTATAGCAAAGTGATTTTTCGTTACGTCTAATGCCTTTTTTCATCATCTCTAGTCAAAGCCAGAGGATTATACTCAAAAGTATTCATCTCTGAAAAAAAATCATTGAAACTGACCATCATAACTTTTGATTCTTAATTAATACATTTTAAGTGATGCTTTTGCAGTCCCCTAATAACTAAGAAAAACATTGTATGAGATCATGAAGTTTAAGTACTCAATTCTGCATTAATACAATAATGTTTGCATTGTAATGGTCCTTACGTACATTAGTACATGTCAAGGAATTCAAATTAGAAATCTTTTAAAAGTTGCATTTCCATATTAAAATACTTTTTCAATAAAATGGTTGTGTTCGAAGCACATTGCATAAATTCATTGGTAATTGCAGTTCAATCAACTGTTTGCAATCATAATTAAACAACTCCACATTCATGTGAATTTATGAGGAATTAATCATAGTGTAATGAGCTTTAGCCAATAAAGACATTAATAGTGTTTTTATTACAGTTTTACTAAAACAGTGAAATGACTCTTAACCACTACTGAATGTAAAAAAAAAAGCATGTATGTGCATTGTGCAATAAGTGTGTGCCTACTGAGAGTATTCTACCGACAGAAACCACACCAACCACAAACCCTAATTGTCTTGCATCAACCTTACATCATAATTAAATGAGAGTAAATCTCAGCGCAGATTCTGACTTGATCGGAATTGCTACGCTCCACACAAAGAGCTGTAATTTTGTTTATTTGCATCTTAGCGAGGGAAGCAGCTGATTACAGTTCAAATACTTATAATTAAAGTGCTGTCAATGTTATTATGATTTAATTTATTTTTAATACGCCGTTTGAGGTACGGAGTACACGGCCCTGACGGCCCCACCCCGCAGCCCACGAGCACACGGCACCGCCACCAGCTCAGCACAGCTCCACGTAGAGAGGCCTCATCCGAAATCTGTAAAAGAAACCAAAATTAAGTCAGAACCGCAGATGGGGGAGGAAATAAAAAAAAAAAAAAAAAAAACTTTGGCTCAAAAGCTGCAGGTTCCGGACCCGGGTTCTGAACTTTAGCAAATGTATTACTTATTCCCAGTTAATTCAGCTTTATGAACTGGTACAATGGCAAACGGAAATTCTTGTACTTTTCGACTTCTGATAAGCAAACGATAAGGTAATAAATAATTAGATTGGAAATTAACAGAAATGTCTGTTAACCGAACAGACGCTAACAGGGAAATGAGATTAACCTGCGCAACCTCCGCCTGGCGGGTGCAGCCTCGCCCCCGGGCTCCGCTCGTCTCTCCTCGGGAAAGCCAGCGCCGCCCCACGCGGGGCCTCGTGACTCGCGGACGGCCGCGCCGATCGAACCCGCCGCGGCAGTGGAACTGTGCGAGGGCCATGCACTATGCTGTTAGCTAGCGAGAGGGTTGCCGGTGCGCAGGGTGCGAGAGCGCTGAACAGACCAAGGAGCCCCTTTTCCCATGTAAATTCCCAGTGATTTGGTGAAGTGCTACTGACCCCTATGGGCAGGATGCTGAGGGCCAGGGGAGATGCCAGCGTTCCCGGCTTCACGCGCACGTGTCAAAGTGCACGGACCGTTTGTACGTGGCACACGGTGATACAGGGACCTGATATGCAAAATCACGCAGCTGAATGAGCATCTTGCAGGAAGGGCTCTAACGCCCCCCACGTTCGCCCAGCTCCCCTGCAGAGGTCTGCTGTGGGTGTGCGTGGGTTATGAAAACACTGGGACGGGGTTGTCGTTCCGTAACCCCAATCAGCCGGAGCACAACCGAGCCCAGTTTAGGTCACTTAAACCACAGTGGTTACAGTTAGAAATGGCACTCTGGGAGGGTGGGGGAACAGAAAGCTGATCTTGGATCAGATTTTCGGAGCTGAAAGCTTCTCACCCCTCCCACCCTCCCCAGCCTGACAAAGGGGGCCGCGGCAGCATTCGAACCTGGCACAGTAATCCCATCATGAGCATGTGAACAAAAGGTGAGGGTGTGAGAGAGGGAGAGCGACCGCAGTGGGGGTTTAAAGGGGGAAAAAAAAAAAAAAAGAGTCCGTTTCCCACAGAATGTGAATGTCGCCGTTTTAGCTTTTGCCCATGTTTGGAACACCAAAGGTCCGGGGTGCGGGTCAGGCGTTCTCGGGTGGGTGGCGTATCTAGCTCCCACTTGTGGGCCAAGCGCCGAGCAGGACGTGTTTGAAGTAACGGAACAAAAAAGCGAGGACAAAACCGAGATCATAAACACCTGGCGCTGAAGATCGGGTCGGACGGCAGCCCTGAGAGGCCGGGTCCAGGCTGGCGGTGACACGGGGGCTTCCGCTCCGTGCGTCAGTGTCGTCCACACATGTGCCACCCCGTGCTCCCATAATCCCCTCAACCAGCCCTCGAAGCTCAGCCGCATTCAGCTTTCTTCCCCTTCGCCCTCTCGCTTTACACCCCTCCCACCGCCGACCGCCTCCCCCCCCGGCTCCCGCCCCGGGACTGAAGTGACACGGTCCTTTCAGCAGCGAGCGCAGGGCGACAGCTGGCGAGGGACTTGTGTGAAAGAGCATCGCGGAGCCGTCTGTCCCGCCCTGTCCCGGACCCCAGCTGAGCATCAGGACAGCGCCGGGAGGTGTGGGGTGAGGGGGGACGGACACCTGAACACCCACATAATGACCCCCAGACAACTGTCCACAGGAGGGCCACGCCGGGATCGGTGCTGTCAACACATGGCAGCACATACAAGTAAGAGCATCGCTTACCGTTACTGCACAGCTCTGAATGTCCCTTCTAAGCTCTTTCAATCTTTTCAAGCTCTTTTGCTTGTGTATTTTCTGGATTTTTATTTTTTTTTTAAGGGGGTGAAGGCATTTTGTAGTTTTAGGGAATGTGAGCGTGCAGGGAGACGAACACTCGACGCCCTCTGCGCATGTACAAACCCAGCAACAAGGCCGTGCTCACTAGCCTCCGTTAGCGGGCCCTGGAGAGAGGCGCACGCCGATGACCGCTGAGGGCCACCGCGGTGCGACCAGCTCTCTCAACCGTATCGCTTCATTCTCACCGATTCCACACGCCGTCATTATCGCCGTTCAACTCCTCCCTTCTCTCTGCCCACGTTTCCACCATTCTTCTTTGCCCTTCGTCTGCCGTCTCACCCGCAATAACGGTTGTTACGCTGACCGCGGTGGCCGTGACGGTCATGATCGTTGTGTTTTAGTGTGACTGCTGGCAGCAGCAAACAAGAGGAACAGGCCCAGCGCCTTCCCCTTCTGTCTCAGGCCACTGCATTCAGGAGTCGTAAGTGACGCGGCGCACTGTTCAGCACCGCGTTTCACCGAGACAACGCGGTTACTTCCTAGCCGGGGGAATTGGGGGGGGGGGGGGTCGAAGGCCCCTGCTCTCGTTGTCCTCCTGTCATTTCACCGCAGGATAAGTTTGTTTCCTTCGGGGGAAGCATGAGGAACAATCTGACACCGACGCTCATCTGGTCCGGAGCGAAACACGACAAGCTACCGACAGCAGGGGCGACGGGGGGGGGGCGCTCACAACAGATGTGATGGACGGGGTGGGGGGGGATGTCACATTTCCGAGGCGGTCCTGGAATAAGTCGACTCCTTTCCAGAACGGGCTGTGAGTGACTAATGGAACATCAGCGCCAAATCACATCACCCAGAGCATGTCGAGAAATCTGTCGCCTGCCGCCGGTACACGACGCAACACGGAAGGAAAATATACATGTACGCGGCGCGCCACATCCGTCACCGGGGAAATCTTCGGAGGAGATCAATTCCTAGTGAGCAATGACAACAGTGATGTTTTTTACAGCCGCGTTGACTTATGGAGTGCGATTTACTGGTGATCTTTTCATTGGCCAATGTAAAAGCGGGTGGCGTTTGCGGTAGCAGCACGCAGAACGGCATCAGCAGCGGGTGGCGAGAGCATCCACCTTCTGCTCGAAGGGACAGGGGTTTTAATTCCCTCTGCTGCTGCAGCACCGTTGATCAAGGTACTTATCCTAAACTTACACATACACACACTGTCAGAACCGCTTGTCCCATTCGGGGTTGCGGGGAGCCAGAGCCCAACCTGGCAACACAGGGAGTAAGGCTAGAGAGGGAGGGGACACACCCAGGACGGGACGCCAGTCCATCGCAAGGCACCCCAAGCGGGACTCGAACCCCAGACCCACCGGAGAGCAGGACCGGGTTCGACCCACTGCGCCACCACGCCCCCCCCTTTATGCTAAACTGCTCCAGTAAAAATACCCCGGCTCTATAAATGAGTAAACCAGTAAGTATCTCTGGACAAAGGTATCTGCCAAATAAATGTAAGGGTGTGTAGATCTGCAGAGGACACAGGACCTGGGAACAAACTCATCCCACGCCTGTCGTCATCCTCCTCACGGGAAGGACCTGCACGGCACCCCACTCGCAACAAGATGCTGTCAAACGGGACACCGAACGCTCCCCACTGGACTCGGAACAATCCCAGCACCGCTTAGCATAGTTACTGCGCAGGTCAAAGGTCACAGATGCACCGAAGAAGCCTAAACCGAAAGCGGTGCTCACCTAGTAAAAAGGCAACACCCGAAATGATAGATTTTAAAGTTCTGGGCGGCTGACCAAAGTTCACCTGTGGTGCCGGAGGAACTGGAACAACATGAATATTACATGAAAACAAAGAGAATCGAAATGAAGAGCAGCGGAGGAGCAGCGAACGTACGGCACGTGACAAAAGTACGGCTGCGTTTGCAAGGGCTGCAAAGGGAGGTGTGCTAATACAGCAACCCTTGTGTGGGAGGTAATCAATACAATTATCGCATGAGACCGCGAATAGCTCGCCGAGAGCTCGGCGCTAGCAAGCCCGCTCCCAGCGGCGGAAACTTGGAAAAAGAGCGCAAAAAAAAAGTCCTTGTGTTTCGTAGCTGCTGTAATAAAGCGGGCTTCTCCATTTACCTGGTATTTCTGCTCCCTTCAGATTTTTTTTTTTTTTTAAATGTTGCTCAATTTAATAAATTTATCAAGCCTTTTCATATCATTTAATATAACAACAAAGAAGTGCATTGCACTACTCAATTGTTGTACTCAATTCTTTTCTGCCTCCCTTGGAAATAAAACAGCAATACAAGTAACTATATAGGAGTCAAATAAGGCAAGAGATCGTTTTGTGGGTCAAGGACCTTTGCAGGTCCAAAGTATTTGAATTTAACACAAAAGAACATTGCACGCATTACACACCATCACAATAAATACTACCACTACCATAAGTACTACACCAGTAGCACAAAAATTTGTATTTTACTGCTATTGGCGTAATATTTACGGTATTTTCTTTAAGCTTTGTTTCTTTGTACTTAGTGAGCTATAGTGTGTTACTTTCCATCCCTTTTCTGTTCCGAATAAATAAATGAATTCATTCTCAATAACTGTACCATTGTGCTCCAACCCCGACAGGACACTCAGTTAAAGAAAGTTGAACCGTAACACGCTGCCACAATACGCATCACAATACACAAACAGAGTATGGTAACGCACAACACAGCACATTTCTTTACTCAGAACTGTACACTCCTTTGGAGAAAAGCATCTGGCAAATGCATGAACATAAACACATGATCACATGTTTAGAGAACATTTACATCTAACTGATGCTTTCACGGGGGCCGCAGCAGGGTTGGCCAGGTCCTGCTCTCTGGCGGGTCTGGGGTTCGAGTCCTGCTTGGGGTGCCTTGTGGTGGACTGCTGTCCTGTCCTGGGTGTGTCACCTCCCCCTCCAGCCTTGTGCCCTGTGTCACCGGGTTGGGGTCCGGTTTGCCACGACCCCGCATGGGACAAGTGGTTTCTGACAATGTATGTGTGACATTTCTGTCTAAAGTGACTTACAATGTTAAGCTATTTTCCGTTATTTACCCATTTATGCAGTGGGGTTTTTTTGTTTTTATTGGAGCAATTTAGGATAAGTATCTTGCTCAAGGACACTACAGCTAGAGGTGGGATTCAAACTTGCAACCTCTACATCTAAAGGTAGCACATCAAACCCTTACACTACCATCTGCCCCACTCCCCTGTCCAGTTCCCTGTCCAGTCAGGACTACACTGTACAACCCAGCAGGCCTCAGATGAACTCCACCGGCTTCCTACCCTCCCACGTTCCACGGTCACCGGCGAGCGAACATGAACCCTAACCTTCCGTCCGTCCTATGGGACGACGCGGAGCAGCTCAATAAGCTCCTTTGACTGGCGCTGCGGACGCCGTGTGGTCGGCGGCGCTGTGCCTCTCCCTCGGGAGAGCCGGCCGTCTCGCTTCCCCCCCGCGCGTTTCTCAAGTAATAGAGGAGATAATTTCAGTTCCCCAGGCACCGGGAGAGAAACACCGTGTTCAGCCTGCTCGTCACTCTACCAGCCCTTAAGGAAACAGACTTAAGACGATCCCTGCAGACGACACACGAGGCTCATCCGATAGCAGTCCTCCACACACCGACTGGCTTACAGGACACCTTTGTCCTTAAAGTAAGTCCTCCGGCCGCAGTCACGGAACAGCAAAGGTCTCCACCTGTTTCTATGACACACAACTAACAGTGAACCCAAGCTGGAGAAAGAGCGGCACAGAAAGCGAGAATAATTTGTATCAGTTACAGGCAAGTCATTAAATTGGTTTAATCAGCTTTTCAGTGAGTTACACATATATAGCCACTGAGCAGAATTTGCATCCTCTTGCACTTGTCCACACTGAAAAGACATGACTCTCTTTCCTTAGGGTTAGGGTTAGGTTATGAAAGAAAGGAAGCGGTGCCATGTTGCCCGTTGCAAGCCAGCCACTAGGCCTCAAAATGAGAAGTGGCAGCCCATTTGTCAGTGATTTCACAAGGCTGAAGAAAACAAGGTCAGAAGCGGCTGTGGCAGCTGGGTCAAAACGGCCATAATCAGGCGCTTTAAGCTAAAGGCCAGACCCCCGCTGGTGAAGCAGGTGGAGCTCTGACAGCTTAGATTGCCTCCGTTCATCGCTCCGCGATTAAGCAGCGCTTCAGCAGACGAAAGCCCGCTTCTCAGAGTCCAAAGGAGAATGTTAGTCTCTCCCTTAAGTCAGCTGGCACAATTGATGAGGACCTTAGTGAAAGCAGGGGGTGGGACACAAGTCCCATTCCTGATATTCGGTGACGGCTGGCCCTGCTCACGATGATGCTGTCTCGCTAGTCTTAAGGATAGCTGCCGTCAAAGGATGTCTCCTTTCCCTAGCAAGGCTCACCTTGACACTTCTTCAGGGTTTGAGGATTCAAACATCTACAAATTTGTTTTCTTTTCATGACAAATTGTGGGAAATTGTGAATTAATGCGCATTAAGAGGGAGGTGGAGTGGCACAATGGGTTTGGCCGGGTTTGGCCGGGTCCTGCTCTCCTGTTGGTCTGGGGTTTAAGTCCCGCTTGGGGTGCCTTGTCATGGATTGGTGTCCTGTCCTGGGTGTGTCCCCTCCCCCTCCAGCCCTGTGTTGCTGGGTTAGGCTCTGGTTTGCTGCAACCCTGTTGGGGACAAGTGAATACAGCCACTGTGTGTGTGTGTGTGTGTGTGTGTGTGTTAAGACTGATTAATGGAACTACTAGGCTAATGAGACCAGTTCATATTGAAATTAACTGTTGAGAAAAAATGAAGTGAGGACTTTTAAGATAATGTCAGCTCAAAGGGTCATGTAAAAATAGACTGAGGCAGCCAAAAAGAAGTCTGATTGGTAGGTTGGCATGGTCGATCAGGAGTTAAAGCAAGTTTATAGAGAAATGAGATTGAACCCAAACCAAAAAGGACTTGTGAGAGGCAGAACATGGATTTCTCCACATGGTTCCTTTTCATCTGCTGGGATGAGACACGATTCAAATTTTTTAGGACGTTGCTCTCGTCACAAATGCATGACACGGTTATCAAGAAATAGGTGATAGGGAGAAACACATAGGGGTCAAGGAGAGAAGAAATGGGCTTTCCAGCAGACCACTACCTGCAGACTACCTGCAAGACTGCATTCAGTGAAGGGTTTCACCCATATCTACCAAACCATCTCATACTTTTATACTTTGACTTTCAAATGATTCACATAAATTTAAGAAGTAAAAACGTTTTGTCAGATTGAAGATATGTAATACAAAGTTCCTAGACTGCATTTTAAAAAAAAAATCATGAGACTTGAGACCACAATTATCCTGAAAATTGTTATGATTCTGAAGACTCAAAAAATCCTGGAACGTGATGCTTAAATTAAAAGAGTCACCTTTGCTGATTTCTTTCTCAAGTCTTGGGTCTTGTTTGTCATTATTCCAATGAATATGACTAATACCTTTAAAAACAGCTGAACATACTGTAGCCCTTTAAGAGACTTTGAATGTCGGGTCACTGCACATATCCTCTGACTGTGGCCTTGTAGCTGTGCAATTGTATTTAGAAGGAACTCAATCTGAAACCATGAGCATGAAGTTTATTACAGGACAGGTTGGTTGGTTGTGCCACAGTCAGCATAATTTTGCACTTAAACCACAGAAAAATTATTTCATAACATAGACTTCTGGCATTCGTAATATTTATGAAGCATCTGTAATCATGACTTTAAAGGTTCGGTCCAGTGAGGCCAAGAGGTGGAGGCAGGGCTCTCTGGAGGACTCAATGTGAACCCAGATTGTCTCACTTGGACAAAGACATGCATCGTGGACAAAGAAATGAAAGCGTGTCGAGTCACAATGTGCTTGGGACCATATGTACCATTAACTCACTCCCATGGCTGTTTATGCCCTTCCTCACGGGCTTTTTTTGCAGCTATTCCCACAGAGGCAGGAAGAATGAAGACCGATAAGCAAATTCAGAGAGAGATCCTTAGTGTTGTTAGAAGTAATGAATCTCTATCTCCATCTCCGCCACCATTGTTAGACATAATTGGAGCAGCGTTCATCTATAGAAGCAAATGCCAGAGAACCGGTGTCCAACAAAACACCTGTCCTCCTCTTATTCACCCACAATATTTCCCATTGATACTCTGAGCGATTTCCTCTCAGGGTTCCTGTGAAGTAAATCACGGTTCTTTGTAAGCCTAAGAGAAGGAGCTCTCACAATCCGACAGCGAGGTGGGGGGTGGAGAAACAGCGAAATCAAAGTGAGACGATGATGCTAATTAAAATGAAAGACAATCCATTCACTTGGAGTCAACGGCACCCTGGAACACCGATCCAAACGCACGCAGCCTTTATCAGTGTTTTACGCTGGGTTCCAGGAATTGTGGAAATTAATGTCCATGACAGATTTCTGTTGTTGTTATTGTTACTGTTTCGTGGTGCTCATCACATTCTGCGAAGAACGGAAAGGCAGACTGCTATGTAGTTTTTTCTTTTCTGATCCTCTTAGATCAACTCTTTCCATGTCTGTTCCCGGTGGAACTAAACACTTTTTTATTGCATTCCATAACCAAATGCCTTAAGTCTCAGATTTGTAAAAAAGCTTGCAAGTATGTATGTACACTGAGTCCTCATGTTATAAACTTTCAACTAACACATTTCTGACAATAGAAACATTCTATATTTTATGCATTTTAAATTGTATTTTCTTTGCTATTTCTTAAATGCTTCGGGGTGGTACTGTGGCACAGCAAGTAGTGCTGCTGTTTCACAGCACCTGGGAGGTGCAAGAGGACATGGGTTCGATCCGCTCAGTCTGTGCGGAGTTTGTATGTTCTCCAGGTATCTGTGTGGGTTTCCTCAGGGTGCTCTGGTTTCCTCCCACAGTCCAAAGACATGCTGTTCAGGTTCACCCATAGTGTGTGAGTGACTGAGAGAGTGTGTTCCACTGATGTATGGATGAGTGACCCATTGTAGCAGTGTATCACCTTGGTGAAGGTGTGTGGGCTGATAACACTACACAGAGTTAATTGGAAGTCACTTTGGACAAAAGCGTCTGCTAAATAAATAAATGCAAATGTTTGTCGCAGTGAACGTTACCTGCATTTCCACATCCAGCAGTTAGGTGACAGTATAACGCACTCAGAAGAAGCGTTTTTATCTTCGCTCAGTTTAAAAGTCTTAAGGCATATTTTTATTTACCATACCTAGGTCCAAGACTTTCATAGAACATACCCAGCAGATAAATAAAGGTACGTTGCTATTATTACTCTTTGATTGTATAGATCATAAAGCAAACTTAAAGTCACAAATGTTGCACATGAGATTGAGGAGAGTATGCAATTTTTATTTTCAGTGATTTAATGTAGACTTAATTTTAATGTTGTTTGAAATTTAAAAAAGTTAATTAAAACAATCTAGCATCTCATGCAGGGGATGCAGTGGCACGGTGGGCTTGGCTGGGTCCTGCTCTCTGGCAGGTCTGGGGTTTGAGTCCTGCTTGGGGTGCCTTGTGATGGACTGGCCTCCTGTCCTGGGTGTGTCCCCTCCCCCTCCAGCCTTCCACCATGTGTTGCCAGGTTAAGCTCCGGCTTGCCGCAACGCCACTTGGGACTAGCAGCGTCAGCCAATGTGTGTATGTGCATCTCATCCATGATGTACGCTCTTTGATGCAGTGCGTTTCTGTGTCTCTGGACATGGTTACCCTCCATTGTACAAGAATTTGATGAAAACAATAAATAATTCAGTCTTTGAAAGAAATTTTTCAGCTATACTTGTATCTGAGATTTTTACAGAACTTCATCTGCGTGTAAATCGTGGACTTCTGCATTATTTGTCTTTTATTTATTATGACATAGTGGATTACAGTGACTTTGGACTTACTAACAAACGGAATTTGTAAATAGTTTGTGACAGGCGTTCAGTGCCAACTGTGTTTGTAAGTTGAGGACCCAGTGTACTGGATTGTTCACTTATTTTGGAACAGAAAGTGTAGTATATCATGTCGGTGTGTTTATATCTGAGAGGTGCTCAACAACCCACCTCCCTCTATAGTTCAGTGCAGGTTCTGTCTGGCTGGTGGGGTTTAAAATATTGCAGAAACACACCGAGAGAACAAGTCTACTGTTTTTCAAAGTAAAACCACTTGCTCTGATTTTGGAAGTGTTTAAGGTTGGAGATCGAGCTGGTATGGTCCCGTAAAAGTAAACGCGCCCTCCAGAGGACAATACTAGGGCTATAATCACTCCCTTATGCAAACTTACTTATCTGACACTTTTCTCCACAGCGACTTACAATCACTTACCCATTTATACAGCAGGGTAACTTTCACCGGGACAATTTAGGATAAATGCCTTGCTCAAGGGTTCTACAGCAGGAGGTAGGATTTGAACCTGGGTCCTTCAAGTGGAAGGCAGCAGTTCTAACTGCACCACCTGCTGCGCCCTTAGTACATCTTTTTCATATAGTACCGCACAGGCATATCTTTCAACTGTCTGTCATTCCTACAGGTGGATATTTACTAAAACACTGTATGTTAAGTACAAAAGCAACTCCCAAGGTCCCTCCTCGGAAATAGATCTGTAGCTTTTTGGTTATAAATCAAAATTCATAGTCACTATGCCACCTGCTGGTCTACTCAGTGTGAGAGGGATGCGGGGACGGCAAAGCTCCGGAATGCTGAGGTCTCCGAGAACCAAAGTATCATGGAGCTTACAGAGAGCATGGTGGTGAGCAGAGGCAGCAGGGGGTTTGTAGATTGTCAGAACGTTCTGGAAGAGTGAGCAGTCTAGGAAACCATAAAAATGAAAAGTATTCAGCAAAAGCCTCTGGGCTTGAGACTTTCCCTGAAGGCTGCCACTGGTGACTCCCAGCAACTCCAGCAATCAGCTGCCAGTGCTTGACTCCAGTTCCAACCCATGTCAGACCCAAGAGACTGCAAGAGCAGCCCTGGGTGCCATTCAGCTGCAGTGGGGAACCGAGGCTCACAAAAGACAAGGTTCAGGAACGTTTCATTTTCCACCTGGCCTGTGGTGATCCGTAGATCAGACCAATGATAGAGTACGAATGGATATGCTGCATGCCTAGCAGCCTCCAAGCACAGAGAGAAGGGAGAGGGCTGGCATGCACACTGCCACAGGGATTCACCTGCTAACAATTATTACCACCCCCCCTACGAAAAAAAGTCTGTGTGCAACCCAACACCCCTGCTTCCTTTCTGCTTGTGCCCCAAGGCATCCTTATTAAAGCGGAGTGACCTGAGAACCTGTCAAGTCTAATCGAACCCATGGACCAAACAGTACATCTGTAGGCCTTTGGTCACAGTGCCAAACACTGTCCGCCGATTTTTCTGAATATATATATATGTCTGATAAATCCATCTGTTCTCACATTCCAAATCATCGTACAAAACTTGCAAGAATGAGATGTGTTCTCAGCTGACACTAAACAGACTTGAGGGTAAAACAGGGTGGGATTCAAAGAAAATTTCTTTCATTTAGCCTCTTACTCCTTTTTAATTGCTGTTTTGGTATTTCTGAGTGGGTTCTGTATTATATTTAGTTATTAAGTGTATGGTTGTATCCAGAGTGACTTACACAGCTGGCAATTTAACACACTTGGATGTTTTGCTGAAGAAACTGAGGGTAAGTGCTTTTCCTCAAGGGTACAAGAGCAGAGCCCCTTCTGGGAGTTGGAAGAGCACCTTGATAGACTAGAATAGGCTCTGAATCACTGTGACCCTGCACTGGACAAGTAGGCAATGATAATGGCTGTATGAACTACATTGTCCACACACACACACACAGTCTGAACCGCTTGTCCTATTTGGGGTCGTGGGGAGCTGGAGGCTAACCCGGCAACACAGGGCATAAGGCTGGAGGGGTAGGGGTAGGGGACACACCCAGGACAGGACACCAGTCTGTCGCAAGGCACCCTAAGCAGGACCTGAACCCCAGCCCCACCGGAGAGCAGGACCCAGTTCAACCCACTGCGTCACTGCACCACTGCACCGCTGCGCCCCCCTGCTGTATGAACTAGCATTTTTCAAAATCTTGTGTTATTCAGCTTGTATCTGCAGGGGGGCAGCAGGTGGTGTAGTGCTTACAACTTTTCCCTCTGAACAGTGAAGTTGCAGGTTTCCACTCAGAAGTTGCTGGTACTTATCCTGAATGGCTCCAGTAAAAACTATCCAGCCATACAAATGGGTAAAACATAGTAAGTACCTTCACATTATAAGTTGCTCTGGAAAAAAGTGTTGGCTAAATGAATAAATTAAAATGTATTTTTTTATTTATTTTTTTTGTATAGAAATTCTTCTATATAACTAAATGCATACAGTGATATGAAACAAAAATACAAATATAACTCAAAACTAATACTGCATCCAAGCACATCTGTATCGTTCTGCAAGGCAACAGAGGCTTAATGTTTGCATGGCTGGCCACTGTGTCTGGGAGCCTCAGGTGGAAACACGGCTATGCTGAACAGGATCTCTGCACCGTGGCACTTTTTCCCACTGGTGGGTTAATGTGGTATACCGCGGTGAACCAGCGCGCACACGCTTAATGAGAGCCTGATTATAACCTAAGACCTGGGCTTGGGGAGTGAGGTGAGCTACATGCACGGTGGGTTTGTGCTGGAGGGTGGGGGTGAGGGTCCTGCTGAGCTCTCCCCACCCCCAACTCCCTGCATGCCTCTATACGCATGACTCCCACCAATTCCTCGCTAATCCTACTTCTCTCTCCTCCCCCCCCCCCACCCGACAGCCTACACACTCTCTGCATTTGGAGTGTGAAGTGTTTACGCACTAATCATTTCCAGCGCAGAAGCTCACCTGAGACTCACTGTTCTTTACCGCTCAGAGAGGTTACAAACACCTCCATTCGTACCCGTGGTTCCAGATCTGCGGGGAGGGCCAAAGAGAGTCCGTCATAGCGGCTTTGTTCATCATTCAGTATTTCTCAAAGCGAGGACACGTACGTTAATCCACGTCCATTCGACTGTAGGAACACTGCCGGCTACGCAAGTCGCTTAGAAGAAAACCAGTGTAAGGCTCAGTGTACTACAATAAAACAAGGAGTGAGGACAGAGTGCGAGGGGTTCAGCAGGTGCAGCAGTCACAGGTCTGCAGGTTTGCTGCTTCAGGTGTGTCAGGTGCACGCCAGAACCGCCCCCTCCACCCCAGGTAATATTCTGATGTTAATGCTGTGTATGCAGCAAGCACATTAGCGACGCACACCGCCGACAGTTGCATTTTCAAATGTGCACCTTTAAGTGCTGAAAGCTGCCACAGACGTGTCATTTAGTGGACCTAGCCGCCACGCGACCTTGTAGTCTCACCCGAGGGAAATATGTAAAGCACGTTATTTACGCGGCGAAGATTTATCAGTGATCTGATGCTGAAGGTTCCGAATGTACACCTATCTGGGACGCTTTTAAATGAAAATAAGAGGTGAACGATTTAGGCACCCTGTTCTTTCTGTGCTAAACAGTCGATCAGCGTGTTACTCAGCAGGGTGAACACACACACCCGCTACGCTGCAGGAACAGCGTCACAGCTAGACGCACAGAAGCCAGAGATCATACTGTGATGGCTCTTTGAAGGGGTCACCAGAACACCAGGCTACTGCTGCACTCAAGTGTGTGTGGGGGGTGGGGGGATATTGGAGAGGAGTGTGAAGCCACCGCTGCTCAAACTCTTGCCTCTGCCCCCACCCCGAAGACACACCAGAGGGCACGAGACACAGGCAGGCAGGCAGGCAGCCAGGGAGTGCCAGAATCACAGCAGGAAGTGAGATCGAAAGGCAGCAAGAGACAGGAAGGATGCTGAGCCCTGAGACATGGCTTTGTCTCAGTGTCCCTCACACACACACACACACACACACACACACACTGAGACACAGAACCACAAACACTAATATAGACAAACATACACCCACTGATGATGTCACATACATGCTCAGGCTATCACACTCCAGAGGACACACACCCTAAAAGAGACACTGATATACGCAAATAGCATAAAGTAATACACCACCTGGCACACACACGCGCACGTGCGCGCGCGCACACACATGGTGTAATCCTACGGCTCTGTGCGTCTGTTAATAAGCTTAGGATCACGATCACTGAGAACCGGCAGCGCAGTCAAAAACTCGGGCCGAAAGGCAGCAGTGGTGGGGGGGGGGGTGGGTGCTGGTGTGTCAGTGTGTGTGCGGGAGCAATAGGGGCAACCGCTAGAGCAGGGAGCGGAGGGGGTGTCGGGGGGAGGAAGGGGCTGTGTGGTATCTGCCGGGGGAGCTGAATTGGGTTTAATCACCCGCTAATCACCAGTAAGGAGAGCTACTCCGGGGAAGAAAGGGAGGACAGAGAGTCACAGAGGGGGTTTTGTTCCTCGCAGCGGAGGCCCGGCGGAGGAGAGGCCAGCTGTGGACGTGGAGAATGGCCGGGGAAGAAAGGCCCAGGGCCTGGCCCGCAGATGAGGTTTCTGCTGCATTCAGCGCCTTCGTTAGCCGACTTGCACTCATTGAGGAGCGGCAGAGGAGTCTCAGATCTCACACGCCCTTCGTGGGCGCTCTCTTTATTCCGCTTTATTTCGCTTCTGGACATTTGCCTGCGAGACAGACAGGAGGAGAGAGGGGTTAGAACCTCTCGGCTCTGCAAGGGATTGTTTCTCTCTGTTTCCATCGTCTCTTTGGCCTTTTCCTGAGCTCTTTACAAACATCACAAAATGATTTTTTTCCCCCTCTTTCTGTTCAGATGTCAGATCACCGCCACCCCACCCCCCAGCCCCCTCAGCCCCCTCAGCCCCCCAGCTCCCTGCACCGAGGCGGAAGTCAGTTTGCATACACGGATTCATGCAATCCCCGCAATCCAATTTTTATGTAAACCTCTGCTCAGGTGGCTTTAACAGGCGAGGCTTTCAAAAGATGACAACTCGCAGTCAGTCTTGTGCATCCATCAGAAAAGAAAGAAGAGTTTCCAGAAACACCTCTTGATTAAATGCTGAAATCCTATTTCATTTAAAGGAAGTGTCAATAGGCGCTTTAATGCAGTCGTGTTTGTAAATTCCCATTGCAGACAGGAGCGCACGCTGCTTCCGCACAATGCACACTTCTCCAGGTCAGGGATCACAACACACACTGTATTCATTTGCTCAGTAGATGCTTTCAAACAAACTCGTATCCGTTTATGCCGCTTAGTTACCTTACTGCCATATTTTGGGTGAGGAGTTTTTGTGAAGGGTGGAACAGAAGAACCCCCTCACCCTCCCCCCAGTGTCACCCACGGGGTTGTGAGTTTGGCAAAGTATGGCTCACAAATTCAAAAATATTGAATAAATATGCTGTGTGCTCCTTTTTTGAATTTGAGAGGCAACATGTGACGTATCTCTTAAGGGAACGGCAGGTTGCTAGCTTAGGTCCCGAGAACAGACCTACTGTTGCACCCTTGAGCAAGGTGCTTCACCACAGTCATCACAGTAAAAATTCCAAGTTGTGTAAATGGAATAAGTCAATTTAGACAAAAGCATCAGTTAAGCAACCAAACAAGAGCAACAATCCAGACAGATCAAAAACAAGTGCTTTCCATCTATTATTATAACTAATGGCAACGATGACTTTAAGGGATCCTGAAGTCGAGCACCGAGTCTCCTTAAGAGTCACCCTTGATGGAAAGTTGCATAGAAAAAAGCTTATTATATTTTATTTGTTCTCTTTTTGCTCCAGAAGACTCCAGCTGGTTCAGTGCCAAAATACCTACCGTCTGCACGTTCTGGAATTAATCATAGCAGCAGTCTTCCTGTTTTGTTCTGATGAGAGACGACAATATTAGGAATTTAATCAAGGCTAAAGTTATGTACGCTCCCTCATTTAAGCAAAAAAAAACACAGACCTCCACTGACATCCCATCACCTTTTAATCACAGAATAAACAAGTAGCGATGTCGCCCCCAACACTGGCCTACTGTTTGCAGAATAAATTACACGACAATCACACACGAGCGCGCGCGCACACACACAGAGACGCATGCATTTCTTTTCAAAACTGTGTGCTTTGACAATGTAGCCTACACTTTGAATGTGAGTGAAAGTAAAAGTAATTGTAATATTTTCATTTACATTTATTCATTTAGCAGACACTTATCTCCAAAGCGATGTACATCTGCAGAGAAAATACAATTTGTGCATTACATTACATCACATTACGTTTCAGCTGTTTACGATGATCCAGAAGTCGCTGCCGCCCACTACAACAATTTCTAAAACATTTATGTCCGTTTGGAATTGCAGCATTGTGTTCCTTGTCATGTTATTATTATTTATTCATTTAGCTTTTCTTATTTTAGCTTTAACACACTTTTCTCCAAAAGTGACTTACAATGTTGCTAAGCTGCTTACTATGATTTACTGTAATTTAGGCTTGCAATTTTTACTGGAGCAATTCAGAGTAAGTGCCCAGCTCAAGGGTACTACAGCAGGAGGGGTGTCCTTCAACGGCAAGGTAAGAGCAATGACTCCATTGCTATCAGTGTATGCGGCAGAGCGGGGGCCTTTTGGAACTAGAATTTGGAGCAGCAACTCCCCATCCTCTAAGCCTCCTGCCATCAAAAGTCACGCAACTGATGTTAGGGTTCGCACTCGGCTTGTTTTGACTTAAAACCCCCGAAAAAGGTCAGCGTGTACCACGTTAGCCCTAGCTCATGTTTGGGAACTCGGAAAGGGAGCCCAGTGGCCTCATCTAAGCTCCACACAGCAAACAACTCACAGCCATTTGTGATTCTGCAAGAAAACATAAGTTATCTTAGCAGCAGCAGCAACAAAAATGAACAATAGATACACGATATAATACAACTACCCAGCTGAAAAGAAACTATTTATCTATGCAGAAAGGTCGGTCATTCCTTTTTTATTCCAGTCTTTCATGTCATTTCTGTCGCATTCCCTTCTTCTGTCCTTCCACTTGCTCATCCCCCATCCTCCTCTCCGGCAAGAGCGCGGTAGAACCCATTACCGGTGGGTCGGGCATCACCCGTTTCTCACCCAGGTAAATTATAACATGAGCCGAGCCAAAGCTCGTTAGCGGCCTTGTCAATCACAACACTGCATGCGAGGTGCAATCCCAACCACGCCACGGCGGGGGTCACTGATGGAGATGTTCTCCTTCTCCTGAAGTCATCATTCAGATCCACCCTGAAATCAATTTGCAGCGCGACAAACTCCACAGGCCCACCCCTCCCCTAAAGCAACGGTAACGACCTGGGATGACACAGTCCCCACACGTGTGTGTGTGTGTGTGTGTGTGTGTGTGTGTGTGTGTGTGTGTGTATGGGGGGGCTTTGCAGGCCAACATTCGTCACGTTTCAGGCTGGGCAGGTTAAGCCCCACGATAGGGAAAGCACCAGTAAGAGCATCAAACCGCAATCTATAATTAGGATTAAGACTGTCATTGTTATTTGTATGAATACTTCCATGCGGCTGCCCCCCACCCATCCCGTCCTACATAGTTATGTATTCTCTTTGAGACGCTGCAACTGACACAGGGACGGCTGAGATTTGATAAGTTGCGCATGACTTAATTTAGTTGTTGGGTTCCTGCAGATGTCAGCACAGTAGTTCATTAATGGTGTTTGTTTTATGAAAACCTGAAGAAATATGATAAAAAGAAGCAGGGCGCCAGGACGGGGAGGGAAAGCAGTGACTACGGGGGGGGTTGGAGGGTGGGGGGGCTTAAACGATCAGAAGCAGAACAAGAGGATGCCCATAGACACAACGCAAACGCACACGCTGCCGCTGGCTGGCAAAGCTAGCGTACAAATAAGCTGCTTTTCTTCAGGCAAAACAGTCTGTCAGCACATATAAGATGCAGGAAACTCAGGAACACATCTCATACGTGTACACAAAGCACCCGTACTGCTTCTATTAATGTAATTTCGTTGCTGTTATTGCTATTATTATCATTATCATCATCATCACTATTTGTAATAGCTTCTCCAGGTCAGGGTCATGACGGTCTGGAGCTTATCCTGGAAACACTATTATCATCACTAGCTTGCTCACTCACATTAATCACCACCCAAGTCAAAGTTATGACGATCTGGGACCTATCCCAGAAACACTATTATTATTGTTATTGTTGTTGATTTCAGGATTATTATTATTGTTGTTATTATATAACAATTTGTGATTATTATTATTATTATTATTATTATTATTATTATTGCTGTAGGCTGGGAATCTGATAAAAGTATTGATGTATTACTGAATTCTGGTGCATAAGTAATAAGTATAAGAGGCATGTTAGAAGCTTGTGGGGAGTTGGCAGCTAAAGGGCAGAGTGGGGAAGCGCAGTGAGGACAGCGAGGAGATGGGGGGGTTGGGGGGGTGGGGGAGGGGTCTCATTCCAGGAGATTTCATGCTGTTCGGGCGAAGCGCTCCACTATCGGGCCACAGCCAGCCTGCTGCTGGTTGCCGCCGCCCCCGCTGTACCCGTGGGGGTGGGTGCCAGCACCGCAACACGCCACGTCCTGCCAGCACGTCCCCCTCGGAAGAGCAGATGCCAGTCATCCGGCCCGGGCCGACAGGCGTCGCAGTGCCAGCGCGGCGCACACCGAACGCGTGAACGGGGTGGCGAGGACGGAATCGGGGGGCAGAAGAACAGAGCGCGCACACACCTCGCCCCTCCACCCCTGCAGAGACACTTTCCTCTCCTGAGTGGAGCCCGAGGCCTCAGAAATATTCTAATTCTGTTTCCTGACTAGTGTTATCCACTGTGTGTGTGACATCTGAATTGTAATTAGTAGCTAAAGGGTGACTGCAGAGAGTCCCCCCTCCCAAAAAGACACATGGTGTGGGGAGAGAGGGATGAGTAGGGTTCTCAACAAACATAGCAGGCTTTGGTCTTTCAAACCCCCCCGAAAAATACCCCCACTCCCCTTTCCTCTCGACAAACCCAAGCATCGGCAGGCAGGCCCCACCTGATGCAGCACACCAGTAAACCTGGGTAGCCGGAGACCTCCTCCCCAGAGGAACAAAGTGCTTACCTTGCTCAATGGTACTGCAGCAGAAGGCGGTATTCGAACCCGGCTCCTAAGAATGCAAAGTGGTGCCTGTAACCATGATGCTACATGCTGTCCTATCCAGTTGTACAGTAGCAGCTGCTTGTGACATGTTCCTGAGGTAAAGTACTATGCTCTGGGCGGAGGTAAAGCAGGGCTTCGTTAAAAGGCCCTTTGGCCCAGGAGACACTTCCCAAGATGCCACAGAGTGCTGGAGTGTGCGGATGTCGCTCTGAACAGCCCCCCCAGCACCACGTAGCTCGTCGTCCCGCTGCTACAGCCCATTAAAATTCACCGGCCGTAGCGCTGTTCCGCTGCACGCGCCGTTTCCCTGCTGAGGAGCGTGCCGGAATGTGCCGGAATAACGTTGGCTTAACGTCGGCCCGACGCTCACTTAAAGGACGGGGCTTTGCAGGCTCATATTGCCAGGCGCCGTCGCGGGACAATGGGGGAGGTCAGCACCAATTAGCACTCTGCTTTAATGGACCCTGTTAGAACTGGGGACAACAGCAACACGCATTCACAAAAACAAGGTGTCAGAGGCCAAAAACCCCAGAGAGCGACTGTGCAGTCTTCTACGGATGTAAACTTCCACACCTTTACCACAAAGATTACACTAGGACTAAAAAGTCCACAGTTTTGTATATTAAGCTCACGCTGTTCTCCAAAGTGACTCACAATCTGAGGTTTCTATGTTAACATATTTACACTGTTTAATCCATTCACACAGCAGGGTAATTTTTACTGGAGCAAATCAGGCTAAGTACCTTGTTTTATGGCACTACAGTAGGTACCTGGAACCTTCAAGTGCAAGGTTCAAGTTCAAGTTTATTGTCATAGATACAAGTACCATGTGCAGGTATTAGCACTAACTGCTGTGCCACCTGCTGGCGCAAAGTCCTGGTATTTTTATAGGTGCAGTAAAAATTGAGATGCCACAACATGTCAATTAAGGAAAAAAGCTGATTTAATAGTGAATTAAGTGTCCACATGCAAACCTTGCTAACCTTAAAAAGCAGTTTTCTGTTCATAATGAGGGCGACCGCAAGCACCACTGCGATGGGTGCCATATGTGATGCTGGGCTGCTGTACAGTGGCTGCGATGGTGCCACACGTCAGCTCAGTCCTCATCTGCACCATTGGCTCTCGGCACATTCCGGAAGCACCACACTCGCGGTGCAGGACTGCCCGTTCACTCCACGGTCACGCAGTTCTGTGGGATCAGGGTCATTAACCTCACGGCATCTCAGAAAGGGTCTCTCGGCAGCTCAGACTGCACCTGTTGAGGAAACACCAGCCCTAAAACATGCTTAGTTTTTACTTTTCTACTTCCCTCTCTAATGGCTTCATTCATTCATTCATTGTGTCACTCTTGTGTTTCTGTCACCAGCTCCTGCATGTGTGCTGATGTAGCACTGCGCAATTTCCTCTTAGATCAAAAAATATCCATCTCTCTGTTCATCTAAGGATTTTTTTTTTTTTTTTTAAAAAAAGGCTATTTCCATTTATGCCTTGTTTAATTTTTTTGGTGCTACTTTTACAGCAATCATACAAGGGGCATGAAAAGAAATGGAGGTGAGAGAAGGAGGGTGTCCGGCATAAGCTCGTGGACGGAGGCCTCCCCTCCTGCGCTGCAGCCAAGAGGACGGTGCAATAAAACGGCTGCAGAACATTTTGCCTTCATTGCAGGAATGTAAAACAGGCTGTTTTGCTCAAAATCAGGTTTGAAAGTCAGAGCGCAATAGGTGGGGAAGCTTTTTTTGTGCAGTTTGAAGTTTAATATACAGCGGGGCCCTTTCGAGCTATTTGTTAGACTCAATTTCCCAGAGCGTTGCATTCCCGGGATTGCATTTCATGTAAACAAACGGCAAAATACAGCGGGAACGCAAAAATCAAACCGACGAGCTGCGGAGAGTGCCGGCGAGGAAGAGGAGGAGGGATGAGGAGGAAGGCAGAGGGTGGGCTGGGGGGTTGGGGGGTGTTATTTAAATGCACTCCCCTTCAAAGCGGCTCCGGGAGCTTCGTTCTTTGTCGGCATTTGAAAAGGCGCGGATGGGCGCGGAGGCGGCCTCCGTCCGAGGGCAGAGCCCCCCCTCTTTGATGCGGCCCCTGTGAAGGGCGGGCGAGGCTGCCAGTGGCGGGGTGACGGAAGCGGCAGCGAGGGGAGCGCTTTGTGCGCGAGGCCGGCTGGAACGGGCAGCTGCGTCCTCACCTCCGCCATGCCCCCCACGGGACGGGCTCCTGCATTTACTGTGATTCGCACAAACATTGTATTTATCTTTTCAGTCCGAAGGTCTCATTTTTTATTTTCCATAGGTGAGACAAGAGCAGGAAGTCAACAGCTGAACCATCGGTCCGACTCTCCACAGTCCCTCTGTAATGCCACACACACCATACACACTTCCAGCAGAACTGAGCAATGGAAACCTTCTGCCCCATCTTCCAGGAGTGTAGCGGGAAGGCAGGCAACACACACACACACACACACACACACACACACACACACACACACACACACACACACCCGCACATGCTCAGTGAGTTGCTCCCGCTGCCAGTGTGGAGGTGACTGTTCTGTAACAAAGGGGACGTGGCTCTCTGCATCACGGCCCCCAGACCCCCTTGGCCTTGCCCTTCTTCCCTCTCCCACTAACAAAGCGGCCTGTGACCGTTAACCTACATCGCCATCTAGTGGAAGGGAGCAACAACGAGGACTGACATTCCGGCCAAAGCCCAACCCAGCAAGCGCGAAAGCAACTCTTAGATCTATGGACAAGTTAATGTTCCACGCAGAAGAAGAGAGTCAATATCTAGCATTTACCTAAAAGCTGGAATTTTCTCATTATGAAAAAAAGGTTAAAAAATAAAAAAGGCTATACAAATCATGTCACGTGTTCATATAATGTCATTCACCAAGCCGGTCATAAATTTAGCATGAATGAGTAAAACTGAGATTGTGCATTTTGTTCTTTGTGTGTATTTTATTTTTTTAAGTGTGTGAAACAAGTAGGAAGTGTATATGTTACACTTATGTGAAAAATTAACTGTTATACTGATTATGTTAAATATATTATGTGTGTATTATTAAACATAAGTACTGGTATGACACAGCTTGGCCCAGACCAGGACATTTCTAGCAGGTCTGCCATGCATTCTTAGCTAGCACTCTGGAATTAGGCTGCTTCATCCTGGATTGCCACTGGGAACCAGAGCACCCTCCCGAAACAGAGAGGCAGGAACACGACTGTGCTCATCAATCTGACTGGCTCCATTCTGCTTAGTCTGAGCTCAGGGTTGGACAAAGAGGTTTTTTCTTTTTCTTATCAACATTCAACTGAAATCAAACATCTCCTTAAATAAGATACAGCTTAAAAAGTAATAAATAGTAAACGTATTAATAGTAACAGTTCAGCAATAGTATTATTATAGTAGTGATAAGAATATCGCATATATTATATACAAATAGGCAATATGCAGTTTTTTGGTTATGCATTCATATTTTGCTGTTTTTAATAACATTAAATGACTCCAGACTTTGGGCTTTCTTTTCAAAATAAAATAAAATAATGTTATTTAAGTTAATTTTTAATAGAACTTTTTAAAACATTGTATAAACAACAGAATAAAACAACTTCACCCAGACAATAAAGGTAAAAAAGACAATGCATGTAAAAGTCTAATTTGGAATAATATTACTCTTAAAACATTATTATAGTTACATTGTTAATAGCAATATTTAAATTTGACAAACACCCCAATGACTGAAAATTAAATAATTTTATTTTTGATACTGATTGGCTGATAAATACTTGCAAATTATTGCTAAAAAATAAGACTATTAATAATAATAATAATAATAATAATAATAATAATAATATTTTGTTGTTTTATTAATGACTGATAACTAATGGGCATTATTATTATTATAATAACCAAAAACAAAGCCATATAAGCAGGAATAGATTAACGTTTCCAGAACATAATAAGAGCAGAGGTCGCAGTGGCAGTAGCAGTGACCGCAGTGGTGATAGCCATAGTTACTGTTAATATGATTAGAAGCAACAGTGGTAATAATACCAGTAGTTATGGATAATACAATTAGCAATGCAGTGGCCACATAGGGAGATCCACGGGGTCTCAATACCGTGTTCCTCTGTGTTTCTCCACCTACCAAGGAGATGTGCGCACATTTCATAAGTCACCCTTATCTTCGCCTTCCAACCATTCAAAGTCAGCAAGTCACTCCCCCTGGAGCCCCATATTGTTTACCCCACACTAATGATCAATTATTGGATAATTAATTTTCATTGGCATCCCCTGTATAATCGCATCAATACGGCCCTCTTAAACGTTAGTGTAATACAAGCTGTACAATCCATCTTCATGTTAATACCGGGCGGCTGGAACAACCTAATTAGCTGTAGGGACAAGCAAAGACACAGAGGGAGTCAGTGCTGGTCCTATCTTCTTAATGTATTACTTTTTACCCCCGAAAGACCTATGGAGGCGGGAGTGATGGCGGTGGCAGGGGGAAGACACTTTGCATGCAGATATTACAAATGCAATTGTCTGTTCACATGCAGGCGGCTGTTTGGAAATTGACTTTTTGATTATTCAGTTAGTACAATAATTAAATATTCCTTGCCCTGGGTTGCCAAACCTACTGAACCACACAGGAGATATTTAACAGGGCCTGACAGTTGTTTAAAATAATGTTTATTTATCAATACTAATATAAAACGCCGTAAACGACTGCTCTGCTGTCACACTGTAGGTGGTGCGCGCCTCTGGCCCCCGTCTGGAGAAGTTGACTGGAAGGGCCCATGAAAGTGCCTTTTTTTTCTTTCACTTTCTTTGGCTTCTTTCTAACACAGTTCTCTCTTCCGGATCTCCTCCGCAGAAGCGCAGCGACGTAAGAGGCTAGAAAGAAGTGGTTCGCCGAATCTCCATCACCTCGCCTGATCAAAGGGAAGCCCTCTGCAAGTAATCCCCCTCCAGAGGTCCTTAGCAAAACAATTTTAGAGGGATTTCTTGCAAACGACATTGAAATGGGAAAATTTCTCATTCAATTACCAAGCAGGGCCGACATTATCATTATAATCGTGCAGTAACATTTAAGTCCTAACTCTGGCATGTCTAACCAGCTCACTTAAAACACGTACTGTATATATTAATAAATGAATACGTGAACATATTCAAGTAAACAGCTACACAAACGTATAAATTAATAAATGAATATGCGAACATGCTCCCTCATAATCTAAATAGCAAAACATCCGCTGACCTTCGCAGATATGAGGTAAGAAATACCACTACATTTTAATTAGACTTCAACTTTACCATGGCCCACCAATAAAATGAACACACGTTATCTTTAAATGTATTTAGTTTTTAAAAATGTCAATCCTATTCAACATCGCTGCCAAATTTGCAAGTCCGATGGACACCAACTGAGTCCATAAGAGGCGAAAACCCATCGGCTCGGGATATTTGCAAAGTTTTAGAGGATGGCGAGTTGTGCAGCACCGGGCGCTGGCACCGAGAACAGAAAGAGGAGTGCAAAAAGACTTCAGTAAATGCAGAAATTGTTTAAAGCCACTTCTGGGGCCACAAGGATGCTCAACATGGAGGAGAGAGAAGAGCAAAATAGCAACAGGAGGGCTATTGTTGGGACATTTCTCTCTTCCTTGGTGGGTAAGTGTCTTCTGTTACTGTTCGAGCTGCAGGAGAGGTTCAGCCCTCCCCTCATCGCAGTGTCTGTTTCAAGGCGTTCATGGATATAGCACCTGGGGGATTCTGAGGGTTCACCTTGCTGTTATCACTTTATACATTTTCACAACCCGAGTTTGCAATTAAATCTCAGTTTTAAAAAAGGCAATTAGCTTTACAAGTTACGGAGGAATGTATATATAGCAACTGTCCTTCACCAAGCGCAATGTAAGAAAAGTCCTAGCAGAGGAGATATGCAAATATATTAATTACAGATATACAGTATATATACATACATAGATATATACATATGTTTACATACACGAACACACTCTTTATGTATGTCTGTTTATAAATATGTACGTACATACACAAACGTGTAGATAAATTCAAGCTCCGCAATTTTTTTTTTTTTTGCGTATGCAAACATTTTCCATGGATTTCACAACTAACAACGTCCAGTAAATTAACTTAATGGATTTTGAAAATTAGCATTATTACGGGATATCGTTATTTTTAGACAATACAACATTATGGATTATCACAAATGTGTCCCTCCACAGACTAAATGTAATAGTGTAATAAAGCCCAGTCTGTCTGTCTGTTAAATGCTGTTTAGTCTGTGTGTTAAATAAATGCTAGGAGACTGACACACCTTTTACAAGGTATTAAAAGTGATATAGTACTTAAAAAGATAATTCTATAATGTTTTCAACCAAAATACTGCATGAAAAAGAAAATGTAAATGACAGAATATCAGTATCAAAGGTCAAAACACAAGCAACGGAAAAGCACGTTGCATGGTCAAAAGTCTAACTTCTCATTAACTTTTAAGAATACGCTTTATCACGCTTCACTCACCACACACGTACAAAAACAGTAAAAACAGAGAGATACAGGTTTTAGGGGAAACTGGGAACTAGATTACTATTTGCCCATTTTCATCATAGTATTTTTGCTCATAAGGCTCACAAGATAGATGTCATTGCAAAACCTGGTCTACGATTCTTTTCAGCCGGAAGACATTACATCTGTGCGTGTGTATATATAATTTTTTTTCTTTTTAAAGATAACTGGCACATTTATAGTGCATTCGCTCACAAAACACTGTTTTCCACCGGAACAAAACTGCCTTGTTGTTGTGACACAATAACACATTGTCCAAGGGGACGGACGCCTCCTGCAAAGAACAAGTTTGAGCACCACTTGTGAAGGGCACGGCTGGGTGGGGGCAGGGTGGTGTCAGAACTGGATGCCCGGGCTATGTTCTACAATGCTGTATTGAAAAATAAACAAATCAGAAACAATTAGGCAGGAGTGCTCATAAAATATGCATCTGGGAACGTCTTTGTGAGACAAGCCATCACAACACCTCGGTCCGTTTCCATGTCCCCGACACACGCTCATGTCTGCAGCTTAAATCAAATCAGTAATTAGCAAATTGGATCAACAATTAGAGCAAAAGAGCTACATGAGATTAGCGTCAGCGAAGTCACTTTTGTCATCCCGTCACCAAACTGGGAAATACTTTCCTCCGGTGGTCGGCGCGGGCTCCAGCTGGGCTCTGGGCAGCGCCCCCTCCATCAGGCCCCAGCCCGGCCCGTTCCGTACAGTGCGTTATCGCTGCCGGGCCGCTTCCAAAGCCGAATTTATTCTGTTTACCCGGCTCAGGCGAGCGCCGCGGCTGCTTCGTTCATCATTCCGCCCATTTATGTATATTGACGTTTCTCACTCCATTCCTACACCGCTCCAAGTTGGGATGTCAAAAGCATCGCTGGCGGAAATGAAAGTATCCTCATTATGCAAATTCGGCCTCCACTGATAGGCATGTTCTGTTTTATAAATTACAGCCCCTTGTCAGGAGTCAAATTGTATTTGAATAACTTCAGAGAAATTGTCACCAAGATTTGAAACTCAGAGCCTCCTGTGCCACTCCTGATTTAGTCAGCGAGTAAAAATAGACATATGTTTATTTATTTTCCTCTAAAAGTGCGCATGATTGTTTTGTCATAAATGTTATTTAAATTGAGTCGAGTTGCATAAGTAATTCCTGCGTGAGTTGTTGAATAATAATACAATGAAAATGTTTAGCATTTGAATAAATACATTTCAATTTTATATTTTCAATAAAATATGGTAAACAGCACCGGTTAGCGTATATTTTTAAATTATTTTCCGCATAGTAACGTGCTTTCCACAAAGGAACATGACAGGTTTTCCTGCAAGGAAATATTAATAATCATGTTCTTTTAAGAAGCACCAAGAAGCAATTTACAATTAAGAAGTGAACTTCTCATATGAAAATCAGATGCCATGTGAGTTTATGCTAAACACAGCGAGACAGTTTTGTGCTGCGCAAAGACAGTAGAGAGAAAGGACCGGTTCCTTTTTGGTTACAGATTGTGTGAAATAAGTGATAGCAGTACTCTGCGGCACTGCTCAAGTTTTCTGAACCAATGACTTTGCTCTAATTCACTAAATTCACACTTCAGATGCCAGGAAATAATATAAAAAGAAAGAAATGTGTCGTGTCCATAAAACACATTCGTATTCACTTGTTTAATTATACGCCTGTCACGATATGCATTTACTTCATTGCTGTATTTGTGGATTTGAATGTAATTTGTTGCATTTTAAAAGGTATTTCATATAAATACTGTATTTGTGAAACACTCCCAAACACTGTTTCCACATCAGTACCCTTTCATATAGATACCAATGACTAAACCTTTCTAAGTGAATAACAGAATGGCATAGCCATTGAAACGATAAAAAAAGCAGTTCTGCGATGCTGGTCTATTCATCTCTTCACAGTCTCTGTAAATTAAACTGAAATCAGACCAGTGGTTCACCTTTAGGCCTTTCAGACAAGGTGAGGCCTGGGAAGCGCGGCCCTCTGCTCATCGCCGACCACCTTAGCCACGTCCAAAAAGCGACTCGATGGCCTTCATTGTGGCTGCGTTTGTACAAAATGCTGCCTGTTTTCCATTTTTGGTTTCTGACTTATTTTTCCAGAAATAAAAATTGGAATGAAGAGCAGAGCCTCAAAACCACTGACAGTAACAAATACAAATGGCATCAGCCCCCCAAAAATTTGTTGGGGCTAATTTTAATATTCATGACTTCTTTACAAGCTCAGTTCAGCAGTTTCGATTAAGCATTAATTAGCAGCCAGAGGGGAAACCAAACAAAAATAAGGAGCTGAATTGCTAATTAAGGTGGTTGAGATATGGGCAGACTATTATTTCACTAATGGATCGGTGTTTCATGGGTGGGGCCTCACCAGTATTGGGCCTACTCATTCTCTCACACACTCACACACACACACACACTCACTATGTCATTCTCTGCTGTCATGCAGAGGACAATGGTGTTACAGTAGGTCTTATACACTCCAACCCGGGACAGCCCCGGCCAACAGGCTGAGTTAGTTTCATTTACATTGCTACCTCGTCACGTACGAGCTGGCCGATAGCGCTCTACCTATTTATTACTTATTTATGTAAGATAGCGAACAGTGAATATTGAAGCCAAAATAAATGCGACAAGCAAAGAAACCCCATTCAACCACAAGCCAGTCCAATACACTCGAACCCATCTGTACCCAGGAAAGACAGATGCACATTTTCCAGTACAATCAACTGTTGCCATTAAGTCTGTGAGATGTCCTGAAATGACTACGGTACATTAAATTAAAACTAATACTGTCAGTTACACTAATACCAAATTATTCAAGTGTAATACCATATTTATAATTTATACATTATACACACACCTACATAGTACTAAAATGAAAAAACACATGTAAATAAAAAATAACAGGGATTTAATGTTACACAGCTACTTTTGCATATTTATTCAGCAGGTTATAAATTTAGACTTTTATCATATATAAATATATAGGTACATTCAGCATGTGAAATCAAAATTCCTCAATTATAAACATTAAAAACATAACATCAGATAAGACATAACAAGTTACCAATATATTAACTCGCTACAATAATACAGACATCTAAATACGTTTTATACAGTTTTAATGTGCACATTTTTATGTATTCATGCATTAAAGGTAAAAATTAAAAATAAGAAATAATTAGGACTTTATTTTAAAAATTAGTCATAATAAATAGCAGAATAGTTATAATGAACACCTATTATCAATTTATAAGATCTAGTTCTACCTAAAATGAAAAAGGCTGTGATTTTAATTTCTCTATATGTACATAAGTATTAGGAATATACATAACCAACTACGTCAATTAAAAACTTTATTATTTTATATTTTAGTGTGTTCGATTACTTCCTTGCACTCTGTTGTACTATCAATAGTCATCAACTTCTGCTTGAAGGAAAAAAACATATGACATTAATAAACAGCAATTAATTATAGTATGTGAAATGCTTTAATGTCTGACATTACGTCTAAAATTAAAAAATGAATATTTGTCACATTTGAATACATTACCAATTTAGCATAACATCTTAATAAATTATTGTTTTCACTAAATAACTATAAAACAAGTACATAATTATCAAAATGATAGTCATTAATAATTTTGCCTTCATTTTAACTGTATTCTACTTGCACATTACACTGTGCATGTACTTTCTCACTGAATTGTAAAAATTAACTATTTAAAAAAATAACAGGGTGTTCCATATATATTCCCACAGGGAACCTACAGATGGCAAGGGAAAGGATGAAAAGTTCTGAAAATTAAGTTTATTCTTAGATTTTCTTCAGTACATGCATTATTAATCTGTCAGTGCCTTTGTTATTTCGTATTTGTATTGTTATAAAATTTTAATATATGTGTGCAATTATATCATGTTTAATAATAATAATTCAACAAAAGTGAATAAAATGAAAGACTACTTGTGGAAGTTGAATATGAATATGAAAATAAATCAAAAAAGTGTTTTTTAACTTTGTTTTTTTAGCAGTACAGTAATGCATTAATTTCTGCAGTTTAGTGTAACAGAGGGTCTGTGGAGTTGTGGCACTGAAAGATATAGTTTTGAAAAATGCACAAAATAAATGAATGGTACTGAATCATTATCAATACGCTTAAGTCCCATATCTGTGCTGTATTAGTGAATTATCAGGTGCGCCGGAATAACAAAACGGGGCCTATTAGCACAGCGCGGGCCAGCCAAGGCAGCAGACTGGGAGGGCGCAAGGTTCGAGCTGCCTTCTGGGAGCCTTAAAAACGTATAGGATGTGCTGCAGAGGGCAAGTACCACGTTCAACAACAAGCACACGAGTGGGGAAACTTTACAATAACAGCACAGCACCAATTTGTTCCAGGAGTCTGTGACAGAAAAAATGAAGGAATGTCCCTGATCGCATAATTGAAATGCTTACATTTAGCGTTTTTTTCAGTGAACATTTCTGATTTTAAAGTTCAGTAGTAACTTCACAGGACAAGAGAATTTTTTGTTGAAATGATGACGTTTCCCATGACTGTATATTAAAATTATAATAGCTACTTCAATACAGCAATATGTGTTCTACATCAAAGGTAGTTTAGCTGCTCCTATGTTTATTATAATATTTTATATCTCTCGAGTCGGGTCAAGAGTGAATCATTTCTCTGCAAGGTCACATACCTGACAGAAATCAGCGGCGTGTCACAAACTGTCTCAGGTGGGTCACCCCGATGTCCAAGATGGCCTTTTCATTCTACCATACAAACAAACAGCACTGTGGTTGTGTTCTTACCACTGACTTGACAATAATGGTACAAAAGCACATATATTAAGCACAAAGTACACAAAAGTATTGATTGGCTGGTTGCAATGTTTGTGAAGTGTTGTTCTAGGCCCAAAATTCCACATTAACATCCTTGGCAGTGGAGCTGCAATATTTTTGCCCTCTTTAACACTCCACACTACTACTTTATACTATGTACTAAATTCTGTACAGGTTAGAATTTGCAAAACTTGGCTGTGAAGTATTTTTAGACAGAAAACGTTTGCTATGCTAAACACGCTGCAATAAAGGTGGTTCATGTTCTGCTGTAAGAAATGGGGGGGGAAAATCCCCGTCATGCCATTGTCTGTGCCTCACGCTACCTATCACAAACCATTACCACAAATTAGGCTTCAATAAAATTGCTATTCAGAGATAATTAGTGGCTGGTTTAGCAGTGCTGGCGGGAGGAGGATTGGAGAAGGTGGGGAGGCACTGGGGAGTGTATTACGGCCAGCATCAAGGGTCCGCAGCTGGCAGAGGTGAAGTGTGACACCACGTGCACCCCCACCCCCACCCCCACACACATACACACACACACACACACACACACACACACACACACACACGCACTTTGAAAACCCAAACCTCAAATGCCAAAAGTAGCCGCGGTTCCTGGGCCTCACCTGCTGAGAGGGGTACGGCTCCAAATTAAACACATTCATTCAACCTCCTGTTTATGTAGGGGGTGTTGGGGGTGAGGGAGATTGAAATCGAGAGCAGTGCCAACCCACTGCACTACACCTCTGGTACAGAGGAAAAAAGCATTAAAAAAAAAGGGGGGGGGGGGGGGGGACAAGGAGGCCCCTAATTGGCTAAGGTTTGTCTTTTGTTAATTAACACATTCCAGTTAACCTGCCACTTTCACTTTTTGTGAAGAGCGAAAGATTTGCAAAAACGGCAAGATTTTTTTCCTCTTCATATATAATTGAGCGCAAACACCGATTCACCCAATTTTAATTAAAAATAAATTATGCCTAAATTTTGTTTCTGGCCTTTCAAAATTACTTGCAGGTTTCCTCACAAAATGGATTATTTGCCACAAATTACATTATTTTCTTTCTTTAGAAGACACTTATCAAAAGACATTCATAACTTTACACATTACCACTTTATGAGTGAATATGAAAGCAGTTTAGGTCAAGTATCTTAATCACAAGGGTAACGGCACTTTCAGAATCTTAAGGAGCTTGTCGTAACTGCAGTTCAAACACAAAATTTTAGTCTTGTGAAAAATAAGTTAATTTTTTATGTTTCACAAAAATAACAGTAGAACAACATGCTTAGTAGCAACAGAGATTCATACATTTTGAGCCAGTATATTTAATTAAAAACTGAAGCCTATACTTTGAATAATTCAGAAATTCTGTTGTTTATATTTTTACCTATTTATATATTTATATGTTTCATTATATTTGTTTCAGACTGCTGCGTTTTCAGAATGGAATGAAAAAACAGAGAAATACAAAAATTTTAACAAGTAGTACAAAGAAAAAAATACACAAAATGTAAAGTACTAATTTACATTAGAAAAGGTGTAATTAAATTAAGATCAAATGTTTTCATTAACATTGTCAGTTGAGTCTTTGAAAAAGCACTTTCAATGAGCCAAACACAAAGACGTGCGCAAAAAAAATCCAAGAACGAACCCAATTCCAAAAAATAAGCAGTGACTCTGTATTTAAAAGTAAGAAGCAGCTATGACAACATAATTAAAATGAGAAAATGGGGTTTAATTACACACTAAAGGCTGCAAATTAAACAATTCCTTAATCTTCGGTAAAACTCAAATATTTAAAAAATTAAAAAATGTTTTAATAACATATTTTGTCTTCTAAAATATTTCCACATGCTCACTGAGCAAGAATTAGCTGAAAACAAATGTTTAAATTCTCACCCAATGAAGAAAAAACTAAAGAAGAAGTGTAACAATTTATAGTTCGCACAAGTGTTACTTCTGGATTACAGATATTTTATTGCTGATGCAAAATTGCATTTGCTCTG
Source organism: Scleropages formosus (assembly GCF_900964775.1). Classification (NCBI taxonomy): domain Eukaryota; kingdom Metazoa; phylum Chordata; class Actinopteri; order Osteoglossiformes; family Osteoglossidae; genus Scleropages; species Scleropages formosus. The sequence goes on along the minus strand of NC_041806.1, from coordinate 23,452,568 downwards.
TTATATACTTACATAAACATATAAAATGGACAATTACAAAGAAAATATGAATCTAAATAGTAACAAATAGACACAATTTATCCTGTTCATTTATACCCTATGGTATAAAAATATAAACGTATATATAAGAAAATAAAAGATGTTATATCCCAGATTATGTCCTCTTCAGTCATTCGCATGTTCCTGTCTTTGTCTGACTTTGGTTTCCTATCCAACCAGAGGCTCGGGGGGAAGGGGAAGGGGCAGACACTGTGGTCAGTCCACATCAGTGTCCAGACCGGGGCCTTTGCCCCCAAACATGGGGCAGCCGGACAGGTGATCAGACAAGAGGACAGGATATTGGACAATCTCTCGATGGCCCGCGGACAGGGACTGGGAGGGTTCCGGGGAACACAGGAAAGGTCGTCCTAGGAGAAGCAAGAATGCGGCCGCCCTTCCTATACCACATCTGAAGGGCGACTAAAGGGGTTGTTTTCATACAGCTCTGAGGCAGCTTACTGCAGAGGCATCCCATTTTCAATTAATCTTTTCATAATACTTTAACAAAAACGAATGCCATGACCGAACACTTATCCAGCCTGGACTGACCAAGTGCTCCCAATTTCTCCTCACCAACAAACCAAAATATTTATTACAACAGAGAAGTGAACAAAAATACTAGAAAAGAGAACAAAATACTGCAAAAATACCCTGCAACTATCAATGCAGACTTTATAAATTCAAACATTTTTCTAGAAAGGAAATGGTGCTTTTTGCATTACTGAAACAAAACTGTATTTTAGTTACTTTAAATTACTCCCCCTTCCTCCCACTCGCAATTATGTCCTTTAAATGCAGAGAAGCAGCCCCCAGAGACCAGCGGCAGTGTGCGAACATGCTCCTCATTGTATATGGGGGGGGAGCCATTTGCACACATTATTCCACGACGTGAACGGGACCGCACGCTCTCTCACATCATCGCTGTCATCATCCTTGTGTCGCAAGAGCAGACTTGACGGCGTCTTATGTCCAAAAGCAAACCTGGCCGTTAACCGCTAGGCTACCTGCTGCCCCAGCTGCCCCCAGCGACACCTCTGGAAACTTAAAGACACATTCCGAGATCCCCACAGATTCCATGCCATGAAAGTCAAATAACGCCCCTCCCCGCCTCACAGGGAACACAGAGAACTAACAGCACTAAATTATGCTGATAGAATTTCAGCACATTAAGCTCTGAAGCATAGAGCAGCAAACCACTCACAAATTCACAATATGTAGATCACCATCTCTACCTAAAAAGTAATGCAGTTTGACAATTTATGGCTGTTATGTGTGGCAAAGGGAGACGGGGACTTAATGTCTCAGTGGAATAAATGCAAAGTGAGCGTGGACTGTTTTAGTTCAATGTTTAAGCAAATATGTTTAAAAAGCCAATAATCATCCATTACCTTTCTTTGGTTTTGTTAATGTTGGCATTCATCCTGTTGACATTTTTATGAGCAATCCTCTTTTCCAGTCATTTATAGGAATACGGAGCAATAAAATCCGTCCTAGCGGTCTTTAGTTGATATTCTATACATTTTGCCCATAATCAGAGTAAGCAGTTTTGCTCTGTTTAAGACATAACAAATGAGAATCATTTCAATATGCATTTTTATCCAGGTGGATGTTTTTGTTTGGTATTGATTTTCGTCCTAAGGTATTTCGTGATTTTTTTTCTCCCCATTCAAATTACAGCCTTTATGAATCTCACAAATTCTAAAACACCATTGTTTCAGGTGAAGGAGCCATATTTATGCACAGTACTAGTTTTCTTGACAATGCAAGCGCCGAGATGCCAACGACCAAAGGGTCACAGCACAAATACCTTTGCCCAGCAAAAGCTGTTCCACAATATATTCTTCTTGTTTTTTTGTGTGCATTTCCATAGTTATTGAAACAGATGCATAATGCATAAGATTATATGTAAGCTACCTGCTCCAACAGCCAGCTAAGAAGGCAGCATGGGTTTCACTGAGGACCAACCCAACTTTACACACGGCTTCCAGGATGAGACTCATCCAATGCAGCCCCGAACCTCCAAGTTCACCATGAATGACACGTCCCAGCAGATCCGAGCAAAGACCCCGGACCAATCTGACAAGCACACAACAGAGCCTTCCAAATGCAGCTCAGCACACAGACCAGGTCACCTGATCACCTTGTACAAAGTACAGATAGTCCTAGGTTTACAACATATGCAAATTTCAACAACCCAGACTTACGAGGGCCGTCCCATTAACGTTATTATACTGTATGATTTTCGAGTCCCAATCTTTTGTCATAATGTCTAACGATGTCCATCAGCTGGTCGTGTAACCGCAAGGCACCACAAGGTACTTTTAATTTGTGATTCACCTTCAAGTTACCTTTTATTTAAAATGGCAAGCTAGCAAAAAGTGAGTGCCCTGGTGGTGCAGAAAAGAAACTGCAGAAGACAACAGATTTACGAGTAAAAGTGAAAATAATAGTGCAACAAGAAAACATAATGCTGTACTGTACTTATTATTCCATATTATTTTAATGTGAATACTATATGAAATTGGTTTAAAAAATAAAGCTCTTTTACACAGTGTAGCTTTCATGCAATTGTTAATTTATCCTTTTAGTTTACTTAATGCGGGGGGCGCGGTGGCACAGTGGATTGGACCAGGTCCTGCTCTCGGGTGGGTCTGGGGCTCGAGTCCCGCTTGGGGTGCCTTGCGACAGATTGGCCTCCCGTCCTGGGTGTGTCCCCTCCCCCTCCAGCCTTACGCCCTGTGTTGCCAGGTTAGGCTCTGGCTTCCCGTGACCCCAAATGGGACAAGCAGTCCAGAAATGTGCATGAGTTTACTTAATTCAGTGCATGGGGGTTTGCGACTTATGACAACTTCAACTTAAGAGGAGGTTGATAGAATGGAACCCCATCCTCAGTTGAGGAGCACCTGTACAGACATCAGAACGTGGTCCACCCCATCAGAGGACATAACACCAGAAGACACAATGTCTGCAGCTGACTAGACCGTCACACTCTGTCCATACTCACATGAACACACAACCCTGCGTCTAACTGCATGTTCAGCTGGCGATCAAAAAACAGAGCTACCATCAGTCCAGACAGGTAGGCAGAAATATAGGCGCTCTGACTGCTCCCTGTTTCCCGGAGTAACCCAGATAATGTCACGCCTGAGCCTTCGAAGCTGTCACTATGAATGAGGGCCCTGGAAGTTCAGAGTAAACAAGCCACTATAAACAATGCAGCTGCTGTTCTGCCCCCTTTACGCTCTGCGGCTGCTTTTCCGCCTTCCCCGCTGGGACAGTATGCCTCAACGGGAAGCGCCGACGCTGCGAACGAAGGGAAGAAATTGAATCTTTACAAAGCCCTGGTGGCGCAGGAGAAAACATAATTCTCCTGGGACCTCTTCAGCGTAGTGCTGTGAGAACTTCTCCACGCAAGCTCGGCGGGGGCCACCAAAGACTGAGTCCTTCAGAAGGGCTGCCAGCAGCAGGAACTCCATGCCTGCCTCTCTGGAGACCAGTGGCTGAGTCCAGTACCGGCCACTGAGAGCTCAGCTAACACGCGTGGTTAGGATCCTGGGTCTTCAGCACTGGCTCATGCAGTTAAGCAAATGGGTCAAAGATGAGCTAAAGCAACGTCGTACCCTGATACAGTCAGCAGCAGATTGGTCATGCCGGCCAGATGCATAAAGCACCTCCTCAGGCAAACCATCTCGAGCACCAAGAGGTACCACACATCTGTTCAATGGTCCTGGATAGCCTTTGTTGTGGAAAGAAAGTGATTCCCTTGGCAACAAGAACGCTAAATCACAGTTCATCTTTGAGGCATTCTGGAGATCCTGGAAGGTGCAGCTTGGTTCCACACAGGACTGGAGACTCCACACTTGGGAATACAATGGGCAAAAATAAAAATATGTCCCATACGTTCAGAACATACAAACCATTCAGGCCCTTGAATGCAGTCTGTCTTAATGGCCACAGTAAGCGTAGCCTCAGACTTCAGTCATATGTATTAATGAGGTCAAATTGTACATCACAATAAACGAAACATTTCTTAAAAGTTCCATATAAATCCACTTCAGCATCTTATACTTTATAATAGTGCTTTCTTCACTGTTACTATGGAGATCCACCATTTCGGTATCGTCAGTGGTGCAGGTAAGGCACCAACCAGGCACAATGGAGAGCTAGGAGAGGCAGATGTGGATAATCTCCGCTGACAACAGAGCAAAGCATGCCTTCAAGTCTCTTCGCTGTTGTTTATGAGCTAGAAATAATTGCTCTTCAAACACAGAACTGAACTCTGACATTTCAGCAAACATGATCTAAAGTACTCTGTCATGTTCCACAAGTTTTGGGTATTTGCAGACAAGTCCCTCATGGCAAAAACACGCCAGCAACCCGTCAAGTGCCGTATTTGTGCATTCTGCTCAACTCCACATTAATATCTAATGTTTCACTGATACTTCTGCAAGCATTCCTGTAAATCAAGACAACAGCTACACTGAATTCTGTGTTTCAAAACAGAAAGTCCACATATCCGGGTGCCATCGGTCTCTCTGGGCCACGATGACCTTCATATGTACCCTGTGTGCGAGCAAGGGCAACCCTGGCTACAGCGAGGGCATGTGACAGCAACAACGGTATTGGAGGAGCGGCAGCAGCCGACAGCCTCTCCACTCTGCAGCGAGCGAACGTGTCACACCTGTCAGTCGTCAATCTGCTGCCACAGCGCGCTGCACGGTCGTATCAATGGCAGGCGCCAGTCACGCTCACGACAGTGTCACTTGGAGGGCTCCTCTCTCTCGTGGCAGCCTCGGTGATGGGCAAAAAGACACACGGGTGTATTTACATACGGGAAGGTCACACGACGCCTCCAGGCACTGTGCTAATTACAGCCAGGATAGAAGGAGGAAAAAACTCCATGGATACATTGTGTGCAAGGTAGGCGCTGACAAACACGTGCGGCCCAACTTGGCCTCCTGGTAATGGTCGGCAATCGCGTGCCATTTTAAACATGTGGGGAGCGGAATCCAGGCCCTGAGGAACAGAACCCCAGAAAGGTCCACGGACCTTTCCGGGCGGCCATCCTGAAGCAAGCCGGGCCTCCCCGGGTCGCCACCCGCGCACCGTGCTCCGCTTCCCTCCTGGAGACACTGACCATATGATGATGTTCAGATGACCAGACTCCGGCGACCATGCTTAGCCAAACAAGCGACTCAACCTTTATAATTCAATGTGACAAGCTGACAAGGAAAATGAGTGTAAAATTTTATACTTATGTGAATTTTTGTGTCAGATGGCCGTCTGCACGCCTGTTTTTCCTCTGCGTCCATAGCCAAGGGCCTCGCGCTGCCCAGTATGAGAGCGTGTTGGATACCCCGCCTTCAGACAGATCCCCCTTCGCCCTAGTGAATTTGCTGATTAATTTTGGATGCTCTCCTTAATTAACACCCCAAAGGAAGTGTAGATTTCCTAGCCTACATTTGGCAGAGAGAGAGAGGGGGGAAAAAAGTGAGTCTGAAGAAGGATGACCTAGGGAGACAGACGCGCTGATGTCCGAAATGACATTACAGGAGCAATCTCTCACGATTTGGGGGACCAGACGGAGGCTAGGCCCCAGGACCTCTCAGGCCTTTTAATCAGTGGCTGGAAACAAGGCTCCTATTAGTCTAATTTCATTTTCCTTAGCGCTGACGGAAAGTAGGCCTCGCAAGATGCCACCCGACGCTTGAAACAAGCTGCGGGTGTGCCAGCTCTGGTGCCGTGGGCCCTGGCCATTAATTGGTGGCACTCTTACTTCCAGTGAAATTGGCAGATGATGGATGGGGGCGAAGCGAAAATGTGATTTGTTTGGGGGGGAAAAAATGTAAAAAGCAGTAATCAGACGGAATTTCACTAATTGGATTGAATGGCGCGCGTCCCTTTTATTGACGGCCAACTGAAAAGCACGGTGATTCCCCTGAAGGTTGGAGAGTTCAAGCTTCGTGCCAACGTGTAGGCACTGATGAAAGGACTCTGGAAAAAAGAGAACGTATGAAAGGAAAATTGTACAAACAAAACCCTCTAGCGGCCAGCACCAAGAGCCATCCAGCAACTTTTACCAAGTTTCCCTGAGAAGGCCAGGACTTGACCGCCTTTGCCGACTTGCTAAACACGCTTGTACACTGTGAGCCCATCGGATGGCTTGGGCCCAACAAACAGAGCGTCTCCTGGTCTCATTTCAAAGTTGGATTACATTTATCCTCCTTCATCATCGATACGCATTAATACGATGAGCCTGCTATAGCTTAAACTCTCTGTTGTGTGTCTACATGTGCATTTATTTGTAAGGATCCTGTCTGAATTCAAATGCTCTTAGAACTCATTTCTGTGCCAACTCCCCAAACAACTGTATCTCTAACTATGAATAAAGGGAAACAAGGCCTGTGCTAATTATCAATCTACCAGTAAAAACACTGTGCATCTGAAAGAAAAGCATCTACACCTGGGGATATCCAAAGCTGCCTGTTATATTTTTACGTTTTACATTTATTCATTTAGCTTATGTTGTTCTCAAAGGCAACTTATAACATGAGGTTTGCATACCAACCTGCTTACAATTCTTACCCACTGACACTGCAGGGTAGTTTTTACTGAAGTAATTAAGGGTAAGTACCTTGCTCAAGGGTACTACTTCAGGAGCAGGAAATCGATCCCAAGTCCTTTGATGGCAAAGTGACGACTCTAAGCGCTAAGCCACCTGCTGCCCCCAGAACAGCTACGCAGTATCTCTAACTAAAATATGCCAGACATTGCCAAACTAGAGCAACTACCCACATGACCACTTTTCCAAAGTAGTTCTTTAAACCAGTACAACTGATCCTGTGAGCAGATCTCAAGCAGAACCTACAGTTCTCTGGATCCTGTGGCGAAAACCCCCAAGTAAGACAAACCAGGAACACACTGCAAAGTGAAGAACAGGTTGAAGAACAGGGACCGGATTTCAGAACTGATCATCATTGTCTTTCCTTGTAATGAAAAACGGAAACGTTTCAGAAGACTTCACCAGACTACAGACAGCACGGACAAGAGGAAACAATAAAAAAAGAGAAGCGGCATGACACATGGTGCACAAAAGTCACATTAAGAACACCCCACACCGCATCACTCCTCACAAAGTTGCACTAATGGTTGCGCAGTAGTGTGCCACACACACAAGAATGCAGCGGTGTGACTCTGGGACATCCGTGGCCTTAAATGTCCACCTGCCCGCAGCCAAATCCCCCATCCTGCTGAACAGACAGGCCTGTTTCAGCAGATCCTCCAAGCTGGACAATTGCGCACTTTGTGTTCTCTCGGGTAAAGAGAGGGAAAAAAACAGCAACCCAGTTTCAAAAGGACACGGGGGACTGGTGTAATTGGGATATTTGTAGGCGTCCGGTTTCAGAGTGGGGGTTATCGGTGATAGATAGAGGCCTGTAAGACAAGCCAGGGTGACTGGGCCCCAGGGTGCCAGACTCCCCACTCGGTTGGTTATAAGCATATGGGGCAGAGAGGGGAGCAGCCCGATCGGGAGGTAGGAGTAACGAACAAGATTGCTTCGCTTGTCTTAGAAGGACCCACCTGTTCCGGACTCTGGTTGCACCTGAGCAGCTCCTGGGGGTTCCATCTCCGACAGCATCGCACTCGCTGCCACAATGGCGGGCCTTGTTCCCTAATGGAGGAAAGCCTAGGAAAATAAAAAAGTGAGGTTAGACATCTCCCTAAGGAGTCCGCTTCATTATCACAGGCCTCGAACCCCAGACACAAGACACAGTAGCCATACCTGTACACACTGTCAAACACACTCCTCTCCTTTCTGCTTTTACAGGCCCTTTATTTGCAAGCGATTTGTAAACGCTGCTCTCTTCAAGTGACACGGAGTCATCCAGTTACAGGAGGCCACACAATGACTGCTTTAAGGGCCAATAAAACTATGAAGTGCAGCTCTGCCGGGGCAACCTCCTCCATCTTTCCCCTGTTGAGTGACCCGTGTGTAAGGTACTCCTCAATTACAGCGCAGCAGAGGAGGTTTAATGGAAGTCGGATGTAGAGGGGGGTAGATACGGGGCTGTCCTGTTTTTTTTTTTTTTTTTGACATGGTGACACCCAGTTATTGTCAACCTTTGTCTCTCTTGGCCTGTAAACCAATCTCCTCTCCCAGATGGGTGGCACCACTCACTATTACCTCAGCGAACAGGATCCTGTGTCTTGGAAAGCATTAGCTTGTGACCCTGTGACCTGGAGGGTAAAACTGTGAATTTCTACCCTCACATGACAACATATTGTCTTAACATCCAGGGAGTGTGGGACTTTACGGGATAATGGTTGCTTCAGGGACACCTGAAACATGCAGAGCCTGTCGAGATTCCTCACTGGCTCTTATTGGCTGTTAAGCAAACCTGCACCTGTAACCACCGGGTTCAAGGTCTGGGTCCGGGTCCGAGTTTGCCAGCCGTACGGGGATGTTCCTCCTGTCCCCGTTGTTGAGCCCGGATGCTAGAAAAGATCTGTTCGCCACAACCCTGTAATCATGAGCCCGTCTGGCAGCAGGCCATTTCCCGCCATAACGAGGCGCGCGCACTTCAGCCGAGGCGAGACGCTCGTCCGCGCGCGACTCCAGCGGTGCTTTACCGTCAGGGGGCCGCGCCGTTATCTCCGTGTGCAATTTGTTTTTCGAGAACTGTCATTTGCATTCGGCCTGGTTCACAGCTCTTCGTGACGCGCCGTCGCGGGGTTTCAAACGCCGAGGCCTCGGAGGGAGAGGACGCCGGTCGCGACCACTGTTATTAAAGCTATCGTTTGCTGCTGTTGCTATTACTCTGTGGCGATAATTAAAGGCGAATCCCGCGCGCGCGACCCGCCCCTTTGTGCGCCGCTCCTCGGTGACGATATATAAACTATTATGAAAATGACCTTTTTTTATACAGAAATTCACATTTCACATTCAAATTTTCAGTGTAACATTTACTGCCCCTTGGGAAGTTGGGTACTTCGAAACACTACGCACAGCTGTAGCAAGCAAGGCCGGCGTCGTGTCCCACCCAAAGTTCAGGCAAAGCTGTTTCGACCCCGACCCCCTCCTCCTCCTCCTCCTTCTTCTCCAATATTTGCGTATGACCCCACTGTGCAAGCAATAACACTCATATTTCTGCTCCTGATACAACACAATGCACAACTTTAAAAAAAAAAAAAAAAAAAAAAAAAAACATACATACATACTTTCAACTGGGTGCTTTACGCTTTTTGCATTCCCTCTACTGACCATGGTCCCTTACCTTAGTGGCACTGAGGACACCCCGGAACCCCCCCTCCGCAGTGTCCGACGGAGAGCGAGGCGCCGCGCGACAGGGCTCGCGCCGCTAAGTGTCCGCGCTCGCCGCGCGTTCGCGCTTCTAACGCTTCTATTGCACAGAGAAATCAATGCAGGAAAAACTTAGAGAAAGGTGTGTCCAACAACATTTCTGTACCGGAGACCAAACATGCAGACCTTGAACAATTCGAGAAACTTCCGCGTGTATAATAATGTTTAGTTTACAAAAAGAACTGCCTCATATTCCATCAATCCATGTGACCAAGAATTGTGCGCTTTCCTTGTTATTATCATCGTTAATGAAAGAGACTCGGGGAAAATCGGTTATTCTTAATCAATGAAAAGTGACAATAAACATCAACAGGTACATATTTTGTAACGCATTTTCACTCAGTACACAAGAAAGCGGGGGGTAAATCGCGTAAAAATAAACCGAACACGTGTTTAAGACCATCATTTCTTGCTGACCACCAGTTAACTCAGGTCTAATAAAATGTAACAGTGAAAGTTGCGCAGCTGGGTTAAAACAAGTGAATAAACTGATATATTCCAGTATTTAAACTTATTCCTGCGGTGCATTCTTGTCCTTACATGTAAATGTTTATTTACATAATCCATTGTTATTCATAATTTTAAATAGGTTTTAATATTATGTAAATCTATTTCCGAACTACAACTCACCGTGTAATAAGAATTGCAAACTTGCTAATGTAATGTAATTCAAAAAAAATTCAGCCCCTGCTGTACAGTAAAATATGTGTGAAGAAATTACTTGCACGGGTAAAATGATAAAGACAAATTGAGATTTAAAGGGAAAATCTTAAGGGATTATTTAAAAACAGACCTAAATGTGTGGGTGGGTGCTTTACCTACAGGGTCTGGGTTCGAGAAACACAGTAAATCCTTGATTTTCCTGAGACGGACACAGATAGATTCACACAGCCCGGCTTCTGAATGAGAGCTGTAAGTAGGCTGGTAGCGTAATTTAATTTTATTCCAATGATTATATCAGTCATTAACCATTCTCAAAACCTGGGGTACTACAAATATAGATAATCCCTTGTATACAACATCAGATAACCCTGATAACCAGTCAACACAATATGGTCTTAATGAATTAGCTTGTAAAAGATAAAATTGCAAACACAATTCAGAGACAAAGGCACTAAATGGAAACAGCCCGCAGAGGAAAGATCAGCTAGAAACACACAATCAGGTTTAGTTCTTGATCAGTTCAACCAATTCACCCATTAAATAAGGACAGCAGTGTGTGCTGTTATTTCTCCTTTTTTCCACCCCTTACTCATCGTCTTATTCTTCTTATTATTATTATTATTGTTGTTGTCATCAGAAATATTAGCCTCTATTTACTTGATAGCTTTCCCCTGGAGAATTTACTGTTAATCAACTTTTTGTTTCTTTACATTTACTTTTCCCAAAGCAAAGTACATCTCAGAGAATTTATTTATATATTTATTTATATATACATGCATATACAAATGCATATTCATATACATGCATAACGGTATTAATACTCTATCAGTTCTGGTACCTCTTCCATCCATGGCAACATGTTTAAATACAGCTTCACTTGTAATCATGGGATGAGCTGCTCCTGAAGACCTGTTATACACTTTTATATATACCCAGCGTAAGTAGTGTATCTAGCAGTGTAAGTCACCCTGGTGAATAAGGTGTGTGGGCTGATAACACTACATAGAGTTCATTGGAAGTCGCTTTGGAGAAAAGCGTCTGCTAATAAAATAAATGGAAATCTACATAATTATGGGTCGATGCAAAATATATTTTGGAATATGAAGGATCGGCCTTATGTTATTTCTGTAACTCCCGAGCCCTAATTTATTGCTGTCTCTAAGCAGTCCAGTGGTGGTTGTCTTTGTATACTAACGGTGCTAAAATAACCCCCGCCACTGAAAAAGGCTTTACACCATTCCATTGTTATCACTGTAGATAATAATATATACTATAGATATTTATCACTGTTGGTGTATTGGCACGTGACGTGGGGCTAGGAGAGGCACAACAACACGCACAGCACACCCAGGCAGGAAAGCTCACATCCCCAGCTATCCCCGCGCAAACGATTCCGCAGGTGTAGTTTTTTTAACCCCCTACGGTCTGCCTGTGTGTATTACGTGGTTTGTACATTAAACGAGTTATTTACAGATGTTCGCGCGCAAGTTACCCGCGGTTCGCGCCATATGCCGACACGTCACGGCGGTGACGTCACCAAGGACGTCGGCCTGTTCGCGAACATATGGCCATTTCACAAAAGGTTACTCCGCATTAATTCCTCACCATGCGGCCTGTCGGCGTTTAAACTGCTTCTGGATCGTACATACGGTCCATGAATTGGATCCCTTTAACGAAGAGGCGCAGTTACCTCTTCCTCTGGCGGTCTTAAAATCTAACGGGAAAATATTACGATTTCTCATACAGAGTGGAACTACACGACAAGCAGACGCATCTGTGACTTTTGAAAAAGAGTTTCGGCTTCACTTCGGAATCGCGTGGAAGAAATATTAACGTGTCACGTGCTACAAATTAAGCATTTTGGCCTGGACCAAATATCCTAGTCACCCTTTTCCTGATTATGACCCCGGTCGCCAGGGGGCGCTAACAACGTTCACAGGCAAATAAACGGGAATGGCGCACAATCATACGTACACGAACAGAGGAAAGATTTGCTTTTAGCTGAATTAAAACCACTAGGTACTTGTGAAGACAACAAATGCATTTAAGCGATATTTTAAGTAAAAGGTTTAAAAGCCTTGTACTGTTTAAATACCATCGATCAAGTTACTTACCATGAATGGTACAGTAAGAATACCCTACTATATTAATAGGCTATTCATTCCAAAGTTGATTATCTATTAGCTAAATAAAGCTCTGAATGAAAAATTCAATTATGGTCAACATGAAGGACTTTGGGAAAGGGTCAGGTGCTTGGCCTGCTGTTGTATTGTATTACCTCAACTTTTTTATCAATATGCAATGCATTCTTTTTTTTTTCTTAATTTTTAATATATATCCAAGGCATGTCTATGCAAATGTACCATAAAATAGCAACAGAATTACCAGAAGCTTTGGTAAATGTCCAAATGCAGAGAAGTCATCTTTGGCAGAAGTGTACATATTATATCTGTAATTCTAAAATAACTGAGCTACAAAAAGGTAAAAGTCAGTGCTACTTTTTTAATTAAAATACAACCTTACCAGAATGGACAGCAAGCAGCACTATAGAAAACTTCTGTCCAAAAGATTGAACTAATTTCGGCCAATAGGCCCCCGTTTTATTTTTCCCGAGTCTTCTAGTGACATCTAGTGGTAGAGAGTTGAAATGATCATGTGCGAGCACAGTCCAGCATTAAATATCTTCAAAAGTGACTGCAGATTTCTGTTATTTCTAAAGTTTTATTGTTTGTACTAATAAAGCTCATTGTTATGTAAAATACCTTTATGAAGTCATTTAAAGCTACATGCAGTGGCATCATTTTTCGCCTCTAACACATATGAGCCCTTCATACCTGAATGTCAAAGATTTCGAGTGTGAAGAAATAATATAGGTGATCAGAATTTCTGCTTGGTTCTGAGCTCAGCCGTTGATCGTATCACCTCAACTGCACGCTGTCGGTATATTTTCCGAGTCACCGAAACCCGTGCATTAAAATCCAGACCCGAAGGTCTTAACGGCAGTTCAGCGCAGGTACTCCTTCATCGTCGCGGCTCTATTCATGTGGCCTCCGCTGCCATTGTTTTAGACTCCCCGGTGCCCTTCATTACAGTGGCAGGTTTGATTTGTTAAAAATAACAGCAGCTAACTTTCTCCCGCGGTTGTGATTCACAAGAAACAATGGCAGATGAATGGAGGGCCCCGGCGCGGAGGACGTGAGGATGCTGCCGAAATCTTCTGATCTTGCCTAATTGAAGCTTTGTCACGTAGATGGAGTGGAGGCTCTTCAAAGGCACGTTTTCCAGCTACATTGTTTCATTATGGGCCTCTCGGCCTTTGATGTGGGCCACTCGTGGACCACCTGCGGCTTTGATATCGAAAGTCATAGGAAGAACCCGGGCCAGAACGCAGGGCCTTGAGCCCAATTCCCATTCACCGGCAGAAAGGCCACACAACGGAACAGTAAAAGTATAAAAGCACTTTTCTGATTTATTTTCATTTTCATGCCCGCCTTAATTTCCTCAAGTACTGCCTTTCATATTATTATTATTATTGTTATTATTACTATTATCATTATAAGAGATCATCATCAATAGAAAGCTATAGAAACAACTCCTTAAATTTCACCTCCACTTCAAAATTCTTTCTTTTTTTCTTTTTTTTTAATTAAGATCAATACATATATGGTTTTGGGATTCATAATTTGTTGTTTGGTTACTGGAATTGGTGTGGTGGTGCAGCAGGCTTGGCTGGGTCCTGCTCTCTGGCGGGTCTGGGGTTCGAGTCCCGCTTGGGGTGCCTTGTGATGGACTGGCGTCCTGTCCTCGGTGTGTCCCCTCCTCCTCGAGCCTTGCGCTCGGGACAAGAGGTTTCAGAGCGTGTGTTGTGTCTGTACCTGGAACCCTGGTGGCCTTAGTGCACTGTGAGAAAAGGGGCCTTGATTTATTGATTGTGATTCATATTTACAGGCTCAGGTCTGTGGCTATAATAATTGTGAGAAACTAGCGGGGTCTGGAGACCGAAGTGCGTCGTGAACGCGAAGGCGCCGGTGAAGGGATGGCGCGACGCGGTCTGCCGCCACACGATGGGGGTTCTTCGCTCAGCAAAAGAAGAGGATTTTGAAAAATTGGCTGATGCAAGACTGAGCATTGTAAATTGCTTTTTTGGAATAGATGCTACAATCAAGACGTTTTTGTTTTCCCTCATACATAAGTAACCTTCAGTGAATAGCATTTCGGGACATACCTCAGCGCTGTCACATAGTCGATTCGAAAACCCGGCTGGGACTATTTGAGTGGCGAATAAGCGAGAGCTTCTGAACGAGGCGATAAGGCTTTCCTGAGATGAATGCATCATTACTGTAACAAGGCTTTCTTTCCGGGGCAATGAATGCCTCCGCGTGTATATTACCTCTGACACAAAGTCCGCGGTTACCTTTTGTATTGTCTTCACGGCCGCAGCCCCGGATTCACCTCGGCCATCGTCTTTTCAGCAGTTATGCTTTTGTTCAGCGGAATAAAGGCAGGAGAAGAACATGGCAGAGGGAAAAGGCATTAAATAAAGTGCTAATCAATACTGCTCTTCAGCTGCTGAGATAGATAGGGCCAAATATGGATGTGTTCCCCCGCGCGAGCAGGTCCTACGGAGTCGGCCGCACCGACGCCAATCGTCTGAAAGCAGGCCGGGCGCAGCTTCTCGCCATTATATGGTGTCACGTCATATAGTTTCGCACCCGGTGTTTTTGACGGTGCAGCTCGTTCTCTGGCACGGAATTTCGTGGAGCCCCTTGACACGTGGCGTTCACAGCGCTGCTTGAAGGTGCATGAACCCTGTGGGGATGGTCATTCTTCTTGTGTAAAATATTAAACTTAGAAAATCGAAAGGTTAAATATTAAAATAAACGTAATTACACCGGTAGGGGGCACGGTGGCGCAGTGGGTTGGACCGGGTCCTGCTCTCTGGTGGGTCTGGGGTTCGAGTCCCGCTTGGGGTGCCTTGCGACGGACTGGCGTCCCGTCCTGGGTGTGTCACCTCCCTCTCTAGCCTTACTCCCTGTGTTGCCGGGTAGGCTTCGGTTCCCCGTGACCCCAAAAGGGACGAGCGGTTCAGAAAATGTGTGTGTATGTGTAATTACACTGATTTATTACTATGATTTACACACTTGACTCTACGCTCCTAGTCGGTTCGACCAATGCAACTTGGGGTTCGCTTACTTTTGCACCTGCACGACCTCCGTGTTTCTGCTACACGCACGATTTCCTCGAAAGCAACACTTGGAACTGGTCATCACACACCTATTATGTCGCATAAGAAAGGCTGATTCTCACCGAATAACCATTCTGTGGTGAAACTAAGGGGCACGGGGGCATTGCACAATTCGAACCAGTGTCGCACCTGCTCTTGATCGCCTCTCCGAGCCGCGCCATTTTTCACGAGGAGATGAACAAATGTACCCTTCGCAGGCCCTGACCCAGCCAACCTCGCCGGAGCATCTCGTTGCTTTTCGGACCCTTGCCACCTGCAGTTCCTCACCGGCTGTACGTGTGCTTTGCTTTATCATTATCCGCTAAGAGGAAAATACATGAAGTTCCCACTGATATATTCTTTCCTTGAAAGGTGGTTCACGTGGTGCCTTCGAAATGCACGACCGTCCGACATCCATGCCCACACCTCTTTATTATTGCTGGCAAATGACGGAAACAAAGGTGTCTCCTCCTAGTCCCGGAGACCGATATCGGATCGAGCTGATTGTTGCTTCCGTTTCTTGTCTCATTAGTTTCCAAATTGCGAAAAACACGGACACAAATGATTTAAAGCAGTAACTGCGTGATCCCGGTGGTTGGAAGTGAGACATGAGGCGAATCCCGTGCTCTGCGCGAGGCCCGGCGGTGCAGGGAATCATCAAACCAATTTGCAACCACTCGGAAATATTGAAAATGCTATTACTTTTCAACACAGCGCATTTCTTTATGGATAACTCCCCATCTTCTTTTCAATTTACATTCATTTGACACATGTGGCATTTTCGATTTCTTTTTTTTCTTGCCCGATGCAGAAGAAACAACCAGACGGCACCTCGCACTGTACCAATCCGTGTCGAGCGGCAGCGTGTGCGTTCGGAATCCGTGCATCGAAATTACGCATCAACCGACACGCAGCGGCATCCAAATGAATCGCAGACGCAAATGCGCAGCGTCTAAGAGCTCCGCGCTATTATCTCGAAAGGGGAAAATGCCTTGGAAATTGGCAGCTGTTAGGGATCAAAATCCCGTTTTATTTATGTATTGATTCGTTTGCTTATTTCCGCCCGTTCGCGGAACGTCCACGTCAGGTTAGCGTTAGATCGACAGCGTGAAAGAAAGGCCTTTCCGATTAAAACAAACCCGAGGAGCACGTTATCTCGGATGAGCATCTTTAATCGCTTCTGTGGTTCTTCCGCAGATGAGCAGATTGCCGGGTGAAATCGGAAAGAGCCCCTCTGGAAAATTACGGGTTCTTAAAAACGTGGGCCCAACTGCGGGGTCTAGCGGCGATCGAGTCGCTCGGGTCGATAACTTGTATTCTCTGCTCTTCTTTACCCCCCCGCACAGAAGTAGAAAGCAGCATTTATTACAGCTTTACCATTTAACTGGCACTTTTCTCCAAACCAACTTACATTTATTAATTTAGCCGATGCTTCCCTCCAGAACAGCCTCCGATGTTTAGCTACTTTACAATTGGTTACAGAGCTGTGCAACTTTACTAGAGCAATTTAGGGTTAGTAATGATGCATTTATAACACACACTGCAAAACTGTTTGTCCCAAGCAGGGTCGTGGTGAACCGGAGACTAACCCGGTAACAGGGCGTAAGGCGACACACCCAGGATGGGACACCAGTCTACCGCAAGGCACCCCAAGCAGGACTCGAACCCCAGACCCATCAGAGAACAGGCACAGGCTAAACCTACTGCACTACACAGTTTACTCATTTCACTTGTTTTTATGGGAATTAATGCTCCAGACGAGACACTAGTGAGACTCTAAGGAAAATACGAACAACAGTAAACACTTGTATGTAAACACATGTATGTATACGGTAAACTCTATTGTATTTTTCCAGCCTCATCCTCTTTAACCACTAAATTTGCTACTGGGTATAACACAAGAGAGAGGAAGAAAATATATGGTAATGCAGGCAGAAACAAAGGGTATTCGTATTTCGCCCAAGGGTACTGTAGCTAGGATTCGAACCTGTGATTTCCAGCACCAAAGACAGCCGCTGTAGTGCTAATCATTACACTACGAGCTTCCCCTGATAGGAGCAGAAATAAACTTCTTTAACGGAGAGTAAAGTAAAGTACTTTCTAGAGCTGTTATGCACTTTTAATGGGTGAATGTTCTATGATAGCAGGGTGGTGCAGTGGCGCAGTAGGTTGGACCGGGTCCTGCTCTCCAGTGGGTCTGAGGTTCGAGTCCCGCTTGGGCTGCCTTGCGATGGACTGGCGTCCCGTCCTGGGTGTGTCCCCTCCCTCTCCGGCCTTACGCCCTGTGTTGCCGGGTAGGCTCCGGTTCCCCGCGACCCCGTTTGGGACAAGCGGTTCAGAAAGTGTGTGTGTGTGTGTGTGTGTGTGTGTGTGTGTGTGTGTGTGTGTGTGTGTATATGTTCTATGATATAATGTAATATCAGATCAGGACAGCTGATAGTGGTTAAAGCTGTTCCCTTTGCACCCAAAGGTTGTAGGTTCAAATCCCCCCTCTAGCCCTTAATAGTTGAAGTTCACCTTTGAGCAAAGTACTAACCCTAAATTCCTCTGGTAAAATCACCCAGCTGTATAAATGGGTAAATAATTGTAGGTAACAATGGTGTAAGTCACTTTGGAGAAAAGTATCAGATGAATGAATAAATGTAAGTGCATAATAAATAAAAAAATGCATCATCTGAGCTCTTTGTTCACATCCAGCGCTGAGGAGCACATAGATGTTCAATGTTGGCATAACTGTGTGGAAGAATGACTTTGTCGTGCCGTCAGTGGTCGGCGATGTCTAAGCACAAGCCAGAGCACGGCGGGGAACCCGAGGAGAACCTCGTCCAATTGGAAATGACAGGGCGGCCTTTCTGCGACACGGGCCGCCCTGCGGTCGGGGTCTCTCTCGGCGTCAATATATTGAGCTGTGCATGGCAGCGGTTCATGACAGTGACACACGCCCATCGTGCGGGTCACAATCCGTGCCAGCGCCGGTGGCTGTCGCCTGGGCAGTGAGCTGGCACAGGCTCAACTGCGCGAAGAAGAAAGACCCGGAGCTTCCAAATGGTTCGGTGCGACGGCACACGGGAAAGGTGTCGAGGTGAGAATTTTCCGGAAACCTCACGCGCTCTTTGCGACAAACCCTAAGACCCTAGATTTCGAAAGGGACTGATGTTTATTCCAAAAGTATTCTGCTGCGGCGAGTTTTGTTATGGACGAGAAGCGCTCCGCCCTCGAGGAACTGCTCGTGTTTTCATTTGCGCGTGGCTGAACTCGTGGGGCCATTTTCCACAACTTTAATGAAATTCCTAAATTCTCGCCAGACGTTAACTGTGTTATGAAACGGACTTTTTAGCTCGTCATTTGCGATCTGTTCGAGTGTTATTGTTTTTGTGCTCAGCACTCGTGGTTAAATGATTCTGTGAATTGTGTCACTGTAACCCTGAGCTCGACCAGTACTTATGGGAAAAGGATGGAGAGCACAGAATGGACCTTTGGGGGTCACTTCTCACAGTCATTTCTGGCTGCACTGCCCATCGCTTGGGCCTGGAGAGGGATTTTTGGCACAAATAACCACGCAGAGCTCCTACAGTAATTCGCACATAGCCCTGCTGATAAATAACCCGGGTGGACTGGTGTCGTTGTGCTCCGTGCTTCTGGGACCAGCTCCACACCACCATGACCCTGACATGGACAAGCAGTTACACAGTCAGTGAGTGAATCAGTAAGTCAGTCAGTTAGTGAGTCAATCAGTGAATCAGTCTCTGGGTCAGTCAATCAATGAGTCAGTCAGTCAATCAGTCGGTCAGTGAGCGGTCTAAAAGAACAAATGTCGGTACCCTCGGCCCCGTACCTACTCGGTGCTCTGTGGTTTCCGGTTTGGAGCTGCGTGTCGGACTGAGGTGCGCGGCGCAGTTCGACAAACAGCATTGCTGTTATTTGCTCCTCCCACCTCTCCTTGCTGTTGGAGATCTGCACGGGTTCCCCCTTCCCAGCAGCAGTCTGGGTAATCAACCCCGCCCAACCGGCCTCCCCCCCCAGCCCTTCGCGGACATGCCATCCCAGGATCCTGGGTCGACACGCCGTGCCGTAATCAGCTCTCGACGGTACAAGCAAAATAGAAGTAAAAGAGCATCGGTGATTACGACACGATTCCGCCGGCGCGCAGTAATCGCCTGCGATTTCAATCAGATTAATTTTATCGCTGGGGCGAGGAAAATCACCCCCACCCCCACACTGGTCCCCCTGAACACCAGAGAGGCCCTCGCGATGCCTCTCTTTCCAGTCACTGTGCTCACAGAGGCCTGATCAAGCACACCTCCATCGAAAGAATGGGACCCTGCCCTTGTACCCTTGAGCGCGCTACTTAATCTCTGTGGCTTCAGTGTGACATCCTGCTGTAGAAATGAGTAACGCGGTGAGACGCGCAGGTTGCTTTGGAGAGAAATGCTGTATGACAGAGGGGGTGTGGTGGTGCGGTGGTGCAGTGGGTTGGACCGGGTCCTGTTCTCCGGTGGGTCTGGGGTTCAAGTCCCGCTTGGGGTGCCTTGCGATGGACTGGCATCCCGTCTTGGGTGTGTCCCCTCCGCCTTACGCCCTGAGTTGCTGGGTGGGCTCCGGTTCCCCGCGACCCCACTTGGGACCAGCGGTTCAGAAACCGTGTGCGTATGTGCTGTATGATAATCGTAAGCACGTTAACATCTGAGGTGGGTACGGACCGCAAGCCCGTTTAACACCTCCAGCGCTTTGCTGTGAGGGAAAGGTTGAGGAGCGATGGCGGTTTACAGTGAAAGGGACCGCAGCTCAAAAACGTACACTTTGCTTTTTCTCTTCTTCCATTTTTCACACGCAGATCGCGCACTGCGGTCACGATCCGCTCTTCTCTCACATCAGATATTTGAGGATCAGAGCACAGGAGCCGTCGCCCTCTCCAAGGAGACGGAAAGACGGCATCTGTATTCCGTCACCTCTTCCCGGAGTCTGCTCCTGTTTGCTGTCTGGTCGGTCCTTGTCGCGAGTCGATCGATGAGCCCCTCGTGAGCCCCGGGCCCGTGCCGCGTCGGTGCAAACACGACCGGATCCCCAGCGACGCAAAGGCGCTCGGAGCCCAGAAGGCTTGGGCCGACCGGGCCAATACAGCTCAGGGTGTGTGCCTGTGCATATGTGTGCGGTGTGTGTGTACGTGTACGTACCCTCGGGCGCCCCCTGTAAATGGGTTGTTTCTCCCTACCGTGCTTTTCGCTCTCCTTCAGAGGCTAACGTATGACTGCAAATAAATTAAAATAATTAAAAATAATGCAGACTAAAAGCGACAGTGAAGGACAAGCGCATTCTAACTTATGCACCGGCGATGTTGCAAACCAGTCTCATGGCACAAGGCGGAAATAAGCCCTCGTTTTTCTGCTGGTTTGTTTGTTCGTTCGTTCGTGCGGCCGATGCCTTTGCCCACGGCGACTTACAGCGATAGGTTAAGCCGAGGAAAAAGTACTTACCACAAATGTTGGGTTTTGTCGAAAGAGAAGGCAGCAGTAGCTGGTAGTGCAGTGGTTTGACTTGCGTTCTTTGGACTCAAAGGTCATGGGTTCAATTCTTACCTCTAGATGTGATGCTATTAAGCAAGGTGTTTACCCTGAATGCCCTGGTAAAATTAGCCACCTGCATGAATTGGTGAATAAATATAGATTGATTAATGTCGTAAGTTGGTTTGGGGGAGTCATCTGCTAGATGACTGAAGGTGAAACAGAGTACAGGTGTTGTTTGATTATATATGTGCTGACTATATAGGACTTGGTAAGAAGTACTTAAGACAAAGAAATATATCCACTGATTCTTCTTTGAATGCTTTTTGAGACCAACAGCTTTGCTTCATTTAACCAACAAACCAGTCAGAACCACTGCTGTCCTCCACAGAGTCCCTTACATTTATTTATTTAGCAGACAGGAGGTGCACAGTGGTGCAGTGGGTTTGGCCAGGTCCTGCTCTCTGGTGGGCCTGGGGTTCAAGTCGCATGGGGGGGTGCCTTGTCCTGGATGTGTCCCCTCCCCATCTAGCCTTGCAGGTTAGGCTCCAGTTTGCTGCAACCCCATTTGGGACAAGCAGTTTCAGTCACCATGTGTGTGTTTAGCAGGCACTTTTCTCCAAAGCGATTTCCAATGAACTCTATGTAGCGTTATCAGCCCACACACCTTATTCACTCAGGTCATTTACACTACTAGATACACTACTTACACTGGGTCACCCATCCATACATCAGTTGAACACACACACTCTCTCTCTCTGTCACTCACACACTATGGGTGAAGCTGAACAGCATGTCTTTGGACTGTGGGGGGAAACCAGAGCACCCGGAGAAACCCGCACAACCGTGGGGAGAACAGACTGAGCAGGGATCGAACCTATGCCCTCCCGCACCACCCAGGAGCTGTGAGACTCACTGTGCCACCGTGCCACCCTAGTGCCTTTTCTGTCCTCATTAGAGCAGACGGACCTGAGCGGTAGGCGAGCCACAGTAGTAGCCAGTGTGGGCCCTTGACCAGCACCGCTGTGCATGAACCCGTGCCCGTTTCGCAGGAGCGCTTCTGATGTTTTCCGGGCTCCTCGCATCGCAAGAAGAGCGGTTTATCCGTCTAATAAATAAACCCAAAACGGAATGAAGAAGCCGAGATGAGTCTAAAATCCAGCTGGCAAGTCGCTCGGCTGAGGGGAGATTATCCCTCTCACTTAGCAGCGGTGTTAATTTCTCCTGCCAGGTTGAACTTCCCAGAATGCATCTGGGGGATTGGCTGTCTCCTTCTCTTACAGCGGTGCGAAGCGCAGCCTCAACCGCTTGAATCGGGGGCCTCTTTGATCATGGCTGCCACGCGCGCCTCGCTCAAGGACCGCATGCACGCGCCTCTGAATTGGAACGCGCTTCGCCGTTTCAACTTGTCTATATCAATCTGAAATACGAAATCCATGCAAGTGCACTTTGAAAGAGCACGCGCTTTTTTAAATAACCACCATCATCCTCGCTGTGGGATGTCGGCACCAAGGCTGTGCAACTAGACCGTAATCTGAATGGAGAGCAAGGAGCACGTCTGAGTAATGCGGTTGCGGTATTATAACTTCATATGTTTGCGTCATTTAGTAACGTGCATATGAATGTTAGCGCAGTCCGTGATGTTCCAAGCAGTCGAAAGCCCACCAGTGGCTGCATGGGCTCCTGTCTGGAAACGTAAGTGTTGTCCAAAATTGGCACATGGACTTACCGACAGCTGTTGGATTCACCAAAAACATCACAGTACCGCTTCAAAGTATGGTAACCCCTCATGTCCCTTGGTTTTACCGCAAAACACTTATTTAATGAGAATCAGTCTTCTTCGGTGGGGTGGGGTGGGGTGGGGTGTGGTGGAACAGCAGGTTTGGCCTGTGCCTGCCCTCTGGTGGGTCTGGGGTTCAAGTCCCACTTGGGGTGCCCTGCAATGGACTGGTGTCCCATCTTGGGTGTGTCCCCTCCCCCTGTGCCGCTGGGCTCCGGCTTGCCGTGACCCTGCTTGATTGCATGCATGCATGCGTGTGCATGTGCGCAGTCTTTCTCGTGTGTAATGACCAATTCCGTGTGTTGCTTTGGAGGAAATCATGTGTAGTAGAAACACACAAGTTGTGCAGGTGCAAAAATAAGTGAAGCCCAAGCTCCATTGGTTAAACCAAGTAGGTGAGGAGAATCAGTCATTTATTAATTTTATAAGTTTGTTTTTATTTTAATATTTTATGCAAGAATATTGATCATACCGGGTCCTGCTCTCCAGTGGTCCCGGGGTTCGAGTCCCGCTCGGGGTGCCTTGCGACGGACTGGAGTCCCGTCCTGGGTGTGTCCCCTCCCCCTCCGGCCTTACGCCCTGTGTTGCCGGGTCGGGCTCCGGCTCTCCGTGACCCCGTATGGGACAAGCGGTTTCAGATGATATGTGTGTGTGTGTGTGTATTGATCATACCTACAGTATATGGTTCACATACTTTCAAGCAGCACTGTAAATAATTTAGATGTGCAGTAATCAGGTACCTGTAATGTATATTTGATGGTGTACCATATGTATAAAATTGCTATTGATCATTTTCCTTGAGGTTGGAACATTGTGTAATCAACAGAGGAACCCAGCGCCAGGTGGGGGTTTAGAAAGACCTGACCACAAGTTCCAGGCCCAGAGCATTTCCGTGTCCTTGACTCCCTCTGATGACACCGTCCTTCCCTGAACCCGATTCACTGCCACTGGATCTCGCTTTCCGTCCATAGGGAGGGGCTCCGACCACCATCCCGCACCGGAGGTGCGGGTGACATCGACACTAACTCGATCCATAGGCTCTGGCAATTTGTATCCTGCGCCTGACCTCGGAGCTCGCATCCACGGGAAAGGGAATTTGCCGCTCTGGTTGGTGTGACATTTCTTCTGCCCCCCGTGCGGTGCGTTATTCCACGATGTGGAGGGCATTGAGATGTGGCCCTGGATGAAAAACCCCAGGTGTGAGGAAGCTGGAGATGAAATGAATGCCAATGCTTCACCCCCTTCACCCCAGGGGAGCCCAGGCCTTATTACCCATCAGCCCCAAGGACAGTGTTTGTCAATTGCATTAGTGTTGGGGAAAGCAGACAGGACCCGTGTCTGCAGCACATCAGTAATTGACACACGTGCAAACTCAGAATGAATTCAGAGGGCTGTTTTTGTTGGGGGCACTGTGCTTCAGTATAGCAGGAGAACAAGGGCTGTTTCACTACATGACACTGGTTTGCTGTAACACATGTTTTAGCACTTCATTTTCCCTTGGATGTGTCCTACATAACTCTGTGTTATGTGCATGTTACATTTACATCTATTCGTTTAGCTGACACTTGTCTCAGCTTACCATAATTTACTGATTTATACAGCTGGGTAAGTTTACCAGAGCCACTGAGTGGAAGTACCTTGCTCAAGTGGGGTGTGGTAGCACAGCAGGTTGGACTGGGTCCTGCTTTCTGGTGGGCCTGGGGTTCAAGTCCCATTTGGGATGCCATGTGATGGACTGGCGTAGCATTCTGGGTGTGTCCCCCTCCAGCCTTGCACCCTGTATTGCCAGGTTGGGCTCTGGTTTGCCCCAACCCTACTTGGGACAAGTGGTTTCAGACAATGTGTGTGTACCTTGCTCAAGGATACGATCGCCATAGGTGGGGTTCAAACATGTGACTTTCAGGTCCAAAGGCAGCAGCCCTAACCACTACGCCGCCAGTTACCGCTGCAGGTGTGTGTGCAACCCGTGGTGTTCCCTGTCTTGCTCCCTGTGCTTCCACAATAGGCTCCTGCCTACCACAACCCTGCATGTATCAAGCAGTAAACAGTAATGACCAGATGGACAGGTGGACGGATGGAGTCTGTCTTGATTTGTCCAGCAGTCCAAATAGATCTGGTTACTCGAGTCTTTACGATACAAAAATACCCGTTTTAATCTCATTCCATCGGCTTCTGCGTCGAAGGCAAGTACAGGATCCTCCAAGGACCCCTGACAAAACTCCAGCTATCGAAGCCAGTTTTCTCAGGAGCACCAGAACGTGTGAAAATCTTCTCCTTGGCCTCACGGATCCAACTTCACCGACTTTTGCACTTACTGGCTGCGGCGCGCAGACGGCTCTGTAATTAATACGGTGGATCGCGGCCATTGTGCAACGAGCCCCCACAACAAATCCCCAGCCTTGGTGCTCCTTTGAAAGCGGGCTGCGAATTCATGCAACCTGGCATGTAGCCATCAAACACGAGGAAGGAGGAAAAAAAAAAAAAAGACGTACTTAAAGGAAAAAGACCGTTTCCAATTGTCAAGCCAGGTTAACGGAATACACGCCTGCGAGGAATTATAAGGGGGATAAAAGGTGTCTTGGCAGGGAAGTCGCTCCTTCCGTTCTCAAGGTGCACATGGTTGCGTGGAGCCGTGATGTTTTAACAGAGGAAAACTAATCTCTCTCCTGCAGACAGAGGCCCTTACTGGTGAAAGCCTGTTTGGCAAGGCGATGGTTTGGGGTTGGGGGGGGTTAAACCCCTTAAACTGATGCACACGAGCACTAATGCGGTTACGCAACAAATCAGACCATCAGAACAGAATAACGGAGCGTGCAGGACAGCTGATCGAATACCCTACAGGGCCCGGTGGGCCACGGGCCAAGACCCGCCGCTGTCCGCCGGTTGACCTGACCGCCAGCGCCTTGCCGCTCACGCGAGCCCCCGCCCCCCCATCCGCAGCTCACTGCTGAGCTGTTTGTTTAGGAATCTCGCCCTCGCCCTGAAAATTGTATTCCATCGACCATGCTCGCTATCAACACACAATTATCTGACTTAATCATGTGGAACAGTAGCAAATTCACCTGGGGCTTAGGAACTAATGACATTCTCCTCTGGCCTGCTTTAGTGAAATGGCCTGGCTCCCGCCGCAGGAGCAGGGAGATTGCTTAAGAAAATTTGGTTTTTGTTTTTTTTTTTTTTTTCCCCCTCTTCTCCCTCCCTCTTTCTCTGTGTCTTTCAGTCACCTTTTCTCCCCCACCCTCCCCCTCTGTAACTCTCTCAATTTTCCCGTGCATTTTCATTCTGCAGCATATGGCGTCCCAGCATGCCTCAGCGGCAGCCCGCGGTGAAAGGGCCCGGGCACGTTGTTTTCGTCGACGCCCGCGCTTGGCAGGGAGCGGCAGCCTCCCAGGACCTCGGCGGCGGAGGAGCGGGAGAGCATCTCGGGCTTGGGTGGGGGGTGTGGGGGTTGGCGTCCCGGCCCCCCGCCCCGGCGAAACGGCGAACCCGCATTCTCGCTGCATAATTAGGGAGGGATTGTGTGCAGCGAGCATGGCGGAGACGTCTCCGCGGTCCGTCGGGGTGCGGCGAGCGGCGCGCCGCCGCAGAGCCATTTCATCTCACACGTTACACAGCCGCGCTTGTTGCTCATAATGACATATCAATACCGGCGTTCGCTTTTCATCAAACATCGTATCGATGTGTGAAATGGGTATCTCACCGCTGGCAGAGCGGTGCACCACAACCTGCCCCTGATGAAGATGTCGGCGAGTGAAGTGAGCAAAACATGCGGCGCGAGGAGTCTTGATGCTGTCCTGCATCCTCAGAGGCCCGGAATGTTTTCCCTCCCTTGCGTGGCAGGTACTCTTCTCATACGTGTCCATTTACAAAACATTTACAATCGTTTAATAGACGCATGTGGCTTCGCATCTGTCAGCTGAGTACGAACGATGCTGACTAACCTTGCCCTTTCACCTCGCTAGTATCGGGAGAATTCTCACCGTTAATAAGGCCGCGATACACTTCTGGTCGTCAGCAAAGAGCTTTTCTGTCCGTCGGAGCTCTGCGGCATGTTCCGGAATTGCTCGCTCACAACCACGAGCCCGTTATTTGGCGTTGACAAAAAGGCTGTTCTGAACTCGGCCCCACCGTCTTGCCGTTAATTGAAAATGGCACCAAAGTAATTGAATTTAAGGCTTTAGGATGCATGTTAGAGCACAACACAGGAATCGCAGTCGCGATCCACCCAAGTCCATGTCATGGTTTAATAGCCTCGCAAAATTCATAAAACGCCCCTCGAGGCCTCCATAATCTCCCCTTTTTTCCTACTTAATAGGAGATAATAAGGAGTGTGGGCCCGATGAATCGGTGTGCAACAGCAGCTTTAGTTTGATAATTAATACCAGCGTTAGAAACAGATTTGCGATTTGGCAGCGAGGGTCTCCGCATCTGATACTGTGACTCTCAAGACAAGGCAGTCTCTGTTGCATCCCTGTACTCTTCCGTTGAGCTAATCGCATTTTTTTCCAATAGCGTTAATTCTTCAGCTAAAGCCTGTTATCTCATTACGGTGCTCTGCGATGGGATTCGATGGCACCCTGACATCTGCATTCATTCGCCTCAAAATTAGTCTTGACACAAAATTAATGAAAAAAGACACACGGAGAACATTGGAGATTAGACGACGGGCCAAGTGCCACGGAAACTTGTTTTAATCTTTTTCGGTGGTGGCTTCCGCGGCTTTTGAGGGCTTTGAAAGTCTGTGCCGTGTTGTTTACTCTCCGAACCGCGATGTTTCTGTTTTGACCTTGTAGACCAGTGGGTTTTTCCTTTGTGTTTCTCTCCTTATTTCAGAAGTGGCCAGGCGCTGGTGCTCTAATGGTCTAGTCACCATCATGCTGTAAATCTTGTTCATTTTTTTTTTTTTTCCTCTGGAAAGCTTTCCCCATAAACTGTTTTGATTGCCTTGCCGTCAGCACAGAACAATCTTACATTCTCGCAGCATTTCTAACAGCATCTTGCAGCCTCGGGGCTTTAAAGTTCTGGGACTCAGGCTCTGAGTCAAGGTGTGTCAAGCCTTTGCACATCTGGAGAATAAACACATGCAAAGGTTGAAGAACATCTCCGAACGACAAATAAAAGCAGTTGTTTGCTTATCTGCTCAGAGCAGGACATGAATAGGCAGCACAGTGCCCGTCAAAAGTTTGAGTACACTTACTGAAAACATGTTCTTTCATAACCGGCAAGGTTGTACATCCAGGTTTTTTTGTTTGAGACGTTTTTCACATTTAAACATTAGGTGTGTGTTGGGTCGATACCTTTCTGAAGAACAGAGGACTGTCCAGTTAGCTGTAATCCTGACAGAGCAACATGTCTCTGTAGTACACGATGATAACCATGCTGCTAGAGGTCACCATTGACTAAGACAAATCACCAGCACTGCGGCTGTCAAAGCCACCCCAGATCATGACACTGCCACCTCCGCGCAGGACTGTGGGAACCACACAGACACAACTCATGCACTCATCCTCTCTATCCAGCCATCATAAACAACCACTTGCCCCAAACAGGTGTCGCGGCGAGCCAGAGTCTTACCCGGCAATATGACGCACGGCCGAAAGAGGAGGGAACACACCCAGGACAGGACGCCAGTGAGGCTCAAACCGCAGGCCCACCACACAGTGGGCACCTGCTGAATCTGCCACATCATCATGCCCCCCTTTTTTTTTGCAGTGTCTACAACCGCTTGTCCTAAGCGAGGTCGCAGTGAGCCAGAGGCTACCCAGTAACACAGGGCACAAGGCCAAAAGGGGTAAGGACACACCCTGGACAGGACACCAGTCCACCACAAAGCACCCCAAGCAGGGCTTGAACCCCAGACCCACCACACAGCAGATACAGGCCAAACCTGCCCTGCCACCGCACCCCCATCCACCCTCTCTGTGTGTAACAAAAAAAATACAGCAATTAGAGCCAAATGTCTCACTTTTTTGACTCATCGCTGCAGAAGACCAACTTCCACTCCTCAAACTGTGTACCTTGGCCCAGGAGGTTTGGATTTAAGACGATGGACAACATACTCAGCCTTTTTAGCACCATGATGCCCTTCTGTTTCTGCATGTTGTGAACTCTCGAATTAGCAGCTATGGGAATCTGGGGATCTACACACTCTGTTATTTTAGAAGAAGGTGAGGGGTCATGGAAGACCACACAGTAGAGCTGACTTCACGCCAAACACGTTCACACCACCACCTGATGCCCTGTTGAATAATTTGTCCAATCTCCAATCAGCAGGCCGCCCCTGTAAATTACCCCCCATTCACACGAAGACACAGTAGCTAACACACACACACACACACACACACACACACACACACACACACACACACACACACACACACACACACACGCACAGAGGCTCCTCTTCCTCCTGTTAACTGACAGGGGCTGATTCAGTAGCAGCGCTGATAATTCCTTCTGTTTGAAAAAGAGATGAAAGCGTTCATGGATGAAAGAAACTTGGATTTAATCTCCCCCCCCCCACCCTCGCCCTCTCCCATCTCCCATACTGCACTGCTCATATTCTCCAGGAGAGGAGGGAACACAGAGAGGAACATGAGCGAGAGGGAAATGGGAGGCATAAGCTCATCTTTGTCACTGAGAAGGGAAAAGAAAAAGTAGTTAAATACAATCAGATACCCACCCCCCCTACAGAAAACATCCCTGGGAAATCCTGGACCAAGGAAGGTGTACGATTAAAAGCAGCTTTCGACAGCATCAGCGCCTCTACCTCCTTCCCTTCCTCCTCCTCCTCATCCTCATCCTCCCCCTCCTCCTCCTCCTCCTCCTTGTCCTCCATCCTCTACGATTAACGGACCCGAATCCACTGTTTGTGCAAGTAATCAATTTCTACTGCCTGAGCTGCGCTGCCCACAAAGGGCCTTTAAGTGTTTGCTGGGAGAGCAGGAGAGTGAGAGAATGGGAGGAGACAGGAGGGACGAGCAAAGAGAGGACTGATAAAGAGAGGCCGAAAGGGAGCAAGAAGAGATGGAGGGCTGGCAGGAGTGATGGGTCCAGATGTAGGAAGAGAGGAGATATAAGGAAGGTGGTGACGGTACAGGGAGGAAGGGGGAAAACGGGCTAGGCCATGTGGGGACAGTGTAGGGGTGGGCCATTCTCTACCCAGCTGGACAGTGGTGATTGACAGGCCCACCCTGTGGACTCCTCTGGATGACACAAAGCCCCAGGACGGGTAGGGTTCTTGCCCCGCCACCCTGTTAATGACATGTTTAACAGGCTGCTTGCGGGGCACCCGAATCTTCATTAACTCAGGGGAGGCAGGAGTGGAGGGAGAGGAGCATTGGGGCACGGGGGTGAGGAACAATCACCGACCTCATTATGCACACAAAAAAGGGTCCGTCAGATGAGATAGCGGGAGACTCGGGGGCGCGTGGGGGCGGAGAGGGTGCCGTCAAGGAGTCAGAGAAGGAGGGGGAGATTGACAGGGGAGGCGATTAGGAATAGGAGACAAGGAGCAGGACTGGGGGAAGAGGAGTAAAGGGCCAGATGGGATGCTTGAAACAGTAATACAAGGGAATTATGGACACTGTGTGAAGGAAGGGGTGGCAGACCACCCAGAGTGCAACGTAAATAACTGTGCTCTGTCAACGATGGGTCAAGTGCGTCTGCAGTCTGCGGATGTTACGGTGAATGTGGAACCTGGTACCTGTGCCCCAAACATGCCAGGTCCACAAGGGCTGAGAGCTGGGGGCGGCAGTTCAGCGATCCGTCTTGTCCAGTGCACTTCGCCGGGAAACCGCATGCATGGAAAACACTGCAAATGTAGCGGCAGGAAGTCACGGGCGACGCAGAGGCGGGGGGCTCGGATGAGGTCCTTGTGTCAGAGGGCCTGCAGTCAGGAAGCGCAGCAATTTTCATGAGTCGGGTGGGAGGGGGCCGAGTAATTACACCCCTAGGGTCGGCCCCGGGACGCGTGGTGGAGCGGGACTGGCCAACACTGCAAATGAGAGATACTGGAGACCGGGAGGAGGTGTGGACACGTATTTGTGCATATTTAAGTGTGTGTAGCTGGATGTGTGTGTGTGTGTGTGTGTGTGTGTTTTTGAGTGAGGGAGCACACAGCCCCATCTTGCGTGCCCCTTCCTGAGTGCAGTTCACACCACTGTGTAAGCCACCAAAGACCCTATTAGGCTGCAGAGAAGCAGAGGTGGGGTCCTCTTCCTTCGCCCTCCCTGTTTCTCAGCACTAATGATCCACAGTGCTACAGATCCACCTGACAGGAGACACGGGACATACACGCGAGCAGCCAGCAGAAAAAGTGTACAGACGCGTCAAAGAAAAAGATGGAAGAGAATCCAATAGCGAACCTCAGCTTTCACAGGTTAGAGCGCAGAAGCGATTGCCACGTGACGCTAGATTGATTTACCCTGAATTTACTCAGATGGACTGATCGTTTAATGTGCGTTACTTCGAGGACGTAGCTCCGGGTCCCCGTGTTCCTAGCATGGGGGTGGAAAGTGTACGCGAGTGTTTTAAGAAGATATCTTTCTCAGTCGCCCGTGGAAGTCTAAGTAAAGACGTGTGCTTTAGACACAGAGTCGGAGTTCTTCCCGCAAGAGATTCGGCTCCGGCACGCGATCATATATGTCCTTTAATCCACTTTGCTGGTTGCCAGAGAATGCTGCGGGAGTAATCTGAGTTTTGACTTAATAGCAAAGGGAAAAGTGATCAGTATTTTGGCCTCTTACAAATGACATGATGTTTAAAGAGCTGCCAACCTCATTTTAATAGCATTTTTGCTGGAAAAAGGAAAAGAGATTAAAATTCCCGGGCGCGCTCCACGTTAGCCCTCCTGTAGTAATTGTTCTGGACAGTCCCATCTCTTGGGGACAAAGACCCCGGTGATGGAGAAGACAAACAGCAGGGGCATGCAGAGCGCAGGCACTGGCCTACCAGCGAGTACAAATTCAGGTGGAGGGTTCTGGGGCTCTGAGGTTGGGTGGATACGTGGCGGGGGGGGGGCGACGACACGGGTAATGAATCTGCCAGCGGATTTTTGAAAAAAAGAGGAGGGGGGAAAAAAAACTTAACTAGGAGTTATGATTGAATCTGCCGCAGCATTCATTAAAATCCACCTAAAAACATCAATTCCTTCCGCTGATTTCGAGACGGCTCCTGGTGACAGAGACGTTTCACCTGCGCGGAACAGCAAAAACACAAGTGACAGCCTCGGATGTAATTACAGTCACCTTGTTCGCATGTGAGATTAAGGAGCTGAGCGCAGAGGTGGATGCTGGAGACGGAGGGAGCCCACCGCCTCGACGCCTCAACCGCAGTCCTGCCGTAACCTTTTTCCCGACTTCAGTGTGCTGACACTCCTTAGCGGTGTACTACCGAACATTATGGAAGAAATTACCTGAAAAATACATAACAAATAAAATAATTTTAGACCAGCCCAGAGCAGAAATGCCACGGTAATCCAGCCGGTCCATTTTATTCTCAAGATTTATATTTAGATTCATTTCAGAGGAAGTGATTTCTCTTACAATTTATGTCAAGCACAGATTATAATTATGGACTACATACATTTTCAGAACCGCTTGTCCCATACGGGTTCGCGGGGAACCGGAGCCTACCCGGTAACACAGGGCGTAAGGCCGGAGGGGGAGGGGACACACCCAGGACGGGACGCCAGTCCGTCGCAAGGCACCCCAAGCGGGACTCGAACCCCAAACCCACCAGAGAGCAGGACCGTGGTCCAACCCACTGCGCCACCGCGCCACCGCGCCCCCCAATTATGGACTACACACACACACACACACACACACATTTTCAGAACCGCTTGTCCCATACAGGGTCACGGGGAACCGGAGCCTACCCGGTAACACAGGGCGTAAGGCCAGAGGGGGAGGGGACACACCCAGGACGGGACGCCAGTCCGTCGCAAGGCACCCCAAGCGGGACTCGAACCCCAGACCCACCGGAGAGCAGGACAGTGGTCCAACCCAATGCGCCACCGCACCCCCAATTATGGACTATAATTATTATATTTATCGAGGTGTATTTTAATTAAAAAACATTTCTATACACCTTGAACACGAAATCGGCGCACTGAAGGCAGTGAGGGTCTGGTCAATGAGTAAATGGGGTGAAGAAGTGTTGAATGGAAAGCTCAGGCAGGTGAGAGACACTGATGAAGCAACACTGCCCCCTCTTGGTGGATGTGTGCAACACTTCCCCCATGATTTGACACTGGGAAAAAAATCCAGTAGGAAAAGCTGCAGAGGTGCTTTCGCTTCTCCGACTAGCTCTTCCCGCCTGCTGTCATCCTTGGGAAGCTTTCAGCTCTGACTAACTAAGCAGTCCCATGAGCTCCTCTGCGAGTTCTGGCTTTACGAAGAGCCACGGAACCCCCGGTGAAAGTATTTAAGGCCCAGGGAGCCTCAGAAGTAATATTAAACTAAACACATGTGTCTCAGTTTGGCAATCGCCTGGATGTGAGAGGATTCGAAAATAGCGACCACTCGAGCGCAAACGAAGTTCTTGGCACGGTGGTTGTAAGGCGATCATCGTAAACACAAGGCTCTGCAGCTGTGCCCCCCCCCCCCACCCTCGGTGTCGCTGCATTACCCCTCTCCAGTGTGCGTGGCGCAGTTACACCGCGGTACGTCGGCTGGATTCACCTGGCATTCGTACATTTCACCGCTTCCCCCGCCTCAGGGAAACCTGTCAGCTACGTGACCCCCTGCGTTCCGCGCATTGGTGGGGGTCCAGTTGAGGAACTCAGGTTGAGATAAAACCAGCTTCTCCTGCTTGCATGACTAACTGTTTATTCATGCCTCATTGGTCTCGATCACCTGGCCCCCGTGATTATAGGCTCCCCAATGGAGGTCTCTCTGGGACGATCCCATTCATGCACCGCTAGCACCGCAGCGCTAGTCCTGTAGCAGTTTTGCGTGACGGCCTTGGGTGAGGCACACGGGGTGCACTGCTGCCAGTCACGCTGTGAAACGGGATCTGCCCGGAGGGAGAGGGCAGCTCAGCCCGGTGCCGAGAGCCAGGAAGAGAGGCTTCGAGTGCAAAGAACGTGGAACACAAGGCCAGCAGGAGATGCAGAGATTAGTCTCAGGGTTTACAATGACCTTGCTCTTTGTGACCCCAGGAGATGATCTGCTGCCACAAATGTGGGCAAAGCATCTAACTTATATCTAATCATAATAATAATAAGAATAATAATAATAATACATTTATCTGACACTTTCCTCCAAAGCAAATTACAATTATTTACCTATTTATTCAGTTGGATCATTTTTCTGGACTTGTACAGCAACATTCCATGAAGGACTGAAGCTGTTCTGACGGCAAAGCGTGGCCCTACTTGTTATTAGGTTCTTGAAATTAATGTGTTGTTAGGAATTTCCATTATTTTGTCCACTCTAAGGATGACAGTTGTTTGCTGTGCGAGAAGGTATCAAGCAGTACTTGAAAAATAACACTTAACAGGGACAGCTGGTAATGTAGTGATTACAACTGCTGCCTTTGGACCCAAAGGTTCCAGGTTTGAATCCCCTGGTAGTACCCTTGAACAAGGTATTTACCCTAAATTGCTCCAGTAAAATTAGCGAGCTTTATAAATTAGAAATAAATGTAAGCTGCTTTGGAGAAATGTGTCAGATAAATAAGTAAATTGAATAAATTCACACACTCATTTAATTGAATTAATTCTTTATTCATTTAAATTTGTTTAAAGACCAGGTGCTAATATGTTTAAATATAAAGACATACTATTTACAAAGAAAACATGACTTTTTCCCAATATAACCACAAGGGTACCTTGTAGGTGATACAAGCGGTGGTATGGCATTTAACAACTGCTTCCATTAAGAATATACAAAAGAAAAAAACCTGGTCAAAAACAAAGTTTTAAAAAATTTAACAGCTTGAAAACAGTATCGTAGACAAGATCTCTTCAATATAAGTGACGAATCTTCCTGTGTCTCTGAGTACTTTCACAACTATCTCACACAATGTGAAGGGTTGATGTATAAAGCACAGCACATCGTTTTTCATAAAACAACTTCACAACTTAAGAAATGTGGCAAACATCTGTACCAGATCCATCAATCCAGTTTTCTTTTCCCGTCTAGCTTGTTTATTTCACACTGCTGATGAATGACACGGTGGTGTTATAACACAGAACACACACAGAGTACTTTTGCTTTTCAGCTCCAGGATGACCCCAGTGTGAGCAGGTTGAAAGACACACCTCTGGTCTATTTGTAGTCAACTGATCCCAAACCTTCTCACCTTGTTTCATACAACTGGTTCTTCCCCTAAAACGTTTTATCATGAGCACGGGGAACTGCCCACAGGACGCGCTGACGGATTGCCTGCAAAACAGCTGAGTGACATCGGATTTCACTGGTGTTGCACGTGCAACGACCGCCCGATCAGCGCGAAGAGCAGCCCCGCCAGAAGGGAGAAGAAGACGCCCACGGGCGCGAACATGAAGGACAGGCCATACTGGACACTGAGCTGGAAGTTGTTACACTTCAAGATCCGCTGCTGTTCCACGTACCGGTTCAGTGTGTCCAGAACCTCGACCCAGATGACCGACATCACAATGACGGCCAGAAAGAAAAAGCCTGCATGGAGCGAGAGGAGAAGGCAGAAGGAGGGAAGGCCAAGTCAGTGCTGGAAGCACCTTCTGCTTTTCAGCTGTGAACATCTCAGAACTCAGCTGCCAGAGGAGCCACAAAGTCATCTCTGCACGTGATTGTTAAATTAGTCCAGTTGTTTAGCAAAATTAAAATCCAGGTTTTTTGATTCTAGTAAAACGGTGGGTGATGTTCAAAACGAGGTAATCGGTAGGATCTCCTGCATTGCTCATTGCTGCAATACAAGCAGTTCATCTGGACACCATATTGGCGTAAACTTAATGTGCCGGATCATTGATCAACCCAGCAAAATGACTGCATTGCACCCAAGTGAAATGGATACCTTACCTTGTAAAAGGACACAGACCACTCTGCTAAACTGTAGTGAAATGCCAGATGTGGTCATTAAGCTTGCATAAAAGAACCGAGACACAAGGAAGCCATTCTGGGGTCTTTCACCAAGCTGTACCATAACATGAGGCGGGCGTGCAGCCGACCTCCTGTTAGCCGATGGCAGTGAGCCACTCACCGGCGGTTACGAAGAGACCACCTCCTGCCTTGTAAAGTCGGTGACTTGCAAAGGGGGCAGCGCAGATGATGATGAACCCTGCCGTCACCGCAGCGACCACACCCACCAGCATAAAGATGCTCCAGAAGCCCCTGTAGACTACAGTGCAGAATGCTTGTCATGGCTGGAGCACCTGAGGGGTCAGGGGAAGACCGAAGACCTGGCAGGTAGAGCGACCGTACTCACTGATGGCGGAATCGTAGTCCGTGCCGTTGTTGTTCTTCTCGGAGAAAGGAAACGGAAACTGGTAGGAGTGCATGCACAGCTTGGAAGGGGGCTGATTGGCTGAGGAGCGAAACAAGAGGGAAAATTGGGGGGGAAAGTAAAAGGGAGCAGGGAACCCACTGACTGCAGATTATTGGTTTTTTTCTTGATTATTTTCAATTAAATTAGCTGTTGATATGGTGGATACATAAAGGATATACTCAACAATTTAGATCAGTACCATCTCCAACAATTTTAACATGTCGAGTAAAATAATGTAAATTCACCCTATCCTGCTGTCAGCTGTATACCAGCTTCACCAACTCTCTCCTCATTTCAGAATTTGGAATTAAAACATCAGGCAGCTGGGAGAAATAGCCCCAGAAAAAAAGACACGTGGAATTTGACAGGGACAGTCCAGGGCCGTCTCCTGGTTTAGGATCTTACCCCGCAAGGGTGCAAATAGCAGCCTGAGAAGGGATACCCAAAGCACCTTGTGACAGAGCGCTCCGGGTCCCCAAATTTGAGGACAGCGGAAGGAAAAACATTCAGCAAAGGATTCCATTCAGCTTCCTGTCCTGCTGCTGCTGGATGATGTTTCCACTGCCACCATACGATATGAACATTTCGCTGTTTCCATTTCTGTTACACACACACACACACACATCTTCAGAACCGCTTGTCCCATACGGGGTCACGGGGAACCGGAGCCTACCCGGCAATGTTCACTTTTCTTAAGTGTACATTTTTTACATTCAGCATAAACAGAATCATGGAATCAAAGGAAGGCTGTCATGTTATTAACTCAAGCGGAAAAAAAAGTCAGATGGAACATTATTGTGTGAACACACACACACGCACAGAGTCTAAAATCACTTGTCCCAAGCAGGGTTGCGGCGAGCCGGAGCCTAGCCCAGCAACAGGGGCCGCAAGGCTGGAGGCGGGAGGGGACACACCCAGGACGGGACACCAGTCCATCGCAAGGCACCCCTAGCAGGACTCAAACCCCAGACCCGCCAGAGAGTGGGACCCAGCTCAGCCTGCTGTGCCACTGTGCTCGCCCTTGTTTTGTAATGTAGAGCTTATAAAGTATGTTTATGGAAGTACAAGGAGATGACTGTGCAGAAGGGATGACTGTACTTCTTTCTACCAGTGGAGAAAAAAAACGACCTCCTGAATGACAAAGCCCCAGATCCTGAGGTCACCCAACGGTCTCACTTACTGAACCAGAACTTCAGCAAGGTGTCCTCCTCCATTCTGTCCTTAAAGTAACACCTCCAGAAGAACCCCTCATGGTGGAACGTGGCATCGTCTTGACTTCTCTGTTGAACCACCATGTCCCCTCGCTATTGGGAGGAGATGCCGGGTTAAAGAAGAAGGGTGTGGGCGAACAATGTCCTGCAATAATGGGCAGAAGCACTGGAGGCAAGACTGTGAACTGAAACCTAAAACTGTAAGATGGAAAAACCACCGAAAATGGTTTTTCCGCAATATATAAAACACCTATGATGGAAATCTAAATAAAATGTAAATAAAATATATTGAAAGCACATACAACAAGGCACCACGTGGGCACTTCTGATCACGGAGCTAAGGACGACTTACCTCAAATTCTTCCTGCAAATTTTACTTTCACTTGTCTCAAATCTGGACAGAATCCCCAAACACCTGAGTACCATACAGGATCCACGCGCTCCTTATATGGTAACATCATGCTGGAATTCAGCCGATTGTTGATAATCGCAGAAGCTAAACAGCACGGCAAAAAGCCTGCGGGGAAACCACTTAAGAGTCATTAATATCCTCTAGTCAGTGTTCAGTGTGCATGAGAGATTTCTCTAAGTGTTAAATTAAGTAACTAATGTGGAGTTTCATTAGCCTTATTACTTTGTTGGAAGCTCGATTTTATAAATGGTGCATGTAATAGTTACATGAAAGTTACATATTAAGTTGCCCTTCAGTTCCATACGGGCGAATCCGACTAATATGGGCGTCCACTGAATGTTTTTCTGGAGTGAATGGGAGTCGGTAGCATTTCTATTCTCTGAGTAAGCCGACGTTGCCTGTTCCCCACAGTGCAGCTGTTCCCTGTCTTCATCGTCAATGTCTGCCCTGGTCCAACGCCCCCGCTCTTCTAAGCTTCAAGCCTGCAGAGCAGCTTCGGGGCTGACATCAAGCATGGGCCGTGTGACCATCACAGTTTTACAGTCCACTATTAAAAGACGCAACGGTTACAGTAAGTGACGCTCACTCGCCCAACAGCCCTACGGTCTGCAGACTTTTAGCAGTGACATCTCAATGTCAACAGTTGTTGCTCAGGTACCAGACATAGACAGTAAAGGTGTCCGCGAAAGTGTCGTGCGCGTCAGTTTAACTCAGATTTTATACAGTGTTGTTCCTAAAATGCTTGCCTCGGACATTTTAACATTCGTCTGTAACATCACTCAAGACTGGGCAACAGTTACGAGAATCAACAGATATGAAAGGCTTATGAATACACAAGCGAGGCCAGAGAACATAGTAGCATATGGACCAATATGCACGCACACACACGTTGGCTGAAGCCGCTTGTCCCAAGCGGGGTCGCAGGGAGCCGGAGCCTAACCTGGCAACACAGGGGAGGGGATACACCCAGGAGGGGACGACAGGGGACCAATATGCTGTGCCACGTCAAACCAAATCTTGAGTTCTTCCGGCCGCTATATTGCGCAGCCTGACAACAGCCCCTCGACGGCAGCAATCACACGCCTACCTCCACCGGCACGTTCCCAGGACCAACAGTCGGCAGCTCCCCCGGGTCGCATGTCTCTGAGGCCAAGAGCCAGTAATCGGTCCCAAAGGACAGCAACAGAAAAACGGCGGCTAAAGCACCGAAGAAGCCGGCAAAGAAGAGAACGACGCTGAGCTTCATGGTTGTGTCCGGATCAGCTCGTCTGCTTCACTGGGAAGGGCGGCACCCACCTGACCCCGTGGAGTTGCTCTGCTATTTTTGGTAGTTGAACGAGGACCCCAGCGATACTCCCTTGCAAGGGGAGGGCTGTGGAGGAGGGGAAGATGGCTGGGAACAGGATCAGAAATAACTGGCAACTGGACACCCCCCCACCCACCCCGTAGACCACAAAATCAGGGGTGACACTGAAGTGCCGGAACAGGAGATGGGAACTCTAGGCTGTGGGCAGGATGGCGACCAAGAAATTATAACTTGTCTTCATGGTTTATGTCTTGGGAGCGGTCAAGAGTGACCATTAATACAGACCCGTGTAAGGAAGGCCCATGATCAAACTGTAAAATCAGAGTAATAGTCCCCAGACTGTTCTTGAATCCAACTGACGCGAGTCTGTGTTACTGTATCTTACGGAACACGCACAAGTGGCACGGCCAGCGGTGTCTTGGTGGACATTGTTACGTTGAGGAGATGAAGCCAGTTACCACGCAGCTGGGACATTTTTGCAGACTGAGATGAAGAGGGGTTGAATTAACATGCCGCCGAGAGGCCTGTGAACAGACACCTGACAGGAGTCCCCCTAAAGTCCTCTGCGCCACTTCCGACAGAGTCCGGTCCAACTCCTAGGGCCAAGACAGCCTTCCCAATTGAATGAAAATGTACATAAACAATATGTGTATCTCTTTATATTACAGTAAACTGTTGATCTGACCTGTGCCAATTAGCCACATTTTGCTGGAAAGGTAATAAATGTAAAAATAGTGACAGTACTCTACTTATTCATTTTTAAATTTACTGTAACTAACTGGTTACAGCTGTAATCCTCATGTTACAGCAGCTGCGGCTGGTGGTCGCAGATTTACTTTTGGGCGGGGATTATGCAAATGAGAAGTGTGCCCACGTGCCTCACTCACGCCTGTACCTCGCGCTGAGCTCGTGCGCCGCTCGTCTGCCTCCTCGTAACATCTCTTCGTTATGTCCGCAACACGAGGGACTGTGTACCGTGTTTCCGTTAAGAAATAGCAGAACTTTTTATCCACGAGAATACTTGGGCATCATTCGCCCTGTAGGCCCCGGCAGAACACCTGCACTGATTCTGAATTTATTAAACCACCACCAGGCAATAAGATTGGACAACAACGAACGCATATTAGATATAGCAAAGACTGCAGTTACAACAGGCATTCCGTTTCGTGACCGCACTTTCGTGGTCGTCACACCCGTAATAATAATAATTGCGAATTTGCTTATACAGCCGCTTTGCGCTACAATGACTGAGACTCGTCATCTTACTCTAGTTACTCGGGGCTGCTGTGGCAGAATGTCAGACGACACATTTAAATCTTCTCACAATGATTGAAACAATTGTCGTTTTAGAATTTCTCCCTGTACTACTGGGGATAATGAAGGTGCGAAAAAAAGACTGTAAAATAAATATTTAACAGAGGGATTTTCAAATAATAGCGGGTTCTTCAGTGTGCCCGCACGAACGTTTATAATCCTTTGTCAAAGTCAGATTCTGCAACATTTACGCTATTACCATGAAAGCGGTACAGTTACACTTTCCCCACTATACACATCAACATAAATGACAGATTGGGTGGTTTAAAAGCCCCGCTGCCGTAGTGTGACGTCACCGCCAGGACCGTACCATGCCAAACATGGGGAAGTGGGAGAAAACGAGCGTCCGTGTCCACAACCAGGTACAGTACTTAATTATTAAAACGTAAAGTAATTCAAATAGTGAGCTCAGAACTAACAAACTGTTTCTTATGTCCACTTGACTGGTATGTACAGGTTAACGGTTGAAGGAGAGTCGATAGCTCTAGTGAATAGGGACGAGCACCCCCCCACTAAGGGCTGCAGTGAAAGCGGCCCGCGCTGAGCCGTGCTCGCAGAGTGCACGCTTCCGCATTGGTGACCGTGCAGTGTGTCCGTGCGGGAGAAGAATGTGCAACTCGAAATGTAGCATTTCTGAAAGAACGCGCCGAGAGCCGCGCTTCATCCGCTGCATGTACGTGGTGGGATTCATGGTGAGTACCTCAGTCACGGTACACTGGTACATCACGGTACGGTGACGACAGCCGGGTGACGGTGTTGCCCCGCTGTCATTGATTGATTTTCGCCGCAAACTGTATGTACAGGAACTCCACGTACACGCCAGTCTGGAAAGTCGTGTTTTCTCTGCTGTTTCATTTATCGTGGTTAAACATGTCATTCGACTCCTGGCTGACGTGCGCAAGCTGGGTGGCGTTCTTTGGGAAAAATGCGGCAGTAAAATGTCGTGACATCATCATCATGATCATCAATGAAAAGTCCTGCTTCAATAATACGCCGTAACGCTCCTGGAATCCGGCGAAGTTATTATTGTCATTTTTTCTATATATATATATATATATATATATATATATATATATATATGAAAAAAAAACATTTAATCTGTGGTGAATCATGGCTCGGTGAGTTGGAGCCATTACTGCAGCGCCGTTAATTGTTTCCCGTGGTTCTGGTCCACGCGCGTGCCGTGTGCGCTTCGCGGAAAACAAACAGCCCCGACCGTTCCTTCATTCTGAGATATGTGGACGTGTAATTCCTCGAAAAAAGGAACAATGATCGGGTTCTTGTCCAGTCCCCGAGTGGAAGAGCTCCAAGTCACGTACATCTAATTTCCCTTTCTGAAGGTTGCTGGTTCGAATTCCTCTCCCCCCGTACCCTTCATCAAGGAATTCACCCTGAACTGCTCTAGTAAAACTTCACCCAGCCGTATAAATTGGGAAAGCATTGTACATTTGATTCCCTATAATTATAAGTCGGATTGAAAGGCCTCCGCTAAATAAACGGTAATGTTAACTGTTGAAAGTTACCCGCATTCCTGCTGCAGTGTCCATGTGCGTTTGGTCATAGGGACAAGGTCGGCTCATGACCCCCGCATTAAACCCTTAGTGTAAATCAAGAGTACCGTGACACCAGTTAACCTCCTGTGTGACTCGAATCAGAGTCCTGCACATACTGTGTGCAGAGGTGTTTCTCCTTGCCTGTGTTGTCAGCACAGATTTATTCATTTAGCCTTTTCTCCAAAATTCTGCTTACAGTTATTTATACAGCTGGGCAATTTTGCTGGAGCAATTTCGGGTAAGTACCTCGCTCAGGGGTCCTCCAGCTGGAGGTGAGACTCGAACCTGCAGCCTTTAGGTCCAAAGCCGGCAGCAGCTCTAACCGCTATACCACCAGCTGTCCCGCTGCTTGGGATGGACCGCTATGAATAAACTGTTAAATTATCTCTTCCCCGATTGATGGGAATCCCCTCCGGTTCACGACGACCATTGTTATGGGGCTGTTGGTATGCAGTCAGCATAACCGCTTGCAGTTATGCAGGTGAATATTTTTTCCATCACAATTCACTATTGCTACTGTTTGATAAGGTACAAGATCAAGACCCCTTTAGGGATTACACCCAGTAACCTTTTGTGCTATTCTTTTTATGCATCATAATGTTTCCCAACAAATTATACCGTGCAGCTTGTGCAGTACTGTAAGTACTCTACGGCGTCAGGAAATCCACGCAAGAGTAGCAAGGGGGTGCAGCCTTAGAGCATTTCTCTGTTAGTGAAAACTGAACAGCAGTTGCTTTTTGTTGGCTTGTTTACTCACAGTGATCCATACTTTTGAACTTAGACACTGTGATGAGGGAGCGTGGAAAGTTTTGGCTAACGTCTGTCCCTCGGCTCTTCTCTCCCTACTACAGGATCTCTTTGGAGTCAGCATGATCATTCCCTTGCTGAGTCATCATGTCAAATCACTGGGTGCCAGTCCGACCATGGCAGGGATTGTAGGTCAGTCCGTCAGTTTGCTTCTCTCAGGCGCTGTGACATTGGCAAGAGTGGCGTTGGGGGACCAAGAGGGGAAAAAAATGAGATTTTCCTATTAAATTTCTCTCAGCATGTCAATTATTTTAGCGTGTGTTAGGCTCTTGGGGTACAGGTGGTCCCCGATTTACGATGGGGTTCCGTTCCGCGAAACCCATCCCAAGTCAAAACTATCATAAGTCGAAAATGCATTCAGTACACCTAACCTACCGAACATCATAGCCTAAGCATACGAGCGATGTCCGTTACGGGCTTGCCGCCTTCATGCTGGTCAATTATCTTGAGTTTCTCCTCAAGGGTAACTGCCCTCCTCTTTCTCACCAGTAGCAGGAGACACACATGGGCGTTTCTGTAACATTATGAATGCACAAAACGCAGCCGCATGGCAGACCGGGAGATGCGGATCACTGCCGTTG
Source organism: Scleropages formosus (assembly GCF_900964775.1). NCBI lineage: Eukaryota > Metazoa > Chordata > Actinopteri > Osteoglossiformes > Osteoglossidae > Scleropages > Scleropages formosus. Next base: position 23,409,346 of record NC_041806.1, on the reverse strand, counting down.
CCCAGCATCAGGAGAGAATATCGCTCCGCACATTGCGTGCTCAGGAAAAATTCAAAATTCGAAGTACGCTTTCTCCTAAATATCTATTGCCAGCTCACTATCGTTAAGCTGAAAAAAAAATCGTAAGTTGAACCATCTTAAATTGGGGACCACCTGTATATGACAAAACGTGTTGAATAATTAGCCCTGTGCTCAAAAGCAGAATTTGGGAATTGCTTGCATTTGGATAGGCGATCCTGCCCACTTTCTTCCAGTTTATGGGTCCAGTTCACAGGACATGGCCTGCTGGTGCTGATACCCAGTGCTTTTCCCTGTCATCTGAAAGGGGAGGGAGGTGGTTAGTTGCACTTGGTTTTATTGATGACAATAACAAATCAGTTTATGTGAGGCCAAGAGTTTACCTTTTAGTATCTTCCCTCATTTTTACTCGCCTCATCCGTTCATAAACTGTAGGGCTGTGTATTTAATGCCCTTCTTGCACCTAATTGTGACATCCAAAGTTAGCTGGTTTAGAAACTGTTAAATAACCAAGTTCTTTATTCTCATGAACATTTCAGGGTCAACCTATGGAGTTTTACAGCTTTTTTCCAGCACGATAGTTGTAAGTATTGCGCTTTTTGTATATTCTGTTACTGTACACGTGGTGGATCTGCCCATTCAGTCAGAGCAGTCAATGGTGTTGGTGCAGGAAATATTACCACCAGTGGATACTTTTTATTGCTGAAATGTTTTAACATTTTTTTTCCTAAGCCTCCGTACCCTAAATAAGCAGTCCATTTAAGAAACGTGACAGGGTCCTGATTTTCAGTGGCTATAATATTCTTTTTGTAAATTATGAAAACTGTACTTTGTGACACTAAGTGCTTTAATTTAAGAATCGTACCAAGTGGTAGGACAGGCTCAATGAGATCTTAAAACATCCTCTCACACCTGGTTGGACACAATGGGTTTATGTCTGTCTGGTAGTCGTGGAGATGACAAAATGCATATGTGCTGCTTGTTAATTTTTCTAAATGAAGCAATGGAATTTCACATTTTCAGCTCATTTAACAAGATGTGTTCCCTGTAAAACAGGCACTGGCCTTCTCAAGTAAGTGAGTCGCAAGTCTTTTAAATTAGTTTAAATATGTGGGGTCATGGGATTAATTATGGCGAAAAAGAGATGTTTATATTCACTCTGAGGGGATGGGAACAGGCAGGTCAAGGATGGGTTCAAATTGGTACAGGGAGTAAATTCAATTCCTGTGATTTTGTTACACAATCAGGTCTTTTGTGCACCATGAATACCTTAATAAAGACTCAGGAGCAGGGACTTCTGGGAAAGGTTTCCTGGCTGGTCATGTCTGTGGAATGCAAAGGAAGAATAGTAGAATTTATTTTTTATTATTGTAATAAAATTATCAAATGTCACTATGATCCAGTGTTGCCATATGAAATATGGTAACAGCACAGAGTAACAATGGAAATGCATGGATAAATCCAGGAAAGCAAATAATATTTCTCAGAAGTGATGGGCCGTCAATATTCAGGTCAGTTGTCCGAAGTAGTCTGATCATTAACATCTTCCATAAATAGGCAACTATGAGTATAGACCACAACAACAAAATACTGTGTTTGTTATGAATGAATGAAACTAACGAGACTTTGAAAGATTTCAGTGACTGAATTTTAATTTGGCGTATTTCAGCGTATTAAAAACCTCCAGCCTATAAATATACTGACAGGATGAAGGAAGTTTTGCTCTTAGCTTCGGTTCTTCCTGCAGTCAAACGGGTGGATCTTTCCTTCATGGATTCTTTTTACTTGGATTGGACAAGCGGAACCTCAGTAGATTTTGCGTTGTTGGGAAAACTTCCATGACTTCATGACGTCGGTGTCTTTTCCGAATGATTTCAGATGGGGTGGAGTCACAGACAGAATCACGGTCCTTAAAGATGATGATGTTTCTTCGCTGAAGCTTAATGCTTTTATTCATTTCTTTTAAATACTTAAGGATGGCAGAGTTGGGCTGTCAACACTGTAGAAGAGTTGACTTAAGGCAGTTTCGCACTCCTGTTGTGTTTAGAGTACGATTTACTGCCGACAGCTAGGTATGGAAATGCAGGTTGCTTTGGCTCTGTATTAAGGTGCAAATAAAATAAACTGTAAAAGTCGACTGTTGGTAACGCAATGCATGCGTCTTGATTCCTGCACTTAACTACGACAAAGAAAAAAGTCTTCCGGTGTATAAATATAGTTTTATACATTTGTGCATTTAGCCAACCTAATGTTGTGTGGGTCCTGCGTGTGATGTGTAGGGTAGCTGGAGTGATGGAGTGGGCCGACGGTACTCCCTCCTCACCTGCCTGCTGCTGAGTGCTTTTGGGTACGCCCTCCTGGGACTCTCCACCAGCATCACGCTGTTTGTGCTGGCCAGGATACCTGTGGGTGAGTCCCTTATAAAATGTTCCATGCATGGGTTGCTGCTCTTGGACCTTTGCTGTGTACTTGGATGGCCGGCCTGTTGGTCATGAGCCTTAATCTCTAACAGCCTATGTGCTGGTCCTTTATGGATTGCCATTCCAAGGACTGAAACGCATGCAGTAGAGGAAAGCGGAACCATGTGGTGGGAATAACATATATTTTTAGACGTCTTTTATTTGCATAACTGATGACTTCCTGGAATGTCGTTCCGGCTGCTGTCATTGAACAGAAGAGGTCGCGCTCTCTTGCTCATTCTGTGTGATCCTGCCCCTCATCGTTTACCCAGGGCTCTTTAAGCACTCCCTGTCCATCTGCCGGGCCCTGCTGTCGGACCTGGTCTCCGAGACGGAGCGCCCGGTAGCGATGGGCCACTTCAATGCGGCATCCAGCGTGGGCTTCATCTTGGGCCCAGTGGTAGGAGGGTACCTGGCTGAGCACGAGGGCGGATTCTACACCTCATCCTTTGCCTGTGCTGCCATCTTCCTCCTCAATGCAGGTACAGGACAGAGAGGCAGTACCATCCTTTTTTTTTTTTTTTTCTCTCCTCCTCCTCCTTCTGAAAATAGGTGAGTAATGTTGATAAGTAAGCTTTCTGCTGTCTCTCTAGGTTTGGTTTGGATGTTACCGTGGAATAACCATCTGAACCGCACCGACGCCAATGCAAACAGCAGCAGGCAACATGCTAGCAGGAAGCGGGAGGCAGCAAACAGCCTGGGCGTGTGGCGGCAGCTGTCGTCAGTGCTGCTTCGCATCCGTGCCGTGGCGACCTCGGACATGTGGGACGTTTTCCTGGTGCGGCTCCTCATGGCCGTGGCCATCATGCTGTACTACAGCAACTTCTCGCTGGCGCTGGAGGAGCGCTTTGCTTTGCGGCCACAGGTTGCTGGCTACCTCATCAGCTACAGCAGCACCCTCGGTGCCTTGACCGGCTGCCTGGTGGGGCCAGTCACCCGCCTCTACGGCAACGACATGGCCACCTTGCTGCTGCATTCCACTGCGCTCACTTGCATACTCATCTTTTTGTATGCTGCCGCACCCAGTGTTTGGCAGGTGGTGCTCACCTCCACCTTCTTCGCCATCTCCACCACCATTGGCCGCACCTGCATTACAGACCTGGAGCTGCGAAGGGGAGAACCAGGGGCTAGTGGGACTCTGCTGGGCGCCGGTCAGTCTGTCACAGCCGTGGGCCGTGTGGCAGCACCGCTGCTCTCTGGGCTGGCCCAGGAAGTGAGCCCGTGTGGCCCCCCCAGCCTGGGGGTGGTCCTGGCCCTGGCTGCTATCCTGCTGCTCCTTTTGCGGACCCCAAAGTGGGAGAGCAGGAGCAAAGCCAAGAGCCCCAAACTGTGAGACTTCAAATTCCTGCCCCGCGGAGCCACTGGGTCCGGGGTACCGTTGGCGCGGTCGGGCCCTGTTGGGAAGCAGCTCTGTTGGTTGAGTCCTCGGCAGGCCTGCCGAGACGGCCTCTTTTTCAGGGATTTCGTGCTGATGGAAACTATCAGCGTCGGCGCTTTCATTACCGCACAGGTCAAGGGTGACAAACTGAACTTTGTAGCACAGTGTTGTCACTGTAACCCTGAATTCAAGGCCAAATGGTGATAGATACAGCAAAGAAGAAAGAGATGTTAATGGGAAAAGGGTGAAGTGGTTAGTTAATGTGGTTATTAATATTCCACTGGACGTATTGTAGGATTACAGAAAAATATGTTTAATGTCAGAAATGGGGACTAATGGTGAGCACTAAATGGCCATCGAAACTGAGTGGTGTAACCCTTTGTCAATTACTGACGGGCCTAGAACATTAGCAGTAGTACTCTGGTGCATCATACGCTGGACAAGTAGCGGGGGACACTGGGCTTTGATTTGTTTTGTGTAAGATCAAATTCCACATAGTTTTGTCTTTATATTACCTTATATACCGTTTTAAGTTATAGTGTTCTCTGTAACTTAAATAGCAGCACTATTTTCATGGCACTGACCTCATTTTAAGATATTATCGATAGGAAAGAAATGTAATTTTATCAGCAATAAAACACTAATGTAGCTTAGTCATAAGCAGAGGTAGAAATTCATCTGAAGAAATTTATTTTCTGTGTATATGCAGTGCTTTTATTTTAAACTTTTATATACTATTAGCCAGTTATATGGTTGCAATAGTCTTAATAAATTGGAAGACATAAGGTATGTTAACCGAGGTTAGCTGCCACCCAAGAAGGTCATGTCCTGTGTTTAACTGAACCAAGTGAAGTTGATCCGCTCTCAAAAACCTGGAATGTGTGTTTTTTTTTATTATTATTAAAAGTGAATTAAATTGTCATTTTGTGTTTATTTCACATCCGAGCTTGTGAAGGAGGGGGCGCTTCACACATACCCGAAAAGGACTAACGTTGTGGTCATGATCAGATCGACACAAACTTCGTTTCGGTCTCACAACTTTTTAAATCTGCTCTCAATTTGGGAACATTATTGGATTGTTTGTGTTTGAAGGCTTTTTTTTTTGGAGTTAATGCTGATTATATTCCTGGATTTTCCAAATTCCGTACCAAGATGTGTTTTGGGGGGGTATTTGAAAAAACACTCCAGTCTCCTTCTCAATGTCACCACTTGACCACTAGGTGAGAGCAGCGCACATTGAACCTGTATGGACAAGCTTGTTTTATTTTTCAGCTTATTTGAAAAATAACATTTTTAATTTTTTTATTCTTCTGCATGAACTTTTATAACTAATGTAATGCAGGGTTTTATAATTTACCCATTCATACCCATATAATATACAATATCCACCCATATAATACAGTTACAGTTCAGGTGTAGGGTCCAGTGTGGTGGTTAGAGCTCCTGCCTTTGGACCCAAAGGTTGCAAGTTTGATCTCTCTCTTTGAATCTGTAGTTCCCTTGAGCAAGATACATTCCTTAAAGTTGCTCAAGTAAAGTTACCCAGCTGTATAAACAGGTAAATAACTGTAAGTAGATTAACATTGTATATCACTTCGGAGAGAAGCAACAGCCAAATGAATCAATGTAAATATCTTGACGCTCAGGAGTCTATTCCAAAATCCTAGGGCCCAAGACTCTGTACCAGCCCATTGCAGGGATTCCTCATTTATTTCCTTCAATCAATCTGATAGAGGACGGCTAATGACAAGAACATGACACGAATGTGAGACCATCTCTGGTTATTATAGGGACAGTAAGAACTGCTGTGATTTCCTAACTGCAAATAATGACAAATGGGGTGAGATGATGATGGTTGCTGTACATGCTTATGAGATTTATTCCTGAATAATTATCACTGAATAGGACTTGAGACTGCTTATTTTGAATAATTTAAAATTAATTTTTATGAAGCTCAAAGGTCATAGAAATATATATTTTCTATTTACTGCAGTTATACCAGCAGGGGCAGCATGTTGGTGCTGTCACTTCACAGGGTATGGGTGTTTCAGTCATAGGTTCAAATCTAGCTCAGTCTGTGCAAAGTTTGGATGTTCTCCCCATGTCTGTGTGGGTTTTCTCCAAGTGCTCTGGTCTCCTCAGACAGTCCAAAGACATGCAGTTCAGTTCAATTGGCAATGCTAAATTGCCCTTAGTGTGTGAATGGGTGGGGGGTGCTGTGGCGCAGCAGGTTTGGCCCAGGCCTGCTCTCCAGTGGTTCTAGGGTTCAAATCTTGCTTGGGGTACCTTGTGATAGACTGGCATCCCATCCTGGGTGTGTCCCCTCCCCCTCCAGCCTTGCACCCTGTGTTGTCAGGTTAGGCTCCAGCTTGCCGCAACCCTGCTTGGGACCAGTGGCTTCAGACAATGTGTGTGTATGTGTGTTTGACTAACCTGTGACTGGACTCCCATCCCATCATACCCTCCTACTCTAACACCTAGTGACTCCAAGATAGGCTCCAGACCCCTGTGACCCTGATAAAGATAAGCAATTAACAGAAGCAAATGATTGAGTACATTTAAGGATTTTACAGAACCTGATCTGGGAATAAACTGATGGACTTCTATTAAGCTTTTGTTCACCGGGCCTTAGGGACTGACTGGAAATTTGGAGTAATTTTGAGCAGCCCTCTGGTCCAAACCTTATTCATAAGATAGGGGGCTTATGTTCTGAATTTTGTCAATGAATTTTTCATGTTTCTCACTTCAGTTGAATGTATAACCAGCTGTAACAGGAATTACAAGTGTTTGTTGTGAGCTATAATGTGGATGCAGATTTTATCAAAAGCACACGCGCGCGCGCGCGCACACACACACACACACACACTTTCTGAACCGCTTGTCCCATACAGGGTTGCGGGGAACCGGAGCCTACCCGGCAACACAGGGCGCAAGGCCAGAGGGGGAGGGGATACACCCAGGACGGGACGCCAGTCCGTCACAAGGTACCCCAAGTGGGACTCAAACCCCAGACCCACCGGAAAGCAGGACCCAGTCCAACCCACTGCGCCACCACGCCCCCCTTTATCAAAAGCAGTTTTAAATAAATACTGTGACTCATAATGAAAAGAGGATAAAGCTGGAGGCTACCCGCATATATTTTTTAGATCTGAAATGTAAATTGTCAAATAATGCAGATGAAGCTAATGATCTGGATGTGTAATGCCTGATGTAGCGGAAGACAATGAGTTGTTGGATATTAAGATATTTTAGGACACTAAAATAAAACAGGCAATCTTTAATATATTACAGGGATGCAACTGTCAGTATCTCATTTAATGTTGCATTAAGGATCTAGAAAATACATATAACAGTATGCACTTCTATATGAAGTACATATGAAACCCACATATAAAAGCAACCTATAAACCAGAAAGTAGATACGGGCATGTACGGAGCACCAAGTTTCGTTGCCCATACATGCACAGGTGTTATCAGGTATTTGAACAGGGAGGAGACCAAAACTCCCAGTAATCTCACTTTCTTCTAATGGCACCTTCAAACACACATTTGTTACTCATTAAAAATCCATTTAAACCTTTGTATATGGCTAAACATTTTATGCAGGCCTAATGCAAGTGTTACAAATGTGTTAGTCATCAACAGTAAAGGAAGTTACTGAGATGTTGTTGCTAACCAGCAAAACAAGATCAGTTTTTCCAATACAAAAAGCTTATTTTTCAATACAAACTCTAATCTACAAACACAAAGCTTATTCCCCCCCCCACTAAGTCTACAGAGCAAATGGAAATTTCACTATGAAGTGTGGATTTATGAACAAAAAAGTGAATGTTCAAAGAAATAAATAAAGTACAAAGATTTGAAAAACAGATTTTAAAAAAAAATCCTTCATGGTTTATTTGCTTTTCCTCTTTGATTCATAAAGAATCAGGTTTTGCAGTGTGCCAGCAGGAACTTAGAGTTACCATCTGGTTTGTTCAAGATTGGTCCAACAAGTAGTCCCTTTACTCTCAGGAGCTCGAAGGGTCACCTGGGCTACGAGGCTTCCAAAGCGGTTTCTGGAGTTGGGTGTTTGGTTGCCCGAAATCTCTTCGACTCAATGGTTGTGGAGCCCTTCTTGGGGGTGCAGATGGAGATATCCGCCCTACCTCAACTCCATGGTCGGGGTGACCACGTCTGCTAGTGCGATAGGGGGATGATCCACGTTCCAAGGGGGGGTCCCAATTTCCATCCGCTGGGAGTTCTTCGGAGGTCTGGCTGGCAACCTCATCCATGGGTAACTCCTTGAGAGGGTCCATGTTCTGTGGGGTTACGGTTGTGTGGGAAGGGCGCTGAAACACGCCAACACCAGGCCTGGTTGACAGTGGCTCCAGCTCTAACTCTGTGTCTCTTGGACCTGAACAAGGAGAATCCATTAGATACCCTGTACACCAACACCCAGCCAGGGTCCAGGACCATCCTTTCACCATCCTATATATTGCTACCAGTATCAGCAGTGAAAGAAAAAGCAAACATGAAATACCACAGGGATGCAGTTTACAGGTGGTGGGACAAATGGAAATGATTAACTAGCATCTGGCTTCTTTTGAGTCAAAACTTGGCTTCTGCAGCATATTCGAGAAGAAATGGTCCACAGCTGTCAGTTAAGGGTTGTCTGAAACTCACCATGAAAGCTGCGTCTTTTGGGAGGAAATATGGCTTCCAGACCTTTTCCAGGAGGCAAGGAGAAGTACTTGTGGGACTTTTTCACACTCTGAGAAGGAAGGCAGAGCGATTAGGGCTGCAAAGTCATATTTGGTACAGCAATAAATTACTTGGAACAGTGCACTTCTCACCAAAAAAGGACAGAAGTGAGTGAGTGATGAAAAACCTAGTTCCATCACACAAGTACATGCACATTAAGATGTACTGTGCAATCATCTAAAAGTCTTGTAGACCTTCAGAGCTTAACCAGGCAATGTCAGCATCACACATTTACATCTATTTGTCAATCTCTCACTTTTCTCCAAAGTAACTTACAATGTTAAGCCATCTACAATAATTTACCCCTTTATACAGCTAATTTTACTAGAGCAGTTTAGGCTAAGTACCTTGCCCAAGTGGACTACAGCCAAAAGTAGGATTCAAACCCGCAACCTTCGGGTCCAAGGCAGCTGCTCTAACCACTACGCTATCAGCTGCCCCTAAAACAGCAGCATAGATAAATCAAAAAATGCAAAAAGAAAATGAGCTTGTATCTCTGATTTAATAGTATACAGTAATATTTAATTGATATACTGTACTCTGATTGCACTTGTTTCCCTGTAGACTTTGTAGTCCTTTATTTTGTTTTAGCTCTGTAAATGAAGCCATGTTGGCAGACTGCAAGAAATTATTTTGTCAGTATTGCGAAACAAACCCCTCTACAGGAAGCAAAACAAGGTACTAAACAAAGAAGGGTATATGGATGAGTAACCCAGTGTAAATAGTGTATCTAGGAGTGTAAGTCACCTTGATGAATAAGGTGTGTGGGTTGATAACACTACATAGAGTTCATTGGAAGTCACTTTGGAGAAAAGTGTCTGCTAAATAAATGTAAATGTATCTGAGGGAGACCTCTCCTAACGTGCCCCTCTCCACCACTTAGTTTTACTTTTCTTCAGCATACGTACCTGCCTCTGGACGCTACCAGCCCGGAAGCTGTGTCTGAGGCTGGCGTGCCGTCGAATCAAAATCTCCCTGGCCTTTGCCTCATTGGGCAGGGCGCTCTTTTTGGTGTACTCCACAGTCTGTTGGACAAGAAGGATGGGACAAATCATCTGCACACTGGGCAGTGTAGAGTGAGGTAACCATACTCGGTGTCCTTTCCGGTCTTGAAGAAGGTCAACGATCACCGATACTAAAACTCACCCTCTGGCGGATTTGGTACATGTTCTTGGACAGCAGGTCATGCATGTTCCTCAGGTCAGTCGCCAAGAACTTTAATTTTTTCGGCTTAGGGGCAGCCATCCTCTCTTCACTGCGAAGTCACACATGAAAACTGTATTTTTACAACCTCACGGAACAAAGAGCGAGACTGTGGTGCAAACAAAGGCCCTAATTTTATTGACATGGGAGTCAAAAATCAGACTTCAGAAACCACAGCCATGAACTCGGTCCTTTCACGTTGTTTTAACTAGATTCTCCTGGTAACGTCAACTCTAAAGTGAAACAAAAAAAAACATGAAGAGATGGAGACCAATCAGGTATGGATGTTAAGATATGTGAAGCAATATATAGACCTAGTATTCAGATAGAGAAGACAGCAGGAAATGGGCAGTATGTGTGAGGGATTTCTGGCATATCATGGAAGACTGGTGATTGGGAAGGTGAGGTGGATTGGCAGGGTATAACACACCACAGGCTGGTAAAAGCATAACTTACTGAATGTCTAGGAGCGAGGGAGCAGCACTGAGGTCACCTTGGGTTTTGTCTAGCAGCTCCAAGGCATTCTGCAGCTCCAGCTTCTTGTACAGAGCCACAATGCTTGACTCTGCTCTGTTGTCTTTGATTAGGATCCTCCTGAGGACCAAGTCATTGAACTTCTTAAACCTGCAGAGAATGTCAGAAGGCATGGTAGAGGTGAGGTGGAGGTGGGAAAGGAAGTTCATCAGGTCCTTCAATAATTATGACTGTCCAGTTAATCAAATGTTGAGGTCCCTAACATCGTAAATCCAGAATACCATTTACTCACTAAATTTAATATGGCTGTACTGTCACTATGGGCTTCTACTGCTCTACCTTCATCAACATGTCTAACATGATTGGATATGATGTTCTTCAAAAAAGAATCAACTGAAACCAAGACTTCTGATCATTATGTTTAATTAGCCATTTTGAGCTATGTTCTTCTCTCTGAGAGCAAGAAAACAGACACAGATTTCAGAGGTCAATATATTCTGTCAAATAAACTCAACTAAGGGAGCTTCCAGACAGGACTTATTACTGGGTTAGAACATCAGTATTACAGAGGTATGAACAGAATTCAGACACAAGTAAGAAGGCTGTCAATCCCATGAATGAACCTTTGCTCATGAGGTTAAAGAATGCCAGAACATCTCTATGCTTCACAAGCTTCTTGGACTTTTCAGCAATTTGATAAACTTGAATCTAGAACAGTTGTTTTACTGGGTACCTCATTCTCTGTAACAACAGATCTTATACTTCCCACCATCCATCCATCCATCTTCCTCCGCTTATCCGGGGCCGGGTCGCGGGGGCAGCAGTCCGAGCAGAGTCCTCCAGACTTCCCTCTCCCCGCACACCTCCTCCAGTTCCTCTGGGGGAACCCCAAGGCGTTCCCAGGCCAGCCGGGAGACATAGTCTCTCCAACGTGTCCTGGGTCTGCCCCGAGGCCTCCTCCCAGAGGGACAAGCCCGGAACACCTCCCCAGGGAGGCGTCCAGGAGGCATCTGGAACAGATGCCCGAGCCACCTCAACTGGCTCCTCTCGATGCGGAGGAGCAGCGGCTCTACTCCGAGCTCCTCCCGGGTGACTGAGCTCCTCACCCTATCCCTAAGGGTGCGCCCAGCCACTCTGCGGAGGAAACTCATTTCTGCCGCTTGTATCCGCGATCTCATTCTTTTGGTCATGATCCAGAGTTCATGACCATAGGTGAGGGTAGGAACGTAGATCGACCGGTAAATTGAGAGCTTCGCCTTACGACTCAGCTCCCTCTTCACTACAACAGACCGGTACAATGACCGCATTACTGTGGATGCCGCACCGATCCGTCTGTCAACCTGCCGCTCCATTTTTCCCCTCACTCGTGAACAAGACCCCGAGATACTTAAACTCCTCCACTTGAGGGAGCAACTCCCCTCTAACCCGGAGGGGGCAATCCACCTTTTTCCGACTGAGAACCATGGCCTCGGATTTGGAGGTGCTGATTCTCATCCCCGCCGCTTCGCACTCGGCTGCAAACCTCCCCAGTGCACACTGCAAGTCTTGATTCGATGAAGCCAACAGGACCACATCGTCCACAAAAAGCAGAGACGAGATCTCGCGGCCACCAAAACAGACACCCTCCGTTCCCTGGCTGCGCCTAGAAATTCTGTCCATAAAGATAATGAACAGAATCGGTGACAAAGGGCAGCCCTGGCGGAGTCCAACATGCACCGGGAACAGGTTTGACTTACTGCCAGCAATGCGAACCAAGCTCCTGCTCCAGTCATACAGGGAACGAACAGCCCGTAGCAACGAGCCCTGAACCCCATAATCCCGAAGTACCCCCCATAGGATGCCACGAGGGACACGGTCGAATGCCTTCTCCAGGTCCACAAAACACATATGGACTGGTTGGGCAAACTCCCACGAACCCTCCAGCACCCTAGTGAGGGTATAGAGCTGGTCCAGTGTTCCACGGCCAGGGCGAAAACCGCATTGCTCCTCCTGAATCCGAGGTTCGACTATCGGTCGGATTCTCCTCTCCAGTACCGCGGCATAGACTTTCCCAGGGAGGCTAAGGAGTGTGATCCCCCTGTAGTTGAAACACAATCTCCGGTCCCCCTTCTTAAAAAGAGGGACCACCACCCCGGTCTGCCAGTCCAGAGGCACCGTTCCCGAACTCCACGCGATGCTGCAGAGGCGTGTCAGCCAAGACAGCCCCACAACATCCAGAGACTTGAGAAACTCGGGGTGGATCTCATCCACCCCCGGAGCCTTGCCACCGAGGAGTTTTTTGACCACCTCAGCAACTTCAGCCAGGGTAATGGACGAGTCCCCCTCCAAGTCCCCAGCCTCAGCTTCCTCTACGGAAGGCGTGTCGGAGGGATTGAGGAGATCCTCAAAGTACTCCTTCCACCGCCTGAGGACATCCTCAGCTGAGGTCAGCAGCGCACCACTTCCACTGTAAACAGTGTTCGTGGAACACCGCTTCCCCCCTCTGAGTCGCCGGACGGTTTGCCAGAATCTCTTTGAGGCCGACCGAAAGTCTTCCTCCATGGCCTCACCGAACTCCTCCCAAGCCTGAGTTTTTGCCGCGGCGACTGCCAGAGCCGCGCTCCGTTTGGCCCGTCGGTACCTGTCAGCTGCTTCAGGAGTCCCATGAGCCAGCCAGGCCCGACAGAACTCCTTCTTCAGCTTGACGGCATCCCTTACTTCCGGTGTCCACCACCGTGTTCTGGGATTGCCGCCGTGACAGGCGCCGGAGACCTTATGGCCGCAGCTCCGAACCGCCGCCCCGACAATGGAGGCGCGGAACATAGTCCATTCAGACTCGATGTCCCCCACCTCCCTCGGGACCTGGTTGAAGCTCTGTCGGAGGTGGGAGTTGAAGACTTCTCTGACAGGGGCCTCCGCCAAACGTTCCCAACAGACCCTCACTATGCGTTTGGGCCTGCCAGGTCTGTCCAGCTTTTTCCCCCGCCATCGAATCCAACTCACCACCAGGTGGTGATCAGTTGACAGCTCAGCCCCTCTCTTCACCCAAGTGTCCAAGACATATGGCCGAAGGTCAGAAGAAACGACTACAAAGTCGATCATCGACCTCCGACCTAGGGTGTCCTGGTGCCAAGTGCACTGATGGACACCCTTATGCATGAACATGGTGTTCGTTATGGATAAACCGCGACTAGCACAGAAATCCAATAACAACTCATCGCTCGGGTTCAGATCAGGGAGGCCGTTCCTCCCAATCACGCCCCTCCAGGTATCACTGTCGCTGCCCACGTGGGCGTTGAAGTCACCCAGTAGAACGACAGAGTCCCCAGTGGGAGCACTTTCCAGCACGCCCCCCAGGGACTCTAAAAAGGCCGGGTACTCTACACTGCCGCTAGGCGCATAAGCACAGACGACAGTGAGAGACCGTTCCCTGACCCGAAGGCGTAGGGAGACGACCCTCTCATTCACCGGGGTAGACTCCAACACATGGCGGCTGAACTGGGGAGCTATTAATAAGCCCACACCCGCCCGCCACCTCTCACCTTGGGCAACGCCAGAATAGTGGAGAGTCCACCCTTGATCGAGAAGAGTGGTTCCAGAACCAAAGCTGTGAGTGGAAGTGAGCCCGACTATATCTAGACGGTATCTCTCAACTTCCCGCATCAGCTCAGGCTCCTTCCCCGCCAGTGAGGTGACATTCCAAGTCCCAAAAACCAGAGTTGGCGCCCGAGGTTTGGGTCGGCCAGGCACTCGGCCCCGACCACCGCCCAAATCACAATGCACCGGCCCCTTACGGTTTCTCCGGCAGGTGGTGAGCCCACCGAAGAGCTACTTCTCACCAAGTAAGTACTTACTTGTCCTTCCAGTAGTAGTGGCTCCACTGTCCACAGAGGTCCTCAATTCCAGCAACAGTGTGTTCCATAAGCTGAAATAATGATCAGGGTATCACAGGAGAGCAGAAAACATTCTATACTCATTAGACCTGTAGCGCTACTGGTCCAGCAGGTTCTCCTACTCTCTGCAGACCAGTGACATTAGGACTGGAACAAATGCTGGTGAATACCATAATCCTCGAAGACTATAGTCCAGGAGTTTTGCATTATTCAGTGTGAAGGGGCAAGAAACAGGATGACACAGATTTAAAAAGGGTGAAGATTAACAACAACTAACCCGTTGGTGTATCTCAAAATTAATGGTGTTCAGCTTCCTATTGGTCCTCCTCATGTTGATGAACTCTGCCAGGGGTCTGATGCTGAGTCCCTGCAGAAGACAGCAGGTGTCCAAGGCCCAATACTACACATGTCCCTTGAACTGAGAAGACACCAAGTCCAAACAACCACTTGGCCTTAAGTCCATATTTAAACTATGCGTAGCAAGACCTTTAAGCCTGGTGTCACTTCAAAACCAAGCATCTGAAAACTTGTCAAAAATGTGTCTACCACTGAATCTCATTAACAGCTTCAAAAGTTTGACTTTCTCTTGAATCAGAGAATCCTTATCCTACTTTTTGCTAACCATAACAGTATTGGATCACCCATAATAAGCATAGCCTCATTATGCACTGTGTCCAAGTCAGAAGCACACCTCGTGCAGGAGGGGAGGATACCCACCCAAGTGGTCAAGGTGTCAGTGCAGCAATAATGCAAGTCAGACACCTGCGTTTGCTCAGTACCTGGATGAAGACTGTAAAGAGGATGACGACAATGGTGGTGGTAACAAAGAGATTCCGGCTAGTGATGCTTTGTGGCAGCAGGTAAGCCAACGCAAAGCAGACAGCCCCCCGAACTCCACTGTACGCCAGACCAAATTGGTCCTTAAAATTGAATGGAATGGTGCGGAAAGGGTTAATGATCTGGGTGAGAACCAGAACACCTGGAAAACAAGAAACCAGTCACTACCGATAAAAGCTTTGCTTGAACTTTCCTGTTGAAACTGTTAGCATCATTGTTCAAAGAGTTATTAATGAAAAAGAAATTAGACAGTTCAAATAAAGTGAGAATAAACCGTTGCATAAAAAGGGAAGTCTAATTCTAAACGTAAGGACAGGCTGAAGCACACAGATACACAACATATATACACACACACTAAAACTAACCCAGGCCCCTCCAGATGAAGGTAAAAAGTAGGGTGAAGCAGATGTATCCCCAGTTCCACTCGTGGTCAGTGGTAATAGTGACCACACCCAGGAAGAAGAAGATCAGTGTCTCAGACATAGTTCCCAGCATCTTGATGACATGCCGGATGGTGGTGCAGGAGCGCTGGGCCACATTCTCCTCCACATAGTACTTCATGGTCACCGCACAGATGACAATGCTGTGTGTCAGAAGAATGGAAGGCAAAGTTAGTGCGATGCTGACAAGCAGAATGCCTGGTTACCATGGAGGCCAGTTGTCAACAACCCCATAAGTAGAACTCTTCACTTTGTTCCCAAGAGACATTAATATGTGTCGTATATGACTCCGTGCGCGTGTGTGTGTGTGTGTGTGTATATCCCTGTATGCATGTGAATGTTGGACAAACTAACTGATAATCCCATGATTGCACCTTAAGAGCTTCACCTGTTGTGAAATGCACTTCTATTTACTCTGATCTGTATGTCGCTTTTAAGACATACAACTCTCTGTCCGCTTGGTGGTCCCACCCACAAAAGGTTGAAAATCAAACGCACAAAGGTTTTGGTTCCGGATCTGATGTGGTGGAATGACCTCCCTCTCTCACTCAGAACTGCTGAATCTCTCTCTCTACATTTAGGAAGTGTCTGAAAACTCACCTCTTTCTGACTGACTTCCCCTGATCTCTAAGCGCATGATAAATGCATAAATGTTTACATTTCATAATTTTGTGATTAGAAACCGTTGAGGTGGGTATAGTGGCGCAGCGGGTTTGGCCTGTGCCTGCTCTCTGGCAGATCTGGAGTTTGAGTCCTGCTTGGGGTGCCTTGCGACGGACTGACGTCCCGTCCTGGGTGCGTCCCCTCCCTCTCCAGCCTTGCGCCCTGTGTTGCCAGGTTACGCTCTGGCTCGCCACGACCCGACAAGCGGTTTCAAACAGTGCATGTGTGTGTATATGTGTGTGAAATCACTGAATAAAAAGTAAACCTTTATGCAGCTACTCATGATGTATACTGGTTCACATGGTGAAATGCGTCAATTAGAATCATGTGTCTGCAACCAAATCTCCTTCTGTTGATGTACTCATTGTATTTTTCACAAAGGCATCTGCTAAATGAATAAATGTAAATTTACAGTGCCTACAGAAAGTCAGGCGTTTCACTAAATTAAACAAAAAAGAATTGGAGCTTAAGACGAGGCAAATGCTTATGCATTCACCCTCATCTTAAGCTCCGTCAAGTTGGAAGGAGACTGCGTGAACAATTTTTAAACCATTGCACAGATTGAGGCTTTGACTGGACCACTAACCTTCTTGGTTTTAAGCCACTCCAGCGAAGCTTTTGCTACATGTATGTGTCTGCGACTAAGTTTGCATACATGAATATTGGTTTCTTGCATACATGCAGTGTTGACCGGTAAAAAGAGAGATGGGTAAGAAATGGCAGTTTGTAAGCAGGAGCGGGGTGGGAGAGTGGGGGTCCAGTTGTGAATGGCAAGCGGGCGGTACTCACGCCATGATGCTGGAAAGGGACAAGAGCTCCGCCACCAGGTAGGCTAAGTAGCTGTACATGAAGACAAAGAGGGGCTCGATCTCACGCACGCGGGAGGTGAGGCGTGTGGTGAATGCTGCCACAAAGCCAAACAGGAGGCCGAAGAGCATGCCTCCCAGGCCCACCACCACAAAACGGGTCACACAGAGGACCAAGTCCACAGTCTCTACTTTCGGCATGTTGGCAACAAAGGTGAACATGTTGTACAGAACCTGTTGGACAAAAACAACGAAAGAGAAATCTGGAATCACGTTGGAAAAACATAGTGAACCTGACACAAGTGCTTAAAGAATTTTGATGGCTTCCATTATTCTGTGACAAAGTCAAAATTCATAGAGCCCTGTATTTCTGTCACAGGGAACCATGGACGTCGGGGCGGCTGGACCCAAGTGCAGGATTGTTCGTCGGGAACCGAGGGGTCAGGCGAGTTCTCGATGTTGGGGACGGACGAAGAGTCAGTCGATCGGCGGTCAGAGTGAGAGCGAGGATCCGTGGACGTGGTCGGGGGACGATGCGAAGGGTCGAAAGCCGGAGAATGGATACAGGAAGCAAGGGATGAGGAAGAGCAGGACATAGCGCAGAGGGACGGTTGTCTCAGCGAGATTCCGCAAGGGAAGGGGAGCGGAGGAAGGTCTTTAAAGGGTGCGTGTAATGATTGGTATCCGGTGCTTGATTTGTGTCAGGTGCTGTCGATGGAGATGCGGACATGGACGTGACAACTGCAAGTACGCAAAGAAGCAAAGGCCAAGTGACCTTCCTCTCAGCCATGACTCTCATTCTAGGGCTTATCTCCAATGTCATATCGGTGGGTGACAGACAAGAAGTGGTACTACGGAAACCATTCTGAACGCAAGCACGCCACCATGATACTGACGCATGTAAATGCAGAAACCTGTCTTTCGAATATGACTTTAAATTGTGCAGTCCTGTTAATTTGGTCTAGCCTGGTGTTATAAAAGTTAATAGCCTTTTTACTTCGTTATAGCAAGTTCTGATTTTCACACACTCTGTCATTTAGTGTTTCAAATACTGTTTCAGTCAAACAATGCTTCCAACTGCATATTACAGTTCTTTGTGTGTGAACAGTGTGGTGTATGACCAGAATGGACAAACAAGAGACTCTGTGTTCCCTGAAATGGTGGCAGAGATCATATCTCATTCTGGGAGGAACTGTATTTCCTACGGTATGATTACACAACCCTCTCTCATACCTGGGCCTTTGTGATTCAATAGCCGAGTCCTCTAATGGAGGCTGAACTCTAATCTCCTAGGAGACTTTCTGTTGGATTTGAGATCACGTGTTCATTAACAAAGAACTGTCCTTTCAGGGCACCAAAACCACAGGTTAATACTACACAAGGTTGAGCTCTGTATACATCTTAACAGAACAATCTTTTTAAAATAAATAAATAAAAAGTTCTTATCAGGACTGAGCTCCTATTACTAATTTATTAACCAAAACAGTTATTTGAAATATACTGAAGCTCCAATAGTGGGGGGCACAGTTGCGCGACAGCCTTGGTTGGGTCCTGCTTTCTGGTAAGTCTGGGGTTTGAATCCTGCTCGGGGTGCCTTGTGACAGACTGGCATCCCATCATGGGTGTGTCCCCTCCCCCCAGCCTTACGCCCTGTGCTGCTGGGCTAGGCTCCCGCCCACTGCATCCCCGCTTGAGACAAGCAGCTTCTGCCAATGTGTGTGAAGATCCAATACAGCAGCACTTACACTTTGGAGAAATGGATTTGTGTGTTCATTGTTGAAACTTAGTGGATTCATATGCAAGCACTCAGTTTTGGTGTTACACCTCACCACCTGCCCCCTCCCCACACACCTTGCCATGCAAACAAGCTACCTTTGACCCAGTCAGCTACCACCACCAGACCAATTTGTTCACTCACCACTGTGACGGCATCATTAAACAGGCACTCCCCAAACACCACAATGTAGAGCTGCTCATTGACATTGATATCCTCGAAGACGGCAAGTACAGCAACGGGGTCCACGGCGGAGATGATGGAGGCAAACAGAATGTTCTCCTGAAGGTTGATGTCCTGCACGCCCAGGGCCTCTATATGGCACACAGCATAGAGTGACAGGCCGATGCCGATGGAGTTCCAGAGCGTGCCCACCACGGCAAACCAGAGCACCGTGCCGAGATTTTCAAACAAGGGCCGTGTCGGCATGAAGTAGCTGGAGTCCAAAACAATGGGCGGCAGCATGTAGAGGAAAAAGACATTGGAGCTCAGAACAGGAGGAGGCACTTCCTTCACCGAATACATGATCCCTCCTACCACCAGGCCCACGGTGATCAGCAAGCAGGACTCAGGGATCCAAATGGTGATCTTGTGATACACATTGAAACCTTTCGGAAGGAGCAACAACACAATGTCAACGTTACGCACAGCATCTTGACCTTCACAATGCTTTCACACGTTCCTGCATCTCCACATTCTGTCCCATCACAGTTGTTCAGAAGTTATCTTCACTAAGCCCAGTGTGCAATGAGTTGAACCAATACCTCAGCTGTCAAGAGAAAATACAAAAGAAAATGCTATGTACATTAGCACTGCAGCTGAATGTTGTGCTGTAGCAAGCGGGCAGACATTTTGCTCTCTAGTAGGGTATGGGGCAGCACGGTGGCACAGTGAGTAGCGCTGTTGTCTCACAGCACCTGGGTGGTGTGAGGGGACATCCGTTCACTCCCCGTTCAGTCTGTGTGGAGTTCGCGTGTTCCCCCTGTCCTTGTATAGGTTTCCTCCCACAGTCCAAAGACATGGGTTCACCCATAGTGTGTCAGTGACAGAGAGAGTTTGTTCCACTGATGTATGGATGAATGACCCCAGTGTAAGTAGTGTATCTAAAAGTGCAAGTCACCTTGGTGAAAAAGGTGTGTGAGCTCATAACACTACATATAGTTCATTGGAAGTTGCTTCGGAGAAAAGTGTCAGCTGCATAAATAAGTGTAAATGTAGTAGAGAGGAACATGTGTATGCATGATGCTTCTCATGCAATCAGTGCACATGAAGATAGTAGACCCAAAGCAAAAATACATTAGGGATTTATCTCCAAACCCTACATTGAAATATGTTCCTGTAAATCTTGAGATGGACTGTCTTTCCCAAAATGATGTGGAGTCTCACATGGGCCTCATAGTTACAAATGTGCAACTCAGCTGGATCCAGCTAACTTCTATCCTGATTTGAACAGAAGGCCATATACAATGCATTAAGGACTGAGTCAAAGTAAAATTCAGGTACAGTACTTGTGGGCAAGCTGGCAAATACACTGTAACATAAGCTATGAGGTGTGTACAGTACTGCTTGAAAGTATGTGAACCCCTTGTGTCCCTTACATTTACCACCAAATAGCTATTTGATGAAAAGCAGGTTTTCCTCATCTGGCATAATAGGTGTGTAATAATCAATTCCATATGTTGCTTTAAAGAAACACCATGAGTGTAGCAGAAAAACAAAAGTAGTGCAGGTGCAGAAATAAGTGAAGCCCAAGTAAGTTCCACTGGTTTAACGAAGTAGTTAAGTAGAATCAGGTGTGTAAATGCGTCATATAATCATTAATATCTCCAAAAGCAAAAGCGAACCGCGGTTAAACGGCACAATCGCAGCACGAAAGAATAAGCCCAAATTCGGTGGTCTACGGCGTTGTGGGGGGTGCTGAGTGACGCCGCAGTCTGTCAAAAAAAAAAAAAAAAAAAAAAAACTCCTGACATGTTGAAAACAACAGCGGGACAAATACTAAAATTCACGGCACAAACGTGACGTGTTTTTTTTTTATTCGCGCTGTCTGTGGGGGGTGGGGGGAACAGCTGCTTCCCGGAGCTTTTTAGAATTGGAAAAACTAAGCTTTGCTTCCCTATTAACGCGAAGCTTATCAGCAGCGTCGGTTACGACCCTCGTTACTGTTTTAGGCGGGAAACCTGTAAAATGTAGAAAGTTGCATTATGGGGGGAAAATGTGAAATGTGGGTGTGTAACCACTGGGGGCACTTCTGGGGGAAATGATGGGGTGACCGTGTTTGGGAATAGGTTCTGTTAGAGCCTTGAGGAGTAAAGCAGGGTCAGGGGTTTGATTTTAGTGTTCCGAAGGCTTTGCTATGCGGTCTGTGTATATGAGCTGGTTTTATCGATCTTGTAGAATTTTATTCCTTGCATGGTATTTTCCAGAATATCTCTTGAATAAAGTTTTTAACTGCCGTACATGATGAATGGAGATACTTATTCCTGTCGAGTTAGGCAGCGTGTTAAGCCAGACACTTTTGGTGGGTTGGTAATACATTCTGATCCGTAAGAAAAAAAAAAAACAGGGTCTTCGGCCCGAGAACATTACTTTCCTGCATCCCAAATAAGCGTTCGAGAAGGACGCTTCCTCTGCGTCTGTCTTCGCCCCATCCAAACCCACGGCGCTGTTCGCCACAATAGTGTCAGTCATAAGCAGTCTGCTACTTAACCCCCACTCCAAAGGGGCTTGTTTCCTATACCCCTTAAATAAAAAAAAATGTTAATAATGTGGCGACGGGAGTGACACTCTTACCGATCTTGGCAAAGGAGGCCAGTAAGATCCACAAGGTGATTTCGAAGGGCACCTGTATCCGAGGGTAGTTGACGGTGAACACAGGCAGGTTCTCATGATCCTGCGGACCTGGGGAGGGGTGTGGACTCCCGGGGGACTGGGTCGTAGTCGAAGTGCTGCTGGAGGTCTCCCTGCTGGACCCCAGAGTAGCGCACACAGAAACCACGAGACAAACCAGGAGCGCCGGCGTAGTACATCTCCAGTTGCGGAGGTCAAACATATTGTTTCAAGCAGTTAATAAATAAAATCCAAGTGTGTGACTGCCCGCAGTGTTAGAAATTATCAGCTGGTCCAAAATGTAATCCTTCCTCTTCCGTTGATCACAAGTGGTAGGGTGAATTGAGGAAAACCGAGTTATACTGCATCAATGAACCCCCCTCTACCCCCCCAAAAAAAAACCCCAGCAGATTTAAACGAGGAGGAACTCCTTGGGCGCCTCCGACACAGCGGCCAGTACAGTGTGGGCTCGCGCTCCACTGAACGCCCTTCTACCTGAGCGACGCGGCAGGTGAGTCCTGGGAGGGGCCTCTGAAGGGTACCATGATTTTACCATTGTGCAACTTTCGTTTTAACACACAACTGTTTAAATATCGCGAAATAATACTTAAAACACGGAGAGATGTTTCGTTATGTAACTCATTTTAATTAAGGGGAAATTTCGCATGCTTTCGGAATAAGTTACAAGTAAAATATAACAAGTTTTATTAGGCACTGTACAGTTATTACTGACATCAAAATTGAACACACACAGGCTGAAACCGGTTGTCCCAAGCGGGGTCGCGGCGAACCGGAGCCTAACCCGGCAACACAGGGCGTAAGGCTGAAGGGGGAGGGGACACACCCAGGACGGGACACCAGTCTGGCAAGGCACCCCAAGCAGGAATCGAACCGCAGACCCGCCAGAGAGCAGGACCCGGCCAAACCGGCGGCTGTACCACTGCCCCCCTAAATTGAACACATTCACATAAATGTATAACTATAACCGGTTTGGGGTTCTCCACAGTGTTCAAAGAAGCCCGATGCCCGGATTTCGCTCAAAATTAGATGTATAAAACATGATTTGTGGGGTGAAGTTTTTCAAGATAAACCCGGTTTGGTGAGGAAAAAAAGATGGTTAACACCGGCTGCTCTGTCTGTGCTCTCCCTGACATTACACTAATGTATCTTGCAGTGAAATAAATGTGCCCCACACCGAAACCGGCCTCGTGCCAGCGCTAAGAGGGAGACCAGTAGCGCTTTCGCAGTTCGATGACATCACCAGTGTGTGGGTTCCTGGGCACGCGGCACGGCTCGAGTATGCGCCGCGCGTGCACGCCCGCCTTTCCACGGCCGCAAAGAGCGCGAATCTTTCGCTCATATGGAATGAAAGACGTCCCGAGATACCGTGGGAGCAACAATCACCCCGAAACAAGTCCTCACACCGGATTACTGAACGAGGAGCTGGGCGCGCTGAAAAGTTCACAACATAACTAACTCTCTCTTACTTTCTGTAACTCTCATTATTAAAATAAAATTGCTGCTTCTAATAGGGGGTGCAGTGGGTTGGACCGGGCTCTGCTCTCTGGTGGGTCTGGGGTTCGAGTCCCGCTTGGGTGCCTTGTGACGGACTGGCGTCCCGTCCTGGGTGTGTCCCCTCCCCCTCCGGCCTTATGCCCTGTGTTACCGGGTAGGCTCCGGTTCCCCGCGACCCTGCTTGGGACAAGCGGTTCTGAAAATGTGTGTGTGTGTGTGCTGCTTCTACTACTTGTCAAGTCCAGCTGGTACAGTATTATACAGTGAAACCAAACAACTTGTATGCTGTATTAAAGAGTAGTCTTTAGTTTCGAATGACAGTGCAGCGACCAAATGAAAAAATCGTACAGTCTCGCATTATTATTATTATTATTATTATTTGTGGGTAAAGTTTGACATGACAATGATAGAAACTCGTCTCAGTCATTTTTTTTTTTTTGTCATTCAGTTGTTATCAATCCGTTTTCATCTGTCTGAATTCAAATTGACTGCAGGTTCGTAAATGAACCAGGTTCAAGTAGCGGACATACCAGACGTTACTGCACGTGCATTACAGTTGCAGTGATACCGCTCGGTCATTCGTGACGCCGCTGTCTCCAAAAACACACGTTTCCTGGTCCGCGGGGGAGCATCGCTCCCGACGACCGCTCTTCCACGTTTGCATTCATTCGTTTCGCAGACGCTTCTCCAGTGCGAAGAACATCTCCGAGAGCAAGCAAGCAAAAAGTCCATTACCTCAGTGGTTTGAATGGTAAAGATCCGTTGTTTGTTTAAGTGATGTTCTGCCAACTGGCTGGTGCGAACTGTCTCGAACCGTTGTTCAAAAGTTATGAGTGTAGTGAGTGTGGGCTGCGAACTTCGTTCTGTGTGATTACGGTATCACATGGTATCAAGAGGTAAGATGCTTAGATGGCCCATCCTCGGGGAGCCACCTGTAGCGTGTCTCCGGGCGGTCTTATCTCACTTTTTTCGTTTACATTTATTTATTTAGCACACACTTTTCTCCGAATCGACTTCCAATGAACTCTATGTAGTGTTATCAGCCCACACACCTTATTCACCAAGGTCATTTACACTGCTAGATACACTAATTACAATGGGTCACTCATCCATACATCAGTGGAACACACTCTGTGTCACTCACACACTATGAACCTGAACAGTTTGTCTTTGGACTGTGGGAGGAAACCGGAGCACCCAGTGCAAACCCCACACAGACTGACCGGGGATTGAACCCATGTCCTCTCACACTACCCAGGGGCTGTGAGACAACAGCGCTACTCGCTGTGCGAACAGCGTTACTGCTGTGGATGACAAAGATGTCTAAATCCTGGAGGACAATAAAACGCACAAATATGCACCCTCCCAAATCCCAAAACACACCTTGAGTATCAAACCAAGTGCGCTTAGTGACAGTATTAGCGACAGAAGTGGTACACAAATACAGTACTGGTGGGGCAAATTAGGGTTGCTCGTAGCATCGGGGGGGGGGGGGGGATTCGAGTCCCTCTAGTCATACCTGCGGGTATAATATAAAACACAACTCCTCAATTGGCGGGTTTAGCGTCAAAGAGTCCGTCTATGTGAGCCAAAGCAAACTGCGTGTCGTGGGTCGGGTTGCGGCTGTGTGATCGCGGCCTGCGCGCGGCGGGGGCTGTCGGGGGGTCCGAGTGGGTGGGGGGTCTGCTTCGGTGACACCGCTCTACGTCAGCAGCTCGTGTCACTGCGAGGTAGGGCGAGACCGGAGCAGCTGCGGGCGCGGAGAGAGTCAAGAACCCGGGCGGCGTTGGTCCGTAAATGAATTAAAATCACGGCCGCCGATAATCGACATGGACCGCTGAGGTGCATCACGGAAATGTAAGCGCATAAATGTCTCTTATAAGTGTTGCCGCGGCGCTGGTGATAGAAATGCGTGCGCGGAACACGTAGTGGGAGCCGTTGCACATTAGCTTTGTTTGTTTACAGTGCGTGTCATTGGAAAACAGCGCAGCGCACCGGTGCGGTAGTTAAGTGGATTCGCTTCCATTTATGATTTAGCGGTTCGTGGTGGATTTCGGTTCCTAAGCGCCCTTTCCGGACCGATCGCCCTACTGCAGTGCCAGTTTTCGTCGGATCCGACCGAAGATGAACGGGGCGGCGCGACGGCGCGTCTTTGTTGTGTTCACAAACACAAACCATTGATAATTATTCTGTAGCGCGTTTATATACAGCGCTACACGAGAATGAACGTGTGTTTATTATTAGCGGGCGATCGTGGGTATGATCATCTTTTTAATGCTTATTAATTATTTCTGAAAGGGGGGGGGGGTCGACAAACGAGATACGAGGGCTTCGACGTTGACTCATCAGTCGGTTTTGTCAACTCTGTTTTAAATCTAAAGTTAGATTGAAAAAAAAAAAACAAATCCGAACTCACTCACACTGGTGTTTTTTTTGCAGGATCACTGGCAGTACCGGTGGTCAGTTTCACTGTGGTACATCATGTAACCTACCTACTGTACACTTTGCGCACCGTTATCTGAGGGCGCGAATGCTGGGTGGTGCTTCTGCATACATTGATATTAATAGTATTAACCTTTATTCAAAAGACACCTTGTTCAGGGCGATGGACAGTGTTATGTAATCGATTTAACAATGACGTATGCATTTATACAGCAGGGCATTTTTACTGCATCAGTTTAGAGTAAGTACCTTTATCAAGGGTACTACAGCAGGAGCGGGATTCGAATCTACAACCATCTGATTGTAAGATGAAAGAGCTCTATCTGCTGGCCTACTTTCAGTAACTGTGATCAGGTTATACTTTTATAATATGTATGCGACTAAGTTTCTGTATCAGACTCCTTTTACGTGGCTCTTCTGCTTTTCAGAGTATGAAATAATTTATTTGTCATAATAAATTGTGGCTGAATGTTAGGCTACACAATCATCCCCACTTCTGATCAAAATTTTGTTGTTTGAACTAATGCATGAGTGGAGGTTTACCGGATTCTAAGAACTCATCAGCTTGTTTGTGGTGTGACGGCTAGAAAACAGAAGTAACCACAAAAAGGGCTCAACTTTTTCATCCCTCGCAGTATTTTGGGACCCAGAATGTGCCGTACAGGAAAATGGTCTTGTTATATTTATTACATTTTTAACCTGAAACAGCTATTTTGGGTAGTGTGTCTTTGGTGATGTCATACAAACAGAAACCGGGGTGAAATTACAGCGCACTGTGTCATGTCACACTTACAGATATACTTTGTTACATACCTGAGTTACAGAAAAAAAAAAAACAGAACTTAGTCAGACACTCCAGTTAGAAACCTGGTTCTATTAATTCACTTAGCTGATGCTTTTCTCCAAAGCAACTTACAATTATTTACCCATTTATATAGCTGGGTAGTCTTATAGCAGAGCAATTAAGGGTAAGTACCTTGCTCAAGGGTACTATAGCCAAAGGTGAGGCTCAAACCTACAACCTGGGGGGTCCAAAGGCAGTAGTTTTAACCACTACACTACCAGCAGCTCAGGAGTTGATGTGCAAAACTTTTATTTTATATATACTCCCTTCAGTCACTGGGGCACTTGCAGGCTTTCCTGAGTGGGGGCATGGGTCTCGAATCCAACAGCTCAGTGCCTGTTCAGCTGACATGAGGAGTGCAGAAGCATGCTGATGCATGTGCTCCCACATGGTGCCACAGAGCCCTGCGGAGTGCGGCATAAATACTGCCATTGTGCTGGGGTTTGAAGCTATTGAACCCACTCCAGCTTCAGTATGGAGTGATGAGCTTTTATCAGTGGCAACAGCTCTAGGACACATTTTCTATGAGACTGCTGTGCTGTGGCTGTCAGGGACAACACTGGCCTCATTGTATGGGATGGATGCGGAACTCTGTATTTGTTTTATGGATAGGTTTTATCTTAAGCCACTCAGAAAAATAGTTTTACGCTTTGTTTACTCAGTTTACTCTTTTTTTAAATGATGTGCAATGTGTATCTGCGTCAGAAATACAGTAAGTTACCTATCCGTGCGGTAGGCTGAGGCTCCATTTCTTAACCACTGCTTTGAATGTGTGTGTTAGTGTGTGAGTGACACAGAGAGAGTGTGTTCCACTGATGTATGGATGAGTGACCCAGTGTAAGTACTGTATCTAGCAGTGTAATAAGGTGTGTGGGCTGATAACACTACATAGAGTTCATTGGAAGTCAGTTTGGAGAAAAGTGTCTGCTAAATAAATAAATGTAAATGAATGACAAGGTGTGGCATAGTTTCTCCAGAGTACTATTAACACAGTTACAAATCTGGCCAGTTGTTGTTACAATGAAAAAGAATTTGTGCTTGAAGACTAAAAGCATATAAACACATAATTTAATTTGCCCTGTATCAGTGACATTAATGTTGAAACCTAGACATAGCTGCTCTGAACCAACATCAAATGTACTGAGTACTTACTTGGTTATTTCATGTTAACTAATTAACTAATTAGCATACCTAAAATGGCATGAAGGTGGTATTTATGATACACTTTGTGGGGCTCTGTGACAGTATGTGGGAGTATATGGGTGTAGCTGGCAGCATAGTGATTAGTACTGCTCCCTTTGGCCCTCAAAGTCACGGGTTCAAATCCAACCTCTAGCTGTATTACCTTTCGGCAAAGTACCTGCCTTCTGTTTCTCCAGTAAAACTACCCAGTTGTATAAATGTAAATTGCTTTGGCGAAAAGTATCAGCTGAATGAACATAATGTGTGAACTCAAACAGCACTAACAATCCTGTTTACAAGGGAATGCTTGAGTTTATTGTAAAGGTCTCTGCAACTGTAATGAAGCAGAAAAAAACAGTTTTCAAGTGCTGGCGCATGATGAGATTAGAGGCCAGATTATTTGTACATCTGTTTGTGTCATTGATTTCTTCTGATCGGAAACAATGGAACTTGCAGACTTAGTCAGGTATGAATGAGATGACAGTATTGCATATTTAAATGTACATGAAGCAGTTTCAACAGTTATAGTCAGTCTATTGCTGTGTACGTAGATGTTTTAGTGGATTTACATGCATTTTCACACACACACTGGAAAAAGTGTGCATCCACCACTCCAACTTGCACAAAATCATGCTTCCAAAACCAGCCTACACACACTGTCTTCCCCAGAGTTTTCTGTACATTTTTATTTGTCTTCGGTATCGTTTGTACCTTTGCGCTCCTACAAAAGCACACATTCATTTGTTGTTTCCATAACTCCTTTAGGAAGATGTATTCATACCTCTATACAAATAAAACTGACTCTTGTATTTTTCACTTCACAAACCGACAGTGTTCACCCATCCTGACCATGCCTGCATCACAGAGGGCTTTCGTTTCCTTAGCAGATGGTAACCCTAGGGTGTGCGTTCAGTTGTTTCGCATGTTTTGAATCCCACTTCCTAAACAGCTGTCAATGCCAGGCTTGTGCGAACAACGCTGTGCACGTGGCTCACATCTTCAGACAAGTGAGGGTCGTTTGCTGACTACTTGTTCCCTTTTTACCATCAGTGAATTATTAATGAGTAAAAGGGAAATGGCAGCTGATCCACATGAAGGGGAGGGGGGAGCCCAGCGGGTATGTCTTACAGTGGCTCAAAAGATGGAGGCCAGCGAGTGAGGGTCTTGGTGTGAGAACCTGAGAAGTTCTTCGTGGTCAATATAAATTCATGCCCAGTGCAGAAAGAGTTCCCCTTTATTCACGAGAGGTCGTGCAGCACGGTGTCCTCTTCTGCAGCCTCTGCTGGTTTTGTTTTTTTATCATGGGTTGATGTCACTTACGCGGTCTTAGTGGGCCAAAATTACGAGAATAAAAACTGTGTTTGCTTTGAATAAAAGGAACAGCTAGGCAACCACCTAAAAATAATTTACAGAAATAAATGTGTGAGGCTATAAAGTTGTCTCCAGCATCTGCCTGTATTTATATGCTCACAGGACATGCTCTGCTTATTTTCATTTAAAAAGATGACATCTCTTGATATGTTTTCTCCGTCTTCTTTCTGGATCTTTTTTTCTGCTCTGTTTCCTTCTTTGTGGATCATGTTCCTGACATTGTACTCTATTGTTTCTTCTTCCTTATGAGTCATGTTCCTGGCTTTGTCCTCTATTCTTCTATATTCTCAGTCTTCTTCTCGTATGCAAACTGGATTGGGTCCAGCGCAGTCCTGACCAGGGGTTTAAGCAATATGCAGGTCATTGTTGCAGATGTTCTACCACTCACTCAGTTGTAGGCGGTGCAGACTTTTTGCAGAGGAATTCCGGAGCGGTACCATTACCACAAAGGTTGGCTCCATCCTAGTGGTGATGCTGGGCTCCCTGCTAGAAGTCACACAGAGACACTGAATAAACTCCAGTCCATCATGGACTCTCCATACCACCATAGTAAAAACAAGGAGCACTTTCAACAACAGGCTGGTCCAGTTGTGGTGCTTCAAGAAGCGCTATCGGACATCATCTCTCCCAGCAGCCATCATGCTCTATAATGAGTTCCAGGGGAATAACCTCTCAATGGCTGAGTGGCACTGAGTTTTCTCAGTGTCCCACCACAGCCTGCACCACCTCAACTGCACTGATCATCTCACTTCAATTCACTCCTCCCTCTCCTGCTTTTAAATATATTTTCCTAATTATTCACTTATTTATATTTAGTTTTTTTATGTGTGTAAATATTTACACTTATGTTGTGTGTATATACGGTTTGTATTTTGTACATTGTGTGCTGCTGAAAAGAAAGTAAAACTCTGGGAATAATAAACTTTCATTCATTCATTCATTCATTAAATATGTTCCTCACCTTGTCCTCTATTCTCAGTCTTCCTGTTTACGGATCATGTTTGTTACCTTGTCCTCTATTCTCAGTCTTCTTTCTTGGAGACCATGTTCTTGACCCTTTTCTTTCTTCTCAGGATTCTTCCTTGTAGATCATTGGATCTTGTTTCTGAGCCTATACTCTACTATCAGTCTTTGTCAAGGGGATCGTGTAGCTGATCCTGTCCTCTGTGCTCAGTCTTCTTCCTCATGGAGCATCTCCCTGACCCTGCCTGCAGTACTTCCCCATGCTTATTGAAAACACTCAATCAGTCAATTGGTACTTCCTTAATAAAATCAAATGAGAAGGACTGGTGACCTGGAGTATGTCTAACCCTATGCTCAGCATTATCAGAAAAGATTTAAGGCTCTCAGACTCTGCTAAAACCTCCAAGAAACATGGCAGACAGTACTCAGCCACAGCAGCCCACATCACCCATTTGAAGACTAGAAGAAGTAGTCGCATCGGACTCCCATGTCTGAGACTGAGAGTAGGAGTTTTTGAGTCGCAGTCTCCTGTTCTGTAACATACTGACTCAACCTGCTCAGGTTTTCAGCATTTTGTCTCTTTAATATTTATTCTTATAGGTCCATATAGGTATGTTTCCTCTCTCTGTGTATGTAGCAGGACTGTCTGAGTGCGATTGTACCTCCTCATGGACCTCATTGAAAAATGACCCCCTTCTCAGAAGCAGTGGGGTTTGGTTTCCTGTGTTTGCTTTTGTCAACTTGTCTGCTTTATAACCCCCTACACCATCACTCCCCAGCTTCAGACACCTACCTTAAACTTTGTGGTGGCCTCAAACTGGACCTGCACCTGTCCCAGCACCCTCCAGTACTGACAGCAGGTACTATAGGAGGTTTTTCCATTACCTTCTAAGTGTGTGTATTAATGTGGTAGCGAGTGTTCATGTAGGTGACTCTGTGTCCTTGTGAACCTGTCCTTGTGTCTGTTAAAAAGTTTGCATGAATTACCTTTTTCAAATTTAGCGTATTGTGTTCAACGCTTCGGACAAGGTAGTTCTTCAAAATGCTGTTACTACGGCAACGGAAGCTGAAAAATGTGTCCAGATATACAGGCCTATATGACAGAGGAACTGAAGATGAAAAAAAATCCAGAGTATGAAGTACAAGTTCCACAGGAACTGTCTTTTAATCTTAGTAGTCTGAAGTGGAAAATGCCTTCCGAAGCAAAATACAGTATAAAGTAAATGTACAACATTGATTACATGGTCAGAGTAGCGAATGATTGGTGTTAACATTTTTACAAGGAGTACATCGGAAAGCATTGCCATGACTCACCTGCTTTTCATCCTAGCTGTTTTCTACACTATATCCCAATTTCCATGCTCTGTACCTGGAGATTTAATGCAGAGATACTCTTTTTCATTGGTGCAGAGCCACAGCATTTACATAACTGAAGTTAAGGATCTCAAAGTAGTGTAATGTCTTGGCCTGTGAAGTTTTCATTCATAGTTTTACGGGCATTTTCCCATGCCGGGGATATTGGTCAGTATAGTTATGGAGGTCTGAGATCATATGTATATACATATTAACCCAACACAGAACTGAAAAAGAAGAGAAGTTCCATGCAGGCATGCTGGAAGTGACCTTCCTCCATGGCATGAATAATACATACGTGTTGGGTAAAACATGCCCACATTTTCTCTCTGTTCCCTCCAAGCATCTCTCTCACTTTACGCAGCTTAATTTTCTTTGCATATTATGAAACAGGACTAAATAATGCAGAGAGAAGCAAACTGGGAGTCACAGCAGCTAGAAAGGAAGTCGAGTTCTGGAGCCCTTTATGTAACATGAGGTTGTCTGGTTGTCCCACCTCATGGCAAAGTTCATGTGTAACTTTGCTTTGAAAATCCAACCTTTTGAATTATACTGTAGCTTGTGTATGGATTTCAAAAGGTGTGAACTACAAGGTGGATGAGAGAGAAGTTCCACCATAATAGTGTAGGATTTGCAGGATTAAATCCCTAAGCACATTTAATGTGCCCTGAAGTAAAGCTCTTGTCCTAAATCGCATCATACATATTTATTTCTGTAATTAGATAATACGAGAAGGGAATCAAAGCTAAACAGGTCATCTGCAATATAACTCAAAATAGTGAAAAAATTTAATGTTTTTCTTCCATTGTATGAGCCAATATTTTTTGTATTGGCTAGGAAAACTAATGTTCTGTTACAGAACATAGTGAGGTCTTTGTACATTCTTGAATATAACCTTTGGGCAGTGATAGTTTTTTTTTTTCTGTTAATATAAGGCGAGTGAAATACAGTGTCTGTTGCAAAATTTATAATTTAATTTTGTCTTGGAGATTTACCAGTCAGTTTCAACAATTCATACATCAGTGTAATTCTTAAAAGTGTTATTTGGAGGTTTTTGTTTAAGTAAGGCAGTCAGAAGGTTCTGTGGGGATATGTATATGTTGGTGCCGAACTTCTTGCTTTTCTAGATCTTTCTTGATCTATTTTTAATAACTGTTTGTTTGTCATTGACACCAAAGTGTCCTAGCCCAACGCATAGACCCTGAGAGAGACTGCGACCTGACGGAAGAAGGGCTTCAGGGGGTGTGGCTCACCCCTGCCCGCTACCAATACCTGTTCGCCAGCAAATTACCACCCCACCCCAACGAGCCGACCCTGTTGCAGTCAAGATGGCTGCCCGAGAGCGTAGCCCTCGGCACCGTCCGTGGTCTGTGTACCGCGCCAACACCTTCGACCTCTCTTCGGAAATGCTTGGCCTCACACTGGCAGGTACTCAGCCTGCAATCACAATACATTAATTCTGATGGCTATCTGATTGGCATCTGTCCCCAGCATGACTTTGGATTGTACGCCTCTATTTGCCATATTAGCCTCCTCCATTCTCATATATAGCTGGTCCCCATCTTATGAACATTTGTGAAACAAACTTTCTACTGAGAAGTATCTAGCATTTATTTTTCCCATAAAAAGAGAGCCAGCGCACAAGCTCAAATCTCATGCTAAAACTTCACCCGATGTGCCAACAGATGGTGACAGCAAACAGCATGCACTGTTTTAAGCTTTTCCAAAAAGTGCCGAAGGTGGAAACGAAGCAGAGAGAATGAGAACAAGCTGTAGATAATCCTCTTCCTTCTGTATCTACCAGTTCTGAGCTCATCAGTGAAGGGCCACCATCAGCTCCAAGTTAATGTGTAGTTGTTGTCTCTGCCTGAAGATAACATAAAGCTTACACTGTTTTCTAAATCTCTTATAATTATGCTTTTATATTTTGCTTATTGGGTATAAGTCAGGGGGCGCGGTGGTGCAGTGGCGCAGTGGGTTGGACCGGGTCCTGCTCTCCAGTGGGTCTGGGGTTCGAGTCCTGCTTGGGGTGCCTTGTGATGGACTGGCATCCTATCCTGGGTGTGTCCCCTCTGGCCCTATGCCCTGTGTTGCTGGGTAGGCTCCGGTTCCCCGCGACCCTGTATGGGACAAGTGGTTCAGAAGGGTATAAGTCAACTTCGTGTTACATGTGGTGCAAAAGAAGAGATGTGGGAGCTGCAGGTGAGCACCTATACCCTGATCTGACTCTGTGCAGGGTTCATTATTGGGCTTTCTTACTAACACCACATTGTAAATAACCCTGCTTCTGATTTAGCCTTAACCAAAATGGCCCAGGCGCATGCACAACCCATGTCTTCCCCTCGCTGTCTGCATTCTGCTGAATCCGGTAGAAGGACAGCTTGCCGTGCTGCTGTTGTAACATCCATTAAACCCTGCTGTTGCCTCCTTCTGAACCATTTCTCCACTCAGTTAATGAATAAATGTAATGAGGAAATCCATCTCTGATGTAGTATTCGAAGACTGGGCTTCTGACATTTACTTTACACGTATTAATTTAGCAGGTGCTTTTATCCAATACAACTCAGCTTAAACAAAAGTGCCTTGCACCAATAGAGGGAGATACAGATAGAGACATTTAGTCCAGTACCACTGTTTTTGTTGGCACACATTACACGAACGGCTGCATATAGAACTGATGATAAACCCCTTGGCCAGTCCATGTCATTTTCAGCTTCTAAATTTTTCAACAAACAAACCAACTCTCTTATCACAAGTAAGTTCTAAAGTTGGGGAGCAACTGTATAGGTCAACATTTGGTCCTCAGAAAAGTATAATTAATTCACTGCTGGGTTAAGTGCATTTGTAAATCCATGTGGTTTGGTTGGTCTGTCACGTTTTACTCAAACATGACAATCACAGTGCTTCTTCTTTTGTCTTTTTTTCTTTTGATGTTTCTCACTACAGTTTCTCAGCTACGATCTCCATCCCTGGTACTGCTGTAAGGGACATTAAAAAATGGCCTCTGTCTTTGTTTCTCTGGCAGGAAACAGCCAGGATCCAGATGAGCCAGTGCTGGAGTTTAGTCTAGGTGAGAACACCATGGAAATTTACTGTGTTATGTTTGTCACAAAGTCACACATGGAGGAAACTGGTTTCACCTGTTTACACGGTATCACCATAAAGGGCACCATTTCACTCCAAACAGTCCTAACAGCTTGGATCCTAAATTCCAGTCTTGAGAGCCCGTTGCACTAACCTTACCTGAGTCATACCATACGTGATCCTACCAAAAGTACAGCCTCCCTTTCACCAACCCTGTGTTGCCGCCTTAGAGATTCAAGTGGAGGCTTCTCAGAATTGGGGCGATTTTTAAACGTGTTCAGGCTTTGATTTAATCCAGGTATCCCATTCTTCCTTGCTTTCCCTGCCCCTCGACGTCTCTATCAGATCTGAAGTCCAGCGTTTAGGTTCAGGAGCCTTTGTGTTTAGTTAAGGTGACGTCAAATGACTTCTGTTTCCATTGTTTGCCGCGTGCTGCTGGCCTTTCGTCGTGAATGATGGACGGTCTATTTAGCACGAATTCTTACACTGTTTAACCAAACTTGATCTTTTCTCAGAACTCCGTCTCAGAGGTATAAGAACGTGTAAACACCAGCAGTTTTACTCTTTCCTTGGTATGAATTGTGCTGTTTGAAAACTTTTATGCCACTACTTGTTTGCCTCTGGCTGTGTCGCATGTGTTGTCCTTTCCTTTTATTTTCTTTTTTTGCTAACTCGCGTGAGTCGCTCTCCCCACAGCCTGTAGCGAGCTTGTAACACCCACGTTAGACCGCAAACCAAATAGTTTTGTTGCTGTGAGCTGCACCACACCTCCTCAAGCCTTCTGGACCAAGCATGCTCAGACTGAGATTATAGAGGTGAGACCATACACCTGCACCAGCCTGTGGTCATATGGGATTCCTCCTTCTTACTACGCTCTTATTTTGTAATTGTCATTCATATATTTATTTCTTGAACATTACACTTGTGGAAATATCAAGCGGTTCACCGACTTCTATTCTGGCGACTGTCGCCTCATCTCAATTTAAGCTACTGCGCATGTCTAAGGACAAGGCGGGAAAAATGCTTCGATTGGCGCGGAAGGGAGAGTTTTGTGCGGAATAGTTTAATAAACGTAGCACCTAGCTGAAAGGGCGAACAGGGTAAATTGAAGGCAGCTAAATTGTAGATTTTACACTTTTGTTGAACTCATGTTTATCAGTTTCGGATGTACAAATTTTCCTGTGAGAATTATTATTGTGTACTTGTTACCATGCAATCTGTCCTTGCGTTGTTGGAAATACGTCGTAGCACTTGACTCGAGCAACAAGTGTAAGAACTGGTAGATATCTGTGTGAATATTGTTTCGTTTTGGCTGCGTTTCATTGTTTGTTGGATTCATGTTTTTGCTTATTCTTGCGTTTATTTGTAAATTGATATGATTAGAGTTAATATTACGCTCTTTGTCTCCGCCTTGTGGGTTAATATTGGAATTAATGCTGGTATCTTTCTTTGTAACAAGAATAAGCAGCACTGTAAAGTGTTATTGATTCCTTGTTGTCGAATATTTCTATTGTTAGAAAGAGACTTTTTTTTATTTCCTTTTTCTTTCTTACAGCTCTTAGGTTGAACTCATCAATGCTGTGCTATAAATTTTGCATGAATCATTAGTTCTTGACTAGACTATAATTCAGAAGGGGTTGCTTCCACAATCGAAAGATTTGTTTCATGTGAATTGGTGACTGTAAAATTGTCCCTAGTGTGTGTGTGTGTGTGTGTGTGTGTGTGAGAGAGCGAGAGAGAGAAAGAGACAGATTGCCCTGTGGTGGACTAGTATCACATCCAGAGTATATCCTGGACCACCACAACCCTGCACTGAATAGGCGATTATTGATGATGTTTGGGTCGTTGTTTCTTTGGTAGAAATACCCCAGTGAAGAGAATTAAATGCATATCCTGGCAGCCAGTATGACTTTTGTAAACATATCAAGAAGGCGTCACAAAAAAGTCTTTTGTATAATCATTTCAAAAAAGGTGTGCCACGACCTTTGAACTTTCTCTGCCACACCTCCCCCACAGGGCACCAGTAACCCCATTTTCCTCAGCAGCATCGCTTTCTTCCAAGACTCCCTCATCAGCCAGCAGACCCAGGTCAAACTGTCGGTCTATGATGTCAAGGATCGCACTCAGGGAACGGTGAGTGTTGCTGCTGCTGCTCTTCAAAGCCGGAGGTCAGGTCCTTCCTAGCCTTATCAGTGGTTGAGGGCACAAGAACCCATACAGGAGACATTCAAAGGCACTATAACATGCTCCTTTGTAAATGCTTTAGCTTTGTTGGCAGTAGGAAGCATACACGCATGTTGCTCAGTGAGTGTGTGAAGTTCCTACTGTGTGCTGTGTCAACAGTTGTGAAAACACAAGACACTGCACCATCCATTGTCAATGTGGGGTTCTTTCCCTGTGTGCTACATAGCCTTGCATCAGCTGGCTCATGTGTTTTTTTTTTTCCAATCGTCTCTCATTCCTTTCCAGATGTACATGCTTGGCTCGTCTATGTTTACTGTCAAGGAACTCCTGCAGGACAAGCATCACCGCTTACACCTGATGCTCAGGTAAAGAGACAGTACTTTTTGTTCTTCCTACTGTTCAGTGCCCATGCTGGGCTACTAATGTTGCTATTATTGATGAAAGTAATTACAGAGTCAGTGTTGCCCAAAAGTCTGTGACGGGTATTGGTGTTCCCTACCCACCCGTCACATGACTATCCTACTAACTCTGAGCTGCCCACTGCAGGTCAGCAGAGAATGAGCGTGTGGGCAACATCACCATCATTGCATGGCAGATGGATGAGAAGCGTGACCAGCGGGCTCCTGTGGCCCGGCTGCCGGACACTGTCAATGGGCGGGTGAGGCATTGCTGCGTGCCCCATGGTGAGGCTCAGTTGTACCTGGGGCTCATTGGTTGTATTGATTAGGTGTTTTTCCTGTCCGCAGATGGTGCTTCCTGTGGACGAGAGCCTAACTGAATCAGTGGGAGCGAGGGCTAAATGCGCCTCTCTATGCAAGGACATTCTGTTAAAGGCTGGTAAGGCCTTGTCACGGAGGGGGGCTATTCCTTTGCGCACTGTGGCTGTATCAGTGAGTCAGAAATTGAACTGTTTGTAATGGAGAGGTTGTTTTTCTTTAAAAGTCGATAAGTAACTGTTTCCTGGGGACTAATGATAGGACTTTGTGAGAATTTGTGCTGTCTATGACAAAGGGTTATGTATGAAGTCTGGAGATCTGTAATTCAGTCAGGAAGAGGGCTTGTACTGTGTAGACAGAGTAACTTAACATCTGATTTTCCATTGCTGCTATGTCTTGATTCGTGAAAACTGAGAACCCTGATTTCCTATGTTCCCCCGTCTCCATGCTGAGACAAGCTGCTTACACAGTAACATAACAAATGGAATTACTTCCATAATGTTTTGGTGGAAAGTTGCTGTGGGAATTAGTGACCCCTAAGAACCACTGCGAGTCTAGAATAACACAGACACACATGCATTGACTGAAACCACTTGTCCCAAGTGGGGTTGCAATGAGCCGGAGCCTAACCCGGCAACAGAGGGCATGGGGCTGGAGGGGGAGGGGACACACCCAGGATGGGACGCTAGTCCGCCACAAGGCACCTCAAGCGGGACTCAAACCCCAGACCCACCAGAGAGCAGGCAAAGGCCAAACCCACCATGCCCCCTGTGAAATAACAGCTCAGGGTTATCACAGTATGTAGGCTGATGGCATAATCAGGCTCTGCGTCCAAACAAATGATGAAATTGAGCTGAATTTAATAACGTTCTTCCTTGTCTGTGGGTGGGACCCCTCACAGCTGTCAGATGTGATTCACTGTGCTGTGGCACTACAATATCAGTGCACAATACACATTCTGCTATCCCGTGTCCTAACTCAGTCATGTAACAAGCATCGTCATTCTGAGCAGGGAAGGTGGACTAAATATCTGGTTAATTGGTGAGTTTTCCTGTCAAGTGACCAAAAGCAGCCTTGCTCTGAGGCATTAGTGCTTTTGGGTTATAGTTCAAAGGGGCTATAATTTTGTGTTTTCCCTCGCAGTATTCGGTGGGACCACGTCACGCATGTACCGCTTCCCTACCACGGACGGGAACCACCTGCGGGTTCTGGAGCAGATGGCAGAGAGCACTATGTCGCTCAATGTGCCTCGACAGTTTGTAAAGCTCCTGCTGGAGGAAGACGCTGCCCGGTGAGTTTGGCAGTGAGGGTGGTCCATGGGATGGGGGCGATCCATGACAGCAGAGCGAATGACAATCCATGTCTCTGTCTCAGGGTCTGTGAGCTGGAGGAGCTGGGGGAACTCTCTCCATGCTGGGAGAACCTACGGCGACAGATCATTACCCAATACCAGACCATCATCCTCACTTACCAGGAGACTCTCACCAACCTACATGAGTACAAGGGTAAATACTGATCTTCTCTGTCCCTCAGACTGTCTGTTACTTTCCAGCTGCCCTCTTCTTACTCCCTTATTCGTACCCTTCTGTGTGTTTCTCTGTGTCTTTTTCCCTATGCAGGCCCCTCCTTCAAGGCCAGCAATCTGAAAGCTGAAAGAAAGCTGGAGTTCATGCCCACCAACCTCCATGTCCAGAGAATGAGAGTTCAGGATGACTCAGGTTTTGGTGAGCTCTTTGATATCCTCACTGTCATAACTATCTATTCAACTCCTCAGGGAGTCCCTGCCTCTATCTTTCTTACACATTCATTAAGTCTTTCCATACACAACTCTGCCAGCATGAGAAGGAGTCTACATTTACATATTTATTTTTCATTTATTTATGTAGTAGACGGTTTTCTCCAAAAAAAATTACAAAGATTATTAAATAGTATATATGACATCTTTGTCACTGTCATCGTCATCTTATAGTGCTGGATGCTGTGCTAAACTCCCTATAATCGTTCACACATTTACACAGCAGAGCAATGTAACACAGATACTCTATACTACATCTGTTGTCCCTTTCAAACAGATCACACATACGATGTTGTGACTATTGGCGCCCCTGCTGCTCACTGCCAGGGATTCAAGAGCAATGGTCTGAGGAAGCTCATCCAGAAGTTCCAGGAAGCTAAGAAGCAGTAAGTCCACAGCTGTGGTACCTCTCAGCTTCAGTGCCAGTTATTTTCACTCTCTATCTGGTTGCTCTTTAGTTCTGGCTGCTTGTCAGCCTGCATTGTTCTGAGATTTGCTTTTTAATATGCATGTTTCCTTGTTTGCCTTTTTTATCATGCAGTTGTTTTTGCTTGGCTGGTTCAGAGAACCAGGGAGGTGTATACCTTATCATGGGACTCAATTCAACCATTAAGGATTGTTTTTGTCTAAAAGTCATCAAAATGAGGATAAAGCTGAAGCATGAATGCATCTTTCATAAATAGTCCATGTTATAGGCAGATGGTGGGCTTGTCCTAATGCTCAATTAATAATTCATCTGACTGGTTTTCTAGTTTAATTAGTATTTAATTATATAGAATATTCATGCATTATATATTTGTTACATATATTTGTTGTACATCAGGCTGATAAATTTAGTACAATTTACAATACAGCGCAGTGCAATTTAGGGTAAGTTACTTTTCTCAAGTGTACTACAGTAGGATTAGGATTTGAACATGGGCTCTTTGAGTGCTTCTTGAAATAAATTATACACATATGACTCAGTTACTTCATTTAGTCATTGTGACATTGTGACTGGGTTTTTTCGGGAAATGGTTAAGAACACTCAAAGTGTGTGTGAAATATTTTTATGTGTCCTGTTTACAGAAATGAATAATTCCAGATAACAATGAGGGACTTGACAAAGGAAAGGTCTGAGGAGAACTATTCACAGGCAGACACATGTTCTTTGGTCTACTTCTCAGATTCTTGTGGCCTTTTATTCTGGGGGAGATTTAAATAAAGGGTGATGAGGATATTGTGCCTTCACCCTTCACTCTTTGTTCTGCCATGGCAACAATCATATAAACAGCTGTAATAACATGAATACCCCTACACTAACATAAATAAAGTCTTAAATTCACAACTGAATGAAGATATCTAATGTGAGACATTTTTTCATAATACCACACTGTGCTCTGAGTAGCATAGACAGTGTTCTTGGGATCTTTATTTTTTTATATCATAAACATACATGAGCCAAATTATCAAAATGTTTCTGACTAGCCTATTGTGTACCGTGTCTCAGACACTGCACTTGCAGAGTAAAATTCTCAACTACTGTGACTCTGTTGGAAAACTGACTTTTGATAATAAATGAATGAATGAAAGTATAAAATTAAAAGAAGCTAAAAATAATTTTCTTACAAATATAGATTATAAAATATGCTGCTGTTGTCTTTGTAATGTGTGATAATACTTCTTTAGTTTTTAAATAAATTTTAGGTTGCATATTGTTTTGTCCATGAACAAGTGTTTTTTGTCCCACAAGAAATGAAGTTAATTTAGTCTCCTCATGATGAAAATTCACTTAACACCCCATTAGGCAAGGGATGGGTGTTAAAAAAATTTTTCAGTATTAAGTTTTGGTAATTTCTCTGGAATACTTTGATTATGTTTAGAGATATTAAAATTATCAGGCTTCTGTGAGTATTGTATACATCAGCTAAACTATGATTTGTAAAAAATACTTTTTTTAATCAATTATGCATATTTTAAATCCAGGGTATTATGTGCTCTTTTCATTAGTTTTTATTATTTCTTTGCACTGAGTTCACTTTCATGTTAGTGTCTCTGCCAAAAATATAAAGATTGTTTGCCTGTTGAATGACATTCTTCATATATTCTATACAATTTCATTTGCTATGGTGGGTTACCTCTCATTCTCAATTGCCTGTGAAGCTGCCTGTGGGTGGAGGCTAAGAATACAGCTTTATCTCTCTCGTCTTCTGTGTTCATTTACCATGTTTGACTGCTGTGCCTTTGGCATTTGCATACCCGCATTTGCACTGCTGCTACTGAACTGGGCAGCTGCATTTCTCTGATGGTTTATTAGTTTGATGGCTTTTTAATTTGTTTTTTGTTTTCTAATCAGCGTTTATGAGGAGGCTTGGTGAGTTTTCTTGTATTATTGCCATTTTTTCTTTTCCACTACATTTTTGGCCATTCCCACTCAGTGTGTGTGTCTGTGCATGAAAGAGTGTGTTTCTTCTCACTCATATCCAAGGCAGCTGGGTTTTCCACACCCATCCATTACACCTTTGGGGATGCTTTGTGTTCCTATGGTATACATATGCACATGTATGTCTTTGGTTGTGTGTATGTTATGGGAGTGCACACTAAAGCACAGCATCATAGGAAATAGATCAGCCCACAGTCTCATGTTACCATACCACATACTCATTTAACACATATTACCTGGCTTGCTCTGTCCTTCACAAAAAGGCAGTTTAACTTTGTCCATGGAAGTCAGCTGCTGTAGTCTGACGTCATTAATTATTGAGAACAAAAACATATTCCGGCTGCCTGCTCATAAATTTTTATGGACAGGAAGACAGTTTTTCCTTGTTTGTGTTAGCAATGTGAAAGTGATTATTCACAGCAGAAGAACAACAAAAGTGAAATCCCAAACACCAAATGCTAGCACGAAGTCCAACGACAAACTTAAGACTAACTTCAAATAATGAACAATGGTACAGTGTCATGAAAACACACAATAAATAAATACATTCACAGATTTTCAAATCACAGATTCACTTTATATAATAATCAAGATAAACATAACTTTTCTCATTGTTTACAGACTTTTTTACTTGTTCTTATGAAATCAGGTATCTGTGATTGTTCCAGTTTTTTAATGCAACCCCTCACTTGACTCGCTGCACTGTGATGTTAACATGATTATGTATGTGTGCTGGCGTGCAAGCGTGTGTGTGTGTTTGTACGTGCATGTTTGTGGGGAGGGTGCATGTGTGTATGTTTGGAGTGCATGGGGACTGTGTGTGGCTTCATGCCCTTTCTCTAACATTAAGTCCTCCCCCCTTGCCCATTCAGCAGTGCCCAGACCAGCTCC
This sequence comes from Scleropages formosus, assembly GCF_900964775.1. Classification (NCBI taxonomy): domain Eukaryota; kingdom Metazoa; phylum Chordata; class Actinopteri; order Osteoglossiformes; family Osteoglossidae; genus Scleropages; species Scleropages formosus. The sequence goes on along the minus strand of NC_041806.1, from coordinate 23,367,088 downwards.
CAGTCCATTATCTACGTCCCTCAGGACATCGTCCGTGCCAAAGAGATCATTGCCCACATCAACACCCTGAAGACCCAGGTCAGCTACTATGCTGAGCGCCTTTCCCGTGCTGCTAAGGATCGCTCTGCTAGTGGACTCGAAAGGACACTGGCTATCCTGGCTGACAAGGTGATACTCTTGTCCTCCACACCAATCCAGAAATCTGAGGATTGTTTAGTTTAGCACTCTCATCTTTGCTGTTAGATAAGGCTAGGCCTCCAGCATTTGTACAACATCAGTCTGAGTTTGCAAACATTTGCTTTAAACTAGTTTTTTTTTTTGGTCAAAGCATTCACCTAACAAGTTTGACCAGGAAGTGAGCTAACATGTCTTCCCAGCTCTTCTGCAGCAATTCCCGGGGCTGTAAGACACTTATGGGTTGCTTTGGTTTCACTCTTCTGCCCAGTTCTTCTTATAGAAGTATTGCCCAGGTTGCCCAGTTGCACTCATAGTTTTCACTGCTACTGTATTTCCAGTAGAGTTTAAAGCTGGTCAGTGTTACTTCCATTACACAACAGCTGCATTTAATGTGATACTCTGCTGTGATGTAATGTCTTAAAAGCCAAGGTTAATGTCAGTTCAGTCTTTGCCTTCACCATCTTGTTCCTTATGGCTACAGACCCGGCAACTGGTGACAGTGTGCGACTGCAAGTTGCTGGCCTCTGCCATCCAGGCACTGAACGCTGCTCGTCCCGAGTACATTGCCTCCAAAGCTTCACCCTCCGGTGCTGAGTGTGAGCGGGTGGTCCTGCGGAATGACCAGGACACATTGTTGGCAAAGTGGGCAGGCCGTAATAGCCGCTCCTCTTTGCATGTCAACTGGCACGAGGAAGAGTGGGTGAGGGATCTAGGGACAAGGGGCCAAGGGTCAGAAGGGTTTGATTGTCAAACGCTCCATTTCATATTCTACTACGCAAAACAGGTTTTTTTTTTTTTTAGTTTTTCAAATGAAAAGGAAGATGAGCAATGATAAAAATATTTGTGTTGTTTTGCTGACCACTGCTCTTACCTATGATCCCACAGGAGAAGGTGTGGCTGAATGTGGACAAGAGCCTGGAGTGCATCATCCAGCGTGTCGACAAGCTGCTGCAGAGGGAGCGGCTGCAGAGTGACAGCAGTGAGGATGTCTTCTTGTGTGACCAGGAGGGCAAGAAAGGTAACCCGAGGACCAGAGTATTCTGGAATGAGCCCAGCAGCATGGAGGAACCTTCCTCATTCACTGCACCTCAGCCTCTGTCATCATTACCATCCTCACCATCATCTTCAGCTGCTCATCCATCATCATCTTTAAAATTCACAACGATCTCTGCATGCCACAGTAGCCGTAGGTTTGCTTTTATTTTTTTACATATTATTTTTTTCTCTTTTCCTCTCTTGATTTAGAGTCTTAGGATTTGTCTTGTTTTTATTCAGTTGCCTTTGAAAGTTAATTTTGTCCCACTTCTTGTGATCATTTATAATGTTTATTTGACCCAAGTGTCTGACTGATTCTAAGGATGGGTCTTCATGTCTGACTAATTTTGGGAGTTTCTCTTATTTTGCAATGCTTGTGGTGGCCAGCAAGTCGTGTCTCTGACCATCCATATACATGATTATTATTTTCTTCTCTCTCACCTCTGTCCTTGTGCCTGCACATGCTTGCAATCTTGGTTGACTGCTCTGTATTAAAAAATACAGACACAGCTGCAGCACTGTTGCAGATAAAGTGTCCGATCCATTTCTACCAGGATTCAGACAACATTTAATTTTCCACAGCATAAGCCTCTCTGTTTCCTCAAACACAATCCCTTACTGGCTTGTAAATTATATTGTGGTGTTTGAGTGTGTGCTGTGAATGATCTCTTATACAGATCTCCTGAAGAATATCTCTGTGTAATGTTTTGTGTAACATTAAAGACACTTATAAGTGCCATTTGGTGTGACATTGTGGTCACAGTTACATGATGTCCGAAGCCTTACTATAATATCTCTTTCTGCTGAGTTCTGATGTCATTGACATCAGTAACATCCTGTTACATTGTGAACAAAGAGGACAAATTCAATAAAATACAGCAGACAGGGCACAGCAAACTGTTCTTAAAACTCCTCTGATTTGTTTCTGCCTTAGCACCTACAGGTCACTGTGTGTTGTAGGCTCAAATGTGATTTCTGCTCCTTGTGCTTTGACTGTTTTAACTGATCAGCCAGGTTCGCCTATCTCTGGCTACTGATGGTGGTACCTAACCATGTATGTTGCACCCCTTACCCACCTATTTTAGATGGCAGCCCTAACAGCGAGGAGTCTTCATCAGGTGGGTGCTGTTACTGTTACTGTTGTTTTGCAATTTGTTCTTAAAATATTATTTTTTACTTGTCCCCCATTAACTGGTTTTGATTGGAAAAAAGCATCAGCTGAATGAATAAATGTGAATGTAATTAGTTTCTGATTATGGAATCCCCCTCTAGGATCAATACATCTTAATTCTTTCATTTCATTAATTTAAAATTAATAATATCAAAAACCAGATGATCACATTGCTTAATCTGTTATTTCTTATGTGGAAAAAATCCACTTTGTTCCAATTCCAATTTCATGCAACATATCAACCATTGATGCTTAATATAATAATTATGTAGCTGTTGTCACCCTTTTAACTTCTGAAGAAAAAGTAGAAGAAGGAAATAAAAGTATCCTTATCCACCTTTCTTCCAAAAGTTCCTACAAGGAAAAAAATTGAAAAAATATACATTGTTATACAAGTGTTAGACATTGATTAACAATAATATTGTGTGCTAACTCTTTAATATTTGCATGTATTTTTTAATTGTAACTAGTTTGTTTACTGATAATTTTATAAACAAATATTTTTTATACTTGATCACATCTACAAAGCTTTTTTGATTTGTATGTGCACCTGTTGAGCTTTTTTTAAATCACATCTTCATTAAGTTTTTTTTTCAATTGCCTGCTATGGTGGTACAAATATCGGCCTGTATATGAAAAACTTCGTCACAGTTCTGTATCTGAGAATTTAAGTCTACATTTGGAGTAAACATGAGAACCAGGATTTTTGTTATCATAATATTTTATGTTTTTTTCTCATGTAAATTGTAATTATAAGTTATAAATACAATTATACACATAGTCACACACTGTGAGTGCTTCAGATCATACAATTCATTCAAGTCTTTGGGCTGTGGTAGAAAACCAGAGTTCCCAGAGAAAACCCACACAGACACAGGGAGTACATGCAAACTCCATACAGACTGAACCCGATTTCAACCTGCACCCAGACATGTTAGGCACTATTATCCAGAAGCAATATCTTCTGTGCCACCCCCAGAAATTAAAGACTTTTTATTTTATAGTTTTCTTTTTAAAGCTTAACTGGGTCTATAGGGCAAATTATTCTTGGTGATTTCATTGTGGGTCATGTATATATTTTTAATTATGATTTTATAAAGTAAACTTAGTGTCATAGTGTCCATTGACTGGCTTGAAAAAAAATGAAAGCTGAAATTTGAATAGCTGTCATGGGCTTGGATGGGCCTGGAGATATAGAAAATCTAGAATGAATAATTGCAGACCAGATATATAAAGAACTGGATATTGTGAGACCGAATAATGAGAGATCAGTGTATTTTAATAATATATTTGTTAGTCTTATTATAACAATGTCGTTCTATGTTATAGATTTTTAAATATACACATTTTTTAAACTATTTATTAAATAAAGAGTTTTAAAAATTAAGCAGATAGGATGAAAAGAGATTTCAAATTGTGCTGGCAGCCTGAGCTCCTAGACCTTGTCAGTTGTAGAACATACATTGCACAGCTCTATATTTTTAGTTGTAGATGGAAGTAATAGTTACATTCTGCTCCGTTTTCGGTCTGGCAGAGGTTATGTCAGTGGAAATTCGGCACAGTTCATGATTGAATGACCATTTATGTGTAGTTATAACCTGGGATACCCACATTTCAGTTAAGAAAGCTCCAGTTTACTATGACTTTCATTTAATTTCATTTAACACCCATTTTTACACACGGAAAAGTAAATACCCTTTAACTTCTTTGTTATGTTATGATAACTAACCTTAACTATTGAACTAATTATGTTCATTGTAATGTGGTTTGGTGATATTTTAACATTAATGGGTGTCAATTCGGGGGCTCAGGAAGACAAAAGTTTTTACTATTCAAACAAATGGTTAAACAAATTGCAATATGTCTGAATTATGGAAATTCGGCTTATGGTGGGTTGTTCATGAACACATTACATTCATAATGTGGGGCAAGACTGTACTAATAAATGATATTCATTACATTTACATTTCCATTTATTCATTTAGCAGACTCTTTTCTCTAAAGCGATGTACATCTCAGCGAAAATACAAATTTGTGCATTACATTAGGAGAAAGAGAAATAGTGGCAGACGTGATTCTTAAGTAAACCTAGTTTCTTACTTTCTATTTGATGCACCGATGTTCATCGGTGCATAAAACGCAGGATAGATGAATCCTGATAACCATTATGCTCGGCATTATGTTCACGTGTGTCCGTTAGTGTTTGAGTGTCTGGCTGTGACTCTTTATATCTGTTTGCTTGTGTCCCCACCTCAGGAGAGTGGAGCGAAGCCCTTTACCCTTTGCTCACCACATTGACAGAGTGTGTGGCAATGATGAGCGACAAGGCCAAGAAATCCATGGTATTCCTGCTGATGCAGGACAGTGCCCCCACCATCGCTATGGACCTGAGCCTGCAGTACCGCCGCGATGTGGTCTTCTGCCAAACGGTTTGTATGCTCACAAGAACACGTAAAACAGTTACTTCACTCACTTGGACATTTGCAGCAGCTGGTGCAGAGATTAGAGAAATGTACTGGTTCCAGAAGGTTATGTATTTAAGTCCTGAAATATATTTGTAGCTCCACGCTTGAAAAAGGTATTTAGTGTTCCAGTGAATAATATCCAAGGGATGTGAACCTTGTTTGACGTCTACTTTGTTGAAATCTGTTCAAATACCGTATATTTTGTCTTTAACGAGAATATTTCCTTTGCTACTAATCCATAATTTTACACAGTAACTTACAGATGCTGTCCGAATAAACTAACATTTGTCATTTGGCATGTATTTATGGTTTGTGATACATTACTCTTTTTATGCTGTTGCATGCTGCTCTTCTCCCAGCTCACAGCCCTAATATGTGGTTTCATCATCAAACTGAGGAATTGTCTCCATGATGATGGCTTCCTAAGGCAACTGTACACCATTGGCCTGCTGGCACAGTTTGAGAGCCTGCTGAGCACTTACGGTAAACACATAAGAACACACACACACACACACACACACACACACACACACACACACTCTCTCTCTCTCTCTCTGAAACTGCTTGTCCCAAGCGGGGTCGTGGCAAACCAGAGCCTAACCCAGCAACACAGGGCACAAGGCTAGAGGGAGAGGGGACACACCCAGATCAGGGCAACAGTCCTTCGCAAGGCACCCCAAGCAGGACTCAAACCCCAGACCCACCGGAGAACAGGACCCGGTCAAACCCGCTGCACTACTGCATCCCCCATCACACAAGAACAGATACACTGTATATAAATACACACACAAAAAACACACATACATATATTCAAATACAAAACTGACACACGCAACACTGAGATAAAAAACACATATACAGAAGCACATGTACCATTGCATAGATGCATGATTATACTCAGTACTGCATATATTGCAGGGGAAGAGCTTGCTATGCTGGAAGACATGAGTGTAGGTGTCATGGACCTGCGGAATGTCACCTTCAAGGTCACACAGGCCATGACCACTTCAGCCCCTGACATGCTGCCTGTCATCACGGGCAACCGAGATGGCTTCAATGTCCGCATCCCGCTGCCCGGAACCATGTTTGATGCCCTGCCTCGTGAGATCCAGAATGGCATGCTGCTGCGTGTGCAGCCCGTGCTCTTCAACGTGGGCATCAATGAGCAGCAGACACTGGCCGAAAAGTAAGCCCTGGAGGGTTCTCAGTATAAATCCAACACTGATCAGAACTAGGGCTGTTCCCAGAAGTCACGTTCTATGAAGGAAACTACTCAAGTCAGTAATATAGTGACCCTCTTCTGGGTCTTAGTACTCATATTGTGTTGTGTACGTCTTTTCACAGATTTGGAGACACATCACTGCAAGAGGTCATTAACCTGGAGAGTCTGGCTCGCCTGACCTCTTACTATGAACAGTTCAAGGAGGTCTTACCTGAAGACTGTAAGTTTACAATTTTTCCTCTTTCCTCAACCTGATCATAAAGTGGTCTGCTAAGTATAGGTCTGCCTCCCTGCCCATCCAGGTCTACCTCGTTCTCGGAGTCAGACCTGCTTACCTGAGTTGCTGAGGTTCCTGGGCCAGAATGTCCATGCCAGGAAGGCCAAAAATGTGGACATCCTGTGGCAGGCTGCCGAGGTATGGGTAGCTACTTCCCATATCCAGGGAGATTGCAGAGGCTTTATTTGTAATGATCAGTTTCAACAAAAACACAACTCCAAATGCAGGGGAATCTGTAAAAAGAGAACCTCTGAAATGTATATTGTATTTCTGATTTTGAGGTCTTGAAATTTGTTTGGGTGCTTATACTGTCTTTCTTGGGTGCAGGATGGGTGTTTGTTGCATGCCAAGTGAGTTAGTTTTTAAACTTCGCAACACCCCTTCATAAGGTTTGATCTCAAGCTGACATCCACTCCAGGTCTGCCGGCGCCTGAATGGTGTGCGGTTCACCAGCTGTAAGAGTGCCAAGGACCGCACGGCCATGTCAGTGACGCTGGAACAGTGTCTCATCCTGCAGCATGAACACGGCATGGCCCCACAGGTCTTCACCCAGGCCCTGGATTGCATGCGCAGGTAGGCCTCTCAGTAGTCGCTATGGGGACTGGAACAGGAACCACTACAGGGGGGCACTCACTTCTGCTGAAAGCCCTCAGTTTGATGAACCATCATTCAGATAGCTAGAGAAGGATTTTTTAATTGGTATTATTGTTAATGCAGAGCGCCTTGTGTTGCCGGGTTTGGCTCCGGTTCGCCACAACCCCACTCGGGACAAGCGGTTTCAGCCAGTGTGCACGTGTGTGTGTGTGTGTGTGTGTGTGTGTGTGTGTGTGTGTGTGTGTATTAATCCAGAATATGGAAATGCAGCACTATTTAATGCTCTCTTTCTAACGGGACTTCATTTTAAGGAAAGAAAGTTATTTTTAAATATAGAAAAAATGTGTATTTTCATTTGTGTTGTGTCCCTTAAAAGAGAGATACTGATTGCTGTTGTAGGCAAAGTTGTTATTTTAGAGTTCCATAAATATTTCTTATATTTAATAGAAAAGAGTGATGTGTGTATGTGGATTTATGTGATTTTAACATTTTGGAATCGCTCGTAATCGTTTTCCAGTCGTAGAACATCATAACACTCCAGTCCATAAAAGTCTGTTAACAAGAAGAGTCAGTACAATGTAGTCAAAGTTTAGAGCTGTCCTCAAGACCCAAGTGACACAAAAGAAAGCTTTTAGAATGCCAGAAAGCTCTTGAGGATAATATTAACGACTATAAGAGAACTACAGTGAGAAGGCCCAAGGGTGGAACCAGGTTTGGTACTTGCCCAAAACAAGTCAATGTCCACTAGACATACAGAGGGGTGCAAACATTGAACAGAAACACAGCTGTCTCAGAAAGGCCTCCACACAGAGTCGAGCTCTGTTTATTAAAACATCCATATTTTTCTGAATTCATAGGCACGCCACTGCATAAATAAACCATGAACTATGTTCTTGACCCTTTCCAGTGGTTTATTATTTTATGCATATATGAATAAAAGGTGTTGTTGAGGTTCTGAGGGTGATGAGACCCAGATTCTCTCTCCCTGTCTGCTATCACTACATGTCTTTCACCTGACCTGTATGCCCTGTACACCCAGCTCCTCCAGCCCTGCTTGTTCTGCCATCCAGATGAATGAAGGGGAGTGCTCCCATTTCTAGCAGCCATGGCCCTAACTAATCATGCTTGTTTCAGTGCCTACAGTGCCATGAAAAAGTGTTTGTTGTCAATAGGGTGCCAGTTGGTGTTATAATTTTGTTCATTAAATTAATGAAATAAGTTGTTACTTGTTCACTCAGGTACCCTTTTTTCTTATAGTACCTTTTGGTTGAGGACCTGAAAACATTTTTCAGTAATAGAGGAAATCAGTAAGGAGGCAAATACTTTTGCAGAGCACTGTACCATGTCCCTTCCTTAGTCCTTCCTGTCAACCTGCCGTTTGCTGACACACAATTTTTTGGAGGGGTTCACATTAGACATGGAGAAGGTGGATGAGTCTTCACACCCATGTTTGGATTTTCTTATAAAATAAGCAGCATAGAAGTGAAGTGGGATCAGTCTCATTTGACTGAGCAGGAAAGAAGTGTAGAGCTGTTTCAGTGCTCCTTGGCTGCTCTCCCTGTCACTTACACTTCTCTTTACCCCATGCTCCTGTCATCTCTGTGCTCTTCTGTTCTGTTTGGTGCTCCTTCTGCATCCTTTTTGCTCTTGTCTCAAGCCTCTTAGCTTTTTCTGCATGCTGGTGCAGTTGCACCCCTGACTTGTCTACACACAAGGCTGTTACCTCAAGTAGGCTGAGCAGTGTGCATCTTAGCAGTTTTGTTAATACTTGTTTTAATCAGTGATTTCATATGGCTTTCAGACAAAGGTGTGACAGCATCATTATTATTTAGTGGACGAGTTGAGGTGAATTATGGGTTTTTTTCCGGCATTCTGCACAAAAGTGCATGGTGGGTAGAAGCATGACTGTGCTGCATGGCCCTTGGATCCCTTTATCACACCCCAGCTCCCACTTTTTTGCCTTGTTCAACACTAAGAGCCATCAGTGTTTTTCCTTACTTGTCTTTTATTCCCCAAAAGACTACAGAAAATTTCTTGTAATTTTCTCTTTTATCCCCTCTCTCTCTCTTCTTAATTTGCTTTAATTTTTGCCTGCTTTTTAAACTCCATTTTGGTGGTTATTTTTGCTGTGTTCAAATGTAACTTCATCTGACGTTAAATTTAATTTAAACTTTGGCTACATCACCGTCCTCTCCTGCTCTCCTCCCTGGTCCATGATCTGGTCCACGGTTTTGTTCAATATTTTAATATAACTGTTGTTATTAACAACAAATTTTCATCTTTATCATAATCACTATCATCAACACCGTTATTTTATTCCATGGCCACATTGCCATAATCTGCTTCCACTTGCATGTTTCCATTACACCCCTCTTTGACCCACCCTTCCTCCATACCCTGCCCCTCTCCGTCTCCACAGCATTGGGACCAGGGAAGGGGTCACCCAGAAGAACTTGAGTGGCCTGTTGCCCATCCGTGATTTCGGGCTAGACCCCAGCCTCTTCTACTCCCTGCCCTTACTGGCACTTAGCCCCAACCTGCTGATCGTCTGGTTGTTTTTGAGCATGGCCTACCTGTTGGCCAAGCTTCGTTACAACTGAGGGCTGACGGTCTGTCTGTCCATCACTCTGTCTGTCAGTCAGTCGGTTCATGTGTTTGGCAGATGGTTGACCAGGAGTTCTATGTGTTTTTCTTTCAAACTATTTTGTGGTTCCCCCAAGTGTCCAGGCCTGCTTGCCAGGCAAACATTCTGTGTGCGCGCGCGTGTGTGTGTGTTTCTCTGTCTGTGTCAGGCTGGCAGTTTGTAAAAAACAGTTTCTTGTTGCTCCTAGTTTGTCTTTAACAAACAGTCCAGGAAAAGTGCAGTGTGAAGGTCTAGTTTACTTTTTCGGTCGGCAGTTTGCCTTAATTATAAATACTTCCAATTAATAAACAACCAAGGAACTAGACCACAGAAATCTGTAGCATAAGGAACATATTTTGTTGTAAATAGCAGGTACTTTCATGTCTCGCGGTACGTTACAAAATAGATGTATCCTGTTGATGTTTTTGAAGATTTTATTTTTGTCATTTATGGAAAACTCTCTGTATCCTTATTATAGACAGTTTATAACAAATAAGAGCAAGGAGAAACTATTTTTTCTAAGTTCTGTTTTAAGGCATTTTGTGCTGTTCTTATTTTTCATGTTTTCTTTGTGTATGTAATGAAAGCCAACGCTGGGCTTTAAGTGATGTTCTTTTTGGGCAAGTGGCAATATTGTGATAAAGGTTTGTGTGGCCCAGGTGTTCCTAATTTTTCTGCAAAAGACAGTGCTTTCACTAAAGGCAGTTTATATTCTTTGGTATGACTTTGTTTTTGTGAGTTGAACTTTCTGATTTACACTAGTAGATTATAGGAGAAATGTTTATGTAGATGTATCAGTAATTTTTTCTGTGGAAATGTGAATATATTCCAGACTATGCTTCATTATGCAACTTTTATACTACATTCAGAATTATATTTTCAGTGCATTATGCATGCATGCAAGCCTTTTTGAAATACTGTATATACAGAATTTAGCGTGACCCTTGGATAAATTATGAAATCAGCTTGTACAAGTCTGAGCTACTCTTAAAGTAAGAATTTAATACATTATTCCTCTAGCACGGGGCTTCTTTTCAGAGGCTGTGGTGCGATAGTCTGTATGCAATATGTGTATACACCAAGCCACAGCACTTCCAGCCTGCATGGCACTGATGTCATGGTCTGTTGTAGATCCATTTTCAACAACATTTTGGAAGAATGATGGTTCAGTTTTTCTGTCAACAGTGACAGAAAATAGGACATCCTAAACTATAATAATGGAAACTACTTACACATAGTCAGTACATTTCTCAGCCAGAAAATAAACTAATGCCAAAGGAGATGTATTTTGAATCTTGGGTTTTTTTGGCTTTTGAGGTCGAGTTATTGGCTATTAGGTTCAGTGTACTGAAGTGGAAAAATCTGAGCTAGACTTTGATTTAGGTTTTGAGATTTTTTTTGTTTTTAGAAATGTGTAAACGTACTGTTTGTTATTCTCCTGAAGTTATACATTTGTATTTGTGCTAGCATTTGCAGTACACTATATGAAATATAAAAGGTTTGGCAACTGTTACTAAAATAATTAAGACCAGGTATATAACTGCCTCTCAGTTACCTGTACATGTTTTGTAAAACCTCTGAAGGTACCATACTCGAGAGGTCTATAAATGGAGCATTCTGTGACGACTTCTTATTGAGCTACCTTAACAGTGTCCAGTTCTCAAATACCACATGACATAAAGGACAGGCAACCGTTTTGCACATAAAGGAAAAAAGTAACGGGAAAGATATGTCTGCTTGTACGTATGCTTGCTCATTGTATGCTTCATTTTGGATACCAAATTCAAATTTCTGTGTTACATGTTACTTATGTTGTAGGGACTTTATCAGTACAAGATTGGTCTAATTTGATTTATGTCTATGGAGTCAGAAGTATACTGGCTACTAACTAGACTAATATAACCACCTACTATGATAGGTGGCTTTCCACTGTAACAGGCACACAGAATGAGAAGATAAAATCACTCCAAAAGTATTATGCCATATTTATCGTTTTGACTCAGGGTCAGCCTAGAAAACTCTGTCCCTATGAGAAACAGCTTTAACTCCTTGTTTGTATTACTGCAGTGCTAGGAAGGGACATTTCTTATGATGTAATGGCAAAAAATGGGTCTTATCTAACCAGGAGACTAGTTATTTATGATCTATTTATGATTATTTATTTCTGAATGATGTCTTTGTAAAACAAAATTATAGCACTTGTGTCTCTATGAAGTTATTGTCTACCCATTCCAAACCTCCTACACTCAGCCATACTCCCACCCCTGCCCTTAAAACCCATCAGCCACTGCAGTCATATGATCATTTGTGTTGAAAATTTTCCACCCACCTAATTTACGAATAGCTATTTTTATTAGTTTTTCTCATTATATTTAATACTGCCCTTTTTGTTTGCTTGTTTGTTTTTCAACTGCTATCATCCTTTCTGTACTTGCTTTCTCCCCCAGTGAGGGCTGTCGACGGGAAAACACCATGAAGAATGTGGGATGTCGCAAGTATGCCTTTAACTCCTTGCAGCTGAAGGCCTTCCCCAAACATTACAGACCTCCAGAAGGAACTTACGGCAAAGTTGAGACGTGATAGTCTGGCCAGTCTGCTGGCGTAGCCAATAGGAAGAGAGGAGAGAAACACAACACATGAAAAAAATCCCATGAGTTAGTTCACATCCACTGACATGGGACCTTCGTAACAGTAGCATCATAGAAATATGTTAATCTATTCAGCAGGATACAAACACACATAACTGCACCACCAAGTTTAGGTTATTCATAATCCTCCAAAGACCTATTTCATCATCAGCTTTAGAGTTGATACCATAAAACGTAGATAAGGCATGCCTGGGTCTGTTTCTCTCTTTCTTTGTCTTTTTCAAGTACAAACACAGAGCACACTGCAAATTCAAATTGCCCTAATTCCTGCAGCGCTGGGGTAGACGAGAAAGGAGTCTGGTTTGACAAAGGGACTGCTAACAGTAGTTGCCATGGCAGATTTTCTTGCCTGTCGTTGGTCTGCTTGGAAGAGGGCTGGAGCTCTGCTTATTAATAATGATGAGTAGCTTTCCCACCACGTTCAGATTCAGAGTCTGCCTGGTACACACACATGCATCCTGTTGTAAACTACTTAGTTACTAAACAAATACGTATAAATCCATTGAAAAAATGTACAGGATAGTTAATTTTTGCCTCTACAATAGTAATTTAATTCCAAGCATTTTAGATATTTTGTTTGTAAATTGAGAACCTGTTAATAAATGTGCATAAATAAATATTTTAAATCCACACTCCAGATTATGGTGCAATCGGACGTGGTACAGAAAGCTCCAGAGTAGGACAGTAGCATCTGCTGCCCAGCGAATTCTCTCACAGGCCTTTCGCTTACAGAGCTGAGCATGCACAGGATGCCCAGCTTACACAGTCATTGCCTCCCAGGAGTGAGCCTTGCCAAGCATGTGGGCGTGCTGTGCTCTTGTGCCTATAAAAATGCCCCTCCGTATATACTGGATCGTACCTGTTGACAAGCCCACCAGTCAAAAAAAACTTGAACATTTGCCAGGCAAAGACACAGCAACCATCAACGTGCTGCTGCCCATGTTAACACCACACCATAACACCCCACCCTTCCACCCCACTCCCTGGCCCAGTGTCCCCAGGCAAGCAGTCCCCCTCTACTGCTTGATCAGGCTGAACTGGGCCAGCTTGGAGACACCATGAGAAGTACCACAGCTTGCCAGCCAGTTGGAGATATTTGCTTTCTGCTGGTTTAACCGACTGCTCAGCTTTCCATGGAAAACCTTTATCCCTTTCATTCCTGAACCACTCAGTACCAAACACAGAGTTTCAGAGCACTCTCTCTGAACTCATTCACTCATTTTTTCTCCCTCACACCTCCTCTGGGATGAGCACCACCACTACTACTGCATCCAAGGTGTTTGTGTGTTTATTTGGATTCTGGAGTAGAGGGATGCTCTGCAACACTAGTTGAGTGTCAGGCTGCGGGCAAAGCAAAGTACCTGAAAGGTGTACGAAAAGGAAATGTTCCCAAATATGACATATTTTTCCATTGTGTTTATTTGAACAACGTAGGGTGTTGGTTAATTGGGATGTTTTTCACAGACTAAGATGTCTTCATATTCAGTACAATATATACATCTGCAGGTAGATGATGCCTGAGTGCAATACAGCTTGTTCCAGCTTGCATCCACGAATATGCCTGATATGCAGAAAGCGCACACAGCACATCACCATCATACAGCAAAATTCATGTCCTATAATTATTTAACTGTCATGCATAATGCCTGTAAGAGCAGAAGAGTGGTTGGTATCACTGTTACTGGTGGTTATCTATCTGTGAAATAGCAGAAAATGTGGCTTTCGTTTTGGACTGCTAATACGCTGTAGGTGCTCAGGTGAATGTCAGATCATGTTTTGTGTCCTGGTGTGTCAGAGTTTCAGGTATCACCCAGGCACTGCATTTACCCTGGACAATCACTGAATCGTGCTGCAAGGGCCAGTTAGATGGTTTATTCAGGATTGTTCCTCATGGACTTGGATTTCTCATGTTAGTCATTTAAACTGTCCAATGAATGTTTTGTCTAAAAATGTACTAAGGTGCATTCTGAATTAACAGTACCTCTGTTCAGGTGACTCAGAATGGAGAAGACTGACATCTGGCATTGTGGGGGTGAGATAAGACAAATAAATTATTTGGATTGAGTGCACGTTATCATTCTGCACAGTCTGTCCACGTCCCTGCTCAAAGGCTTTTTACACAATTAACAACGTATCACATATTCATAATTTTACTTTATTTTATATTCACAGGGAAGTTGCTTTTTGTAACTGAGAAGAAAAGCACATAATAACCCAGCATAGGTCCTGTCCTTTTCTGATACAGCACTGGATAGGCTACCTGCTAATAACTCCATTATTCTCTTTAATTGTTCCAACCTACTCGGTTTGGAAGTAACCTCCAAGTAACCAGATATGTGTGCTGTTTGTATTTGACCCAGCATATGTGAAATAATTAAGTAATTGTACGGTTCTAAACCTGCCTACAAGCACTAGCATATAGTACTGTGCAAAAGTCTTTAGGCACTTAGAAATTTCATAAAAATATTTGTTTTAGACGGTTATTTGTCTTCTGCATTTGTCAGTGGGAAAGAGCATATGTTAGATTTCCAAGCATTCCTTTTGTAAAACGTTACAGTATTACAGTAAGGGTTTTGTATGTCGTTAAAAAAAGTACACACACACACACACACACACACACACACACACACACACACACTGTCCGAAACCGCTTATCCCAAGTGAGGTCACAGCAAACCAGAGCCTAACCCGGCAACGCAGGGCGCAAGGCTGGAGGGGGAGGGGACACACCCAGGACGGAACACCAGTCCGTCGCAAGGCACCCCAAGCAAGACTCGACCCCCAGACCCGCCAGAGGGTGGGATCCAGCCAAGCCCGCTGCAACACCACTCGGGACAAGCAGTTGTTGACGATGGATGGTTACTAAGCTTTGTAGGAAGTTTATTAATTAAGAGCATTATTTTTGGAAGCATTCTCACTTTACGCCCCCCCCAGTGCCTAAAACTTTTGCACAGTACTGTATGTGCACATGCTGTGTCATGTGCACATATGGCACATGTGTCACATATTGTTGAGTAGAGTTTAAAGAGAATATTAGTAGAACAGGTGGTTGACCACAGCAGTCAAGGCAGGAGTTTAATCTAGAAGTCTTGACTGGATCACTGCAAATTTATTGCTGTAAATGCATGTAGCAATGTTTCATATATAACGGTACTGAACAAATGCTACCAATGTACTGCCTAAATCAAACCCTGTCCGTTGGATACTGTACTTTTACACAAGTCTATTAACGTACATCTCCTCTATGCATTTAGGCCATAGTTTTGTTTGACTTTGTATTTTTTTATTTCATACATTTATGTTGTTTATACATAAATACAAAGTGATTTAAGTAGATAATATTCCCACAGTGCCATCTGTCTGGCAGTATGCACCGGCTTTTATTTTGTATTTATTTCTTTTTACACTGAACTGGTACATTTTGTTACATTCACAGAAGGAAAGAGTACCTTTAGATATGAGCTTTGCTGTAAATTCTGCTTTCTCTTATGTTTTTTTTTTTTATGTGAACCATTAAAGATATTCAAATCATTTCTGTCTCCTCTCTTTATTGGTCCAGATTTCATTCAGCAAATCAGCTGGGAACATCGGCATGCAATAAAGAATAAACTATCTACAGATGAACAGTGTATAGAACAAATTTACAGGAGAACCCAAAACCAGGATTCAATCCAGTCGTACTAAGAAAGCATTCAGATTGCTTTGTGAAAGAGGAAATAACTAGAACAAATGTTGCCAAAAAAAGAGCAAAAGTTTCTGTCCATTTGGACTGTAAATATAAGAACACCCTCTAGTACTATGTTCCGCAGATATGTCACTCCTTATTTGTCACCATGTCTCACTGTAAGACACTTTAGTCCCACAGATACTTTGCAGACCATTGCCTCCCAGGAGTGACTTTTGTGAAATTTGTTACAAAAGACCTAAAAGTTATGTTATGTTAAAAACAACTGCCTTTCCTGATTACAGAGAATGCATTGTTTTCTGCAGCAGTAAAAAAGTGCGCACTGTTAGTTTACTGAGAAATTCCCCTAGTATAACTTTTGTTATTGATAAGTCACTAAAATCATTAAGAATAGGAATACAAAATTTAAAAAAATAACAATGATAAGAAGGGTTATTATGAGAAATAGTTTGATCACCCCTCAGTAGCCCACAGGATCAGCTGCAGGGGCCTGGATCACGTGTCTGACAAAAAAAAAAAAAAAAAAAAAAACCAGCAAGTTAGGATCCTGATGAATGGAACAAAGAACTAGATCCAGAGATTACAACAAATAATGCCAGAGGGGGGCTATAACAAAGAGAAAATGGAAAAAAATAAGCAGTAAACAAAAAGAAAAATATAAATATACAGAAAATAAAAACAGAAACTCATTTATCACAAATAGGAAATAGGGTAAGATGTCAACAAAAACACAGTTCTCGCAGCTTTGGGGTTTTTTAGAAATTAGAATAGAGTTCTTGTAATGTTTCTTTTATGAACAGGAGGAAAGAGAAGGGCTTTGAATGACTAAATTTACATATATGTAATATTTCACTAATAAGAAAAAACAAGGATAACTAGCTCTCTCATATTTGTCAGCTCCAAGTAATGTTTAAAAGTAAAGTAGAAATCAAAGGAAAAGCAAGTTTCCACTGCATGCATGTCACTGCACTTTTCTCGTCAGCAATAAGAACCCTGCGCGGTTCGACACAGAGACGTTCTGAAAACAGCATAACAGAGCAAACGTCATTCGTCCGCTACAAGCGCAGCAGCGCAACTTTATTAAGGTCCTACAGACGAAGCGCTCCGCTCTCGAAGGCGTCGCAGTTAAACTGAGTCTGCGCTGCGCCTCGAGACTCCTCCTTCCTGTCGCTTTCCGGAAGCGCTGGAGTCCGTCCGCCGCGGCGGGAGGGCTAATTCCGTCAGAGCGCGGTGCGGAGAGATTGGCTCACGTCGGGTCTGTGCGTTCGCTGCGACTAGAACACCTGTCCTGTGTAATAAATGGTGAAGGTCCGCCTGTTGCTCACGCACTTCAGTTCCTTCCGGGGGCTCGTGAGAAGCCTGTCCTCCTGTAGCCGCGGTGCGCGTGCCCTCTGCGCGGGCTTCGCTTTTGAAGCGCGCGACGACGTGCAGCCCCGGCGGCATCCTGAGCCTGAGGGGACGAGCAGAAGCGCGCGCGCGGACCCTCCAGTCCAGTTCGGCCTCGGGTGAATCACTAGTTTTACATATTATTCTTTGCACTTATTCAACAGAACTACACTTTATTCTCCAAATCCTTTGGACGGCAGATAAATTCTTTTTCCATTTGTGAAACACAAGCCTTTACGTTTAAACGACGTTTACTGACGCGTATTTCCTCCAAGCGAATTACACTGACTGTAACTAAGCTACGTGATTTACCCACTTATGCAGCCAAGTTGTTTTTTTCACTGTAAATTCAAGTTAAATAATTGCTTAGGGTTACTACAGACAATTCGAAGTCCTGTGTTGTTGCATTGTACGCTCATTCATGATTCATTTGTTCCTTCGTTCATTCACGTTACTTCATTCAACAGACACTTTCAGCAGTGTGAATCACCACGGTGAATAAGGTGTGTGCGCTGATGACACTACATAGAGTTCACTGGAAGTCGCTTTGGAGAAAGTTACAACGGGTCACTCATCCATACATCAGTGGAGCACACTCTCTCTCATTCACACTGGGGGAACCTGAACAGCATGTCTTTGGGCTGTGGGAGGAAACCAGAGCACCCGGAGGAACAGCATGCAGACACAGGGAGAACATCCAAACTCGATCGAACCCACATCCTCTCCCACCTCTTGGGCTCCACGAGACAGAAGCGCTACTCGCTGTGCCACCACCTGTCTGTCCCTTTGTTTGTTCCCAGCAGACAATTTTTTTTTTTTTTTTTTTTTTTTTTTATTGACACGGCTGCCACCCTTGCGAGTGTCACCCAGTTGCATTGCTGTCAGTAATTAATTGCTGGTCACAGGACCTTATGCAAGAAGTTGTTTTACATGAAACGTTTGCTGACACCATGAGTCATTAGTTTTCACTACACATAAGGCAATCTTAGTAGGAATGGGGCAGTCAAATGAGACATATATGACCAGGAATCCTTGCCTTGAGGGTTACCCCTTGCAGAGTGTGCCCAGACCCAAGCTCAGATGTGTTGGGTGTGTCATCAGAGCAGCAGTAGTACTTTGTGTATGTTTACTTTTTTCTTTTTTCTCTCCAGATCCGCCGCTATGGTGAAAAAGCTACTGGTGGACGTGGACTGTGGGGTGGACGATGCTCAGGCTATCATGATGGCATTGGCTGCTCCTGATGTCCGGGTGCTGGGCATCACCTGCGTTCATGGTAACACCAGTGTTGAGAACGTCTGCCGAAACACGCTGCGGGTCCTCAAGGTCTGCCACAGCCTGGAGGTACAAGCATGAGCAGAACATGGGAAATTCTTTAATGATGAACGCATAGCTAGAGTCGACTGGCCAGTGGCGCAAATCAAAACTTCCAGTCCGAAGTGACGCCGCTACATTCAGATCCTCAGCAACTAAAGACAAGGCTGCTACACATTTTATAGTAGTTCTGCATTTTAAGTTTTTGTGCCCAGATTCTCCTAAATCTCTGCAGCTTTTTTGATCATGTAGCACAATAAAGAAAGCTGCAATATAGGTAATTAGCACTCTGATTTTAAAGGGAATTGTTTTGGTATCCCGTAAAGTCATATGAACATAGAATATCATCCATGAAGAGGACTTGCATCACAGGGTGTACAGTTAGATGACTTCGCAAGAGTGCTTGTTCTCCAAATGTTCAATGGCATAACAGTTCCAGTAACAAATTTGGTGTCCTCGGGGAATGGGAACAACAGGAACCGGGCTCTGGAAGATAATTAGCAGGGCAGGGTACTGCACTTAACCAAAATAAGGGACATTTAATGGTGTAAGGGGAGTTGGGTGTCACCTCTCTACGTTCACTGTGGGGTGCATGATGGACTGTGGGGGAGGGTCTCCTCTCCATCTGTTCTAGATTCCAGTGTTTCGTGGAGCCTCCCGGTCCATTCTTGGGCACAGTCTAAACTTGGGTCACTTCCATGGCAAAGACGGGCTGGGGGATGTTCCAGACCCAAAGGCTCCAGGCCTTGAGCTGGTGCAGAATGAGGGTGCAGTTGAAGCCATGATCCGGATTGCCAGTGAGCATGTTGGCGAGGTAAGGATGTACCCTGTTCCACAAAACAGAAGAGACCATTTTGAAGCACTTTATTAAAGATGTGTTTGGATCTTTAAGAACTTTGAATGACTTTGTCATTTTGTATCAGAAATGAAACAAAGCCTGGGAGGAACAGTGTAAAGGAAAAGGGATCAGCTGAACATGAGTTAATAATTATTGTATGTCACTTTGGAGAAAAGCATGGTGCTAAATAAATAAATGTAAACAGTGGGGATGTGGACCCTAGAACCAGAAGATCGGTACCAGTCTGTGACACCAAGTGTCCACTCTGAGTGGAACTGGGGAATGTGGACTTTCTGGAGAATTTCCACTCAAACTTTTAGATATTCCACTACCTGAGGGAGGGTCCCAATATTCAGTATTCGTGGACTAGATATGCAGTGATAAGGAGCTTTCCCTCCCACTGCCGGACACTCACATGAGACACGTGGCTTCACCCACTCAGGTGTCCCTGGTGGCCACCGCCCCTCTGACAAACCTGGCCTTGGCAGTGAGACTTGACCCCACGTTCCCTCAGAAACTCAAAGGCCTCTACATCATGGGTGGAAACACTGACTGTAAGGGCTCCATGTCTTGGGCTCTCTCTCTCTCTCTCTCTCTCTCTCTCTCTCTCTCTCTCTCTCTCTCTCTCTCTCTCTCTCATACACACACACATATAAATCACACATCTGCTGTGATTTGATCAGTGCTTTAGCAAGATGGGGGTGTGTCTATTCACAGCTCGAGGAAACTCCACAACGTGTGCCGAGTTCAACTTTGCTGCTGACCCAGAGGCAGCTTACATTGTGCTGAATGACTTCCTGTGCCCCATCTACATGGCATGCTGGGAGTTCACAAGTCTCAATAAATTATCTTGGGTAAGAGCAGAAGAGTCTTCTAGACTCACTGGCCCCTCAGTTCTTTGCATCTTCAATTTTTTTCATGTGGCATTATATTCAGTATTATTTCATGAGGCATTTAGTTAAACATGGGAACTTTTCTGATGTGTACTGTGAGGTTGAAAGCAGGAATGTGGCCAGAGAAGTTATGAAATTACAGGTGGTCCTCCACTTGTGACTGGATTCTGTTCTAAAAGCCCCATCGCAGTTCAACTCTAACATTAGTCAAAAGTCTGTATGTATACTTCCTTATATGAACCATAAGGATGTACTTTACGGTGGGTGTCGACTCATGAACTTTCGTGTAATAACCTTTAGCTGTTACAAGTTTGTATGAGAAGTGTTTTGTATTTATTGTTTTATTAATAGACTTGCGTACCATCTCAAATTGCACACTAAAGCTTAAGCCAATGCGCTGACAAATAGCGATTGGGAGCACTGTGTGCTGCCTAAGTTTGTAAATACCCTGCTGTAGCTCTGGTCACAAGTCTTTAATGTGCTTCATTATGTACAGCAAGTCATAAATACCCAGCCAGGGAACTCAGAACACACAAGTGTGTGTGTGTGAGGCTGTTTACCAGCCTGGTCTCTGCAAGCTGCTCAGTACAGGCCAATATTTATGAATAGTTGATGCCTTATAGTATTGAATAGTGAATAATGAACAGTCACTTTTGTACAAGCAAGCAATTTCAAATAAAAATTAACTTGAAGCCAGTCGCAAAAAGTTTTGCAAACAAAAGGCAGTCCCTCCAGAACAGCCCGTAACACTGGCTGAGACCCCAAAAATAACAAATATGGCTGCATTGTGACATTTCAGCCAGTTAGTATTATTGTACAGTCCACGTTATCTCAAGTTGCATATGTCGTAAGTCGAGGAGCACCCAAGCATATTGCTGGAATGTTCAGTGGATTGAAGTCAGTGCGGGCAGAAGGCAAGACTTCATCAACAAAGTATTTTAGCACAGCTTCTAATGCCACCATTCCTTACGCTCCCCAGGAGTTCTGTGACCTGTGGTTGGCCCAGGACTCGGAGAAGGCCCGCTTCATGGAGAAGATCTTTGCATACTGCAGGAAGGTGTCTTGTGCAGAGCGCTGTCACGAGGAGATGGGAGATGGTACAGGCTTTGTGCCATGTGACTCCTACGCTATGGCAGCTGCCATTGATGACTCCTTCATGGTGGAGTGCATGCAGGTGGCAGTTACCGTGGAGCTCACAGGCACGTACACACGAGGTATGATGGTTTTAGACCACCAGGAGCTCCTGAGTAAAAACAACAAAGTCTTTATTATGAAGAAGGTGGACATGGAGATGTTTAAGGAGCTCATGATGAATGCCCTTAAATAAAGACAGACAACTTTGGGGTTTTTTTTTTTTTTTTTAAATGCCATGTTTGCTGGCTTGATTTAATTCTAGGTGTCAAGACCTGGCAGGAAGAACTGCAATAACAGAAACTGAGACAACTTAAGACTCTCTTGGTTATTTTTGACTTTTAAGTTATCGCTTTAAAAAATTATTTCATGTAACATTTATTTAAAGTGGTAAAATGTCCAGTTTATAACGTGTCACATTTCAATATAATTCATTAATTGCATTATGTAGTTCTGAATTTATTAAACTATGAAAACACTGTGACGTTTTTTTTTCCACAGTACACAAGTATAAATGGTTAAATGGTTAATGTGCACTTTGCATGTTAGAAGTACCGCACTGTGGTGTATTTTTAAATGAAAAGATGGTGTACATAAAGCTGCTTGGTGCCATCATGGAAAAGAACAGGACAAAGTGGTGTAACAAAGGTGTGTGTTTATACAGGCCCACTGAAGACTCACTGTATTATCTGTATACCTGTTTTGTCATCTTAATCCTAATTATTTAATTTTTCACTTTTTGTCTGTAAATACATTAAAACTGTCATAATACTGTTTTACTGGTGGTGTAAGATGTTTTCCCAGTCTTGTGGGACTGACATGGCGTAAAGACAAAAATCACCTTATAAATTGTGAGGAGTTTCAAATACTGAACAGTAATAGTTTATATGATAAAGATGTTTTTGTGAAATACAATTACTAATTAAAATGAAGAAAGTAAATTATATATTATACGATTCCTTGCGTTAAGGCAATGCGTTTGTTACCCTTTTCAAACTTTTGTATTTCGTTTTTATCAACTTTTTCACAAAAAATGGCGTGCTACTCATGTGCGGTTCTATTCACGTGTTACAGTCTGAGTGTCGATTTTGTCTCCCTCTTGTGGAAGTGCTCGAAATTATTCCTGCGGATAATACATCCCTTGCTATTGCAGTATAAATGCGACCATTTTTACATGAAAATACTTTTTTTCATTTTAAAACTGGTTCTACGTTATCTTGCTGGCATCTGTGAGCATTATGGTGCAGGGGACACATTGAATTTTACCTTGCCTTCAGTTATTTTCGGTACGGCGTGTATGTTGCCCTTTAAATCAGATCGCATAATAACGTCAACTGCTCGCGAGTGCACGATAATATTCGTCGCAAAGCATGATGGGATCGCAGAAAGTGTTTCTGACTTTAGGGAAGGTTTGTAGTTTTTTTAAGACTTTTCTCGGTTAGCCTATGCATTGCGTCGACTACAATTCCCGGCGTGCCGGTGAAGAGACTCCTATTTCCGGGACGGCGCTTACGTGTTCACTTTATGACAGGCATTCGGTAGCGCAGCGCTGGAGTTGTGGGGGATATATGATATATCGACGGTCGAGGAAGTTCTGAGCTTTGCTGTTTTTAGGTAATGTGCTGCACAGCGCGGCATTTCTCATCAAACACTGCGAGTGGGATTTGTTAGACAAAGTATGTTTAGGAAGAGTACGTCGTCTTGTTCGTGCTGTGTGCTGACTATTCATCTGGCCCTGCTATGTATGTGTTAGCTAATAATAATCGATAGCCGTGCAGGTAGAGTCGTCGTAACACTAACACATATTCAATGATATTGGTACCCAAAGGTGGACATACGATAGGTTGGTGCAGACATAGAGTTGGTTGATCGGCCGGCTGGCCGACACATGCCGACGCTGAAGCCCCACCTTCCGGGCCCGAGAACTTTAGTTATTGGTGAATTTGTTGTTTTTGTGTTACGTGATTGGCACCGCAGTTACCTTTATGTTTGTTCCTCCCGAAACTGCTCTGTTACCTCCAGCACCCGCCGGGCAGCATGTTGCCCACCACCACCACGTACTCCCCGCAAAGCGCGGGCAACGGCAGCCTCAGCTCGCGGGACGCCGCGCGCCACACGGCCGGTGCCAAGCGCTACAAGTACCTGCGGCGGCTGCTGCACGTGCGCCAGATGGACTTCGAGTTTGCCGCGTGGCAGATGCTCTACCTGTTCACGTCCCCGCAGCGCGTCTACCGCAACTTCCACTACAGGAAGCAGACCAAGGACCAGTGGGCACGCGACGACCCGGCCTTCCTCGTGCTGCTCAGCATCTGGCTTTGTGGTGAGGCTCCGTGGCCAAATTCACATGTATCCTACCTGCCTAGAATAACGCAAGCGCGTGTTTGTTGTGACCGGTGACCTTACTTGTGTACCCTGTGTCACTGTGTGTGTGTGTAATACCATTTCCACCGCGTGCTCTTTCAGTGTCCACGGTGGGCTTTGGTGTGGTCCTGGACATGGGCCTGGTGGAGATGCTCAAGCTACTGCTGTGGGTGGTGTTCATTGACTGCATTGGTGTCGGTCTGCTCATCTCCACTCTCATGTGGTAAGTTCACCTTCGCCCTTGCGAGCTGTGAGTAGACGAGGTGCAGCGAGGGCTGCGAAACTCCCCTGGTCTTACATACGGTGCGGGTGATTCCAGCTCTGCAGTCTTTTATGGAGAAATTCTTGTTCCATTTCCTGTACAAGTGGCTTCAGTTCCTGTCAGCACAGAAAGAGAACCTCTTTCCTGAGTCCCTGTTGGTCAGTGCCAGGCCTGATGGGATTTTGTAACTCTTAGCGGTGTCTCTGGAATCCAGTTGAGTCAGACGAAGCCAGTCTGTCTTTGCAGAAGACAGAGATGATGGAAGTGTGAATGTACATGGTTCAAGTGTTAGAGTAGTGGTCTTGACAGTCCGTCATCTTGCTTTTCCATTATTCTGATGGATGTAGTATCTTTATAATAATTATCCATCCCCCTTTTCCTAGGGTCATCACAAATAAATATCTGATGAAACACCCAAGTAAAGATTATGATGTGGAGTGGGGTTATGCCTTTGATGTGCATCTCAATGCCTTCTACCCGCTGTTGGTCATCCTGCACTTCTTCCAGCTATTTTTCATCAACCGTGAGTCCAGCACAGTTTAAATGTGGACAATTTAACTTTCAAACTGTCAGTACGGAGGCCAGTGCCTTGCTTTAAATGCAGTGTTGCAAGAGTAGTGATTGGTTTGTGTACCCTCTTTTACAGATATTGTGGTAATCAATTCAGACTGGTTCCTAGGATACTTTGTAGGGAACACACTGTGGCTCATAGCCATTGGCTACTACATCTACATCACATTCTTGGGCTACAGTGGTAAGTGTTGAATCGGTATTAAAATTTCTTACCCATTCAATAGTACTGTATCCTGTTCCACTCTACATATTACAGCAGCTATAAACAAATCATGGTTCCTTTACTGGATAATTGCTTTAGGTTTTAAGATGCTACTGTAAGTGGTGATGCTGTTAAATCTTTGGTTGTGATGTTGTTACAGCTCTGCCCTTCCTGAGGAACACAGTGGTACTGCTGTACCCCTTTGCACTGCTGGCTCTTCTCTATTTGCTATCCTTGGGCCTGGGCTGGAACTTTACCAGGGGTCTCTGCTGGTTCTACAAGTATCGGGTCCAGTAGCTTGCTGCCAGAACTGCTCAGCTGCATAGGACTTTGGGATGTTCATGGTTGGGCTAGTTGAGCCCTGGGACAGGTGGATTGGAAGAATGTTGGACTTAAATCCAGGAATGGGGTATACCCCCACTGGAGGACTACAGTTTTTTTTTTATTTGCATTGACCTGAAAGGGTTTTGGTTCTGTAAAGCTTGTAAATTCTCTGTAGATAGTTTTTTTTAAAACAAATTCCTTAGATGTGCACAGTTGTTGAAACTGCATGGGGGAGATTGCATGTACATTCCTGATTCTTGGTGGGAGCACCTTCAATAAAGTGGTTTTTACTTTCACATTTAAATACTTTAAGTGGTGTCACCATCTATGGAAAGTTTTCCCCTGTTGATGGCGCATGTCTGCTTAAGGTTCTGGACAGCCTACTTGCATACAACACATAGTTATGAACCACCACTGGAAGTAACAAGTGAAAACTTTATTACAAACCATTGTCATATGAATTATAGGCACTATTTTACCATGCACATCAAAAGAGTGCGTGTCTACAGCAGTTTGCTTTGGTACGTGAGCCCGAGGTAGGACAAGCTTCATTCTTTTCAGTTGGACTATGTTGCTGTTAACAAGCCTGGTATAATAACACCCCTGGCACTAAGGTGTAAATGTGATGCATCCAAGAAAAACGGTTGAGAAGTTAAAGTAGAAAAAGCAAAGTTTTGTGTGCGCATACTACTATAGTGTGGTTGTCACAACCACACCTCAACTGGCAGTTTGTCAGAGCTATAAGACAGACACTTAACCTTTTCCCAGTTGCAGAATCTCACTCCAGACAACTGTCCCCTCTGCGTTCTCAAACCTACCTCACTTTGCTCTTCCAAGTCCTGTCCCTCGACCACGATTGAATCCTCAGCTTTTCAGTTTGCCATTCAGCCGTCCCTGACCCCGCGAACCATCAGGGCTCCCTCTCCCCCCGAGACGTGTCTAGTTGATTCTGAATAAATGATCCTGCTCTTGGGTCCAGCCTCCTCTGTGTCCTCTGTTCATCATGACTGACATTTCTCTGTTATAGTTACATTTATCATTTTATGTTTCAGTGTATCCAGAAGTATTTCCTTAATGTTTATGCATAGAAAGGTACACAATATACTGACATTACATACCCACCCTACATCAAAATCAGACTTAAAGACAGAATGAGGAAAGAAACTTTGTTTAATTCAGCAGTTGCCTGTATTCTGCCAACAAACAGAATTATTGCAGGGCATTTTCATAAGGGGGGGGAGGAGGCAGAATCGCATTCCCTGCTTAGTCACTAAATGTTATCTAACCATAAACTAGATTTTTAGAAAAATACTTGGAATCAATCTGCACCATGTATATGTTTAAAAAGTGTAGTCAAAACATGTCTCACTGCCACTGCAAGGGGGGAGCAGGCAGAGTCAAATACCACCTCCAGCTGCAGCCTTGAGTAAGGTACTTGCCCTAAATTGCTTCAGTAAAAATTTCCCTCCTGCACTTATTTACTTCCAGTTAAATGCACAAATGTCTGTTTTACCACCTCAGATGTCCTCTGTAGTTGCATTTTAGCCACTAGATGCCGCTGTGAGAACACTGGCACAGGAATTGTAAAGTGCAAAGGTAAAAGTACTTGAAAGATAAAATGCAGAAAGTCTGCATTTTAACAGTTTATTCTAAAGAATTCAGATTCTCAAAATTTCAGGACATATTCACAAACCAGTGACTGATCAGCAAAGCTGTATTCAATTTTTATTCAGCGATATCCATGAAATAGACAGACGGATGAAGGCACATGACCCTTGAAGGCAGCCAGCTCCTCACCTACACAATTAACATTACTGATGTGCGGGGGGCCTACATGTCTTCCACCCACCAGACATTTCCTGTCTAAACCTGGAATGTGGAGGAGACAAACCAAAACCAAAAGACCCATTGCTCCAGGTAGCATAAATTTATTCTACACCCTCCTCCCCTATTCAAACCCAGTCCAGCACAGGCTGCTCTTATTACACACACTTGCCTAAATTAGCTAAGGTCTGTAAAACAAGACTCAAGAAGTATGTCAGTCTATGAAAACATTGGCAAAAATGAAGACAAAGACCAGATAACCTGGCCCATGCAATCCTTCTTAAAGAGGCTGATTTGTCAACATGAGCATCATTCTTCAAATAAAAAAAGAAAAAAAAGCAAGTTGCCAACTAACAAATAGGAAACAAAGACAACTTACTGCCCCAGAATACATTTATGATTGCAGTGCAGCAAAGTTTTGTGGGGAATGCAATGAATATTTAGGAACAGAAGGCATTTCAAAAATTTGAAAAAAGGTTGCCAAAGGATGAAAGAAGGTGGGGTAAAAAGATATTGCCCCTGAAAGATACTCAAACAGCCATAGTGATACAGTTAAATCACACCCAATTCTTTGAACAATTTCTACAAGCTCTCAGCTGTGATGCATTAGATATTAAAAACAAGGCCCTCATTTCCACCGTTAAACACGCAGAACATCGACTGTATACACAACTTGCTTATATGTGGAGAGTTGCTCCCCAACCGAGGGCTGCAGCCCATCCATCAGGTTAACAGCTCCTTCTTAGCTTACAGAGACTGATTCAAAACCTATTAGATCCCTAGTGAGAAGGGGCGTGGCATTTAAGGCACACGTGACACCGTATCACGGCACTAAACCGCATTGGACAAAGCCACAGACTTACACCCCCGAGGGGGATGGGGGACAGAGGGAATTCAAATGCACTTAAAGACCATTCAGTTTAAGACAAAACCAAATTAAATATATATGTTAAATACACAGACCTCTGTACAGACAGGAAAAATAGAAATTACTAATTATACAAATAATACAATTACTCCAAATAAATTAAGTCACCATTGTTTATCAAGGTAATACATCCATCCTAGAAAACTGAACCAAAGGCCTTATTATACTTTCTATGAAAGAATACCAATTATGGCAGTGCTTCATATATGTCAAAAAAGCAATTTTCAGGTCAAACGGTCTTCATCATACCCTTCAAAGCACATGGCTTCTGTCTGCAGACATTTACCCACTCAGCTCTACAGAACAAGACGCCAAAATAGAGGCACGCCTGAGCGCTTGCAGGAAAAACAGCCAATTGAGATCTGTATGATTTTCCTTTAGTATCCCCCCCACCCACTTAAAGCAAGACTTTCGCAACATTTTCTGAAAAATGAACAAGGATTAACACTCTGCTCCTTAAAATCTGGGCCAAACGTGGAGCCTCCGTAGACATGTCAGCATACCTGAAAAACCCTCAAATTATCTCCATTTTCTCAGCATAACCCTGTTTTACAACCAAATATGGAATCAATCCCATTTCTTCAATGCAGAGGGCCAGATCAAAGGACAGCAGCATCCACTTCAAACGGCATCTCTCACCGTTTCCAGAATACAATGCCCTCAACGCAAAACACGTCCACTCCATGTATTCTTCACACCAGCACATTCAGGGCAGCCCAAGATTTTTCATGAAGGTGAGTTGTTTCTAACAGTAGTGTTCACATTCGCACGAGGTAGAACGTAGGAGTGTCAGGGAAAGCGTTTTTCCAGGAGGTGACAACACAGGAGTGCCATGAACCCCCCACCCACCCCAATCCCCACCACTGGGCTCCATTGGCTTTGCAGTGGCAGCATGCGCCTCCTACTGGTCCATTGAGAAACTGCGAGTTAGTCATCCAGAGACTCTCTTGATGTGGATCTATGAGAGAAAGATTTCACTCAGTACCATGAATGGTTACAAATCTAACAATCACTGCAGGGAACACAATCTGTTGCTTCTGAAAGACAGTGGGAGAGAAACACAACAATATCCAACAATGGACACAGATGGCAAAGTTGTGAACTGAAAAGCAACAAACCGTTTAAGATGTGACTGGATGGTGACAGTGGAAGCATACAGTGAACAGTATGTCCTTGCAGGAGCCCAGATGGTCAGCATTTGGCTGGACATAAGTGCCCAGTACTGTGTGAAAGGTTACCAATCAACACAGAAGAGAAGGGGATGGAAATGAAAGAAGTCTAACCTCACTCAGGATAGCCCACACAGCAGAGTCCTGGAGGACAGTGAGTCGTAGGGCCACCACAGGGTTGAAGATGGGATCCACTGCGGCCTCGGCCACACCCTTCTCAAACTGCCCTGGGGAGAAAATGCAGTGCACTCACGTTTACAGTGCACACACTGTTTCACATGTTCCTTGTAAGCCTGACCATTTCATTTTTACTTATAGACACAGTACAGGAGCTTAGAGATTAATCCCAAGGCACATCCATGCATCCTCATATGGGCACAGAAGGAGCTGCTGTGCAACAGATGGTGAGGGCTGCTCTATATGACAGCCTTCCACCTCAACACTCATGACTCCAGCCAAGTTCCCCAGAGCTCAAGGCAACCAAATCATACAACTGCTCTTTAGTGCATCTCGACATGCAGGCTGCAGTATCCAAGCTCTCTGTTGGCTGATACCTTCACTCTGTATATTTTTCTAAGGAGACAGGAAACCGGTCTGGTTTTCTAATGTTGAGTTTGTACTGGTCTAATCCAGTACTCAAACCCGGATGTAGATGAGTGCGTACTATGAGTAACCAGCAGGGCAAGACAACGCTTTTGTTTGCTTACCGATTCTGTAGAAGTGATCCTCTGTCTTTTTATATTTATCTTTGGTCTTCAAATCAGTGTCCTGTCAAACAAGTGCTCAGTGTGAGGATGACACCATGAGAGACACAAACCTATTGTTGCAGAATTGAATGCACCTCAGAAATCCATTTACAAATATTAGCTTGCATAACAGCACACACTGGCCCAGTCAATGAGCACATTCATCGGTGGGAACATTGAATGAACATTATAGGACCTGACCCTGAAGTGATTATAATGGCAATGAGTCCAGTTAGAATAAATCATACTCAATCATACACTGCTCCAACAGTGTTACTGTGAAGAGCAGAGGTTGCAGTACAGTGGTCACTGGATATTCACAACTGGTTATGTGATGTGACAGTGTTTACCATTGCCAGTACTGATAGAGCTGCGAACACAGTTCTCTAGTCTATGCTTATTTATGGTTAAAACAATGGCAGTGACAGTGTAGTTTGTATGCTTCACAGGAATGTCACACTCCTGTGTATTCTGTTTTGACTCTGGCTAACAGTGAGCAGCAGAGGAGTGAGAAGCAATAGGAATGAAAGGTTGTTTTCCCCCTCACAGAGAAAGGCAGGATCTCCACGGTGGTGTTTTCAATCTTGTCCCCGGGGTGCTCCTGGTTTCCGCTACGGAACAGGTACCTGTCAATCAAGGACGGACCTTTTTAAATCCTCTCCACGTAGTTTTGCACAAGCATCTTCCTGCATTTCACTAGGGACCATGCAATTAACTTGAATGCAAGAAATTACTCCAAACATGACACAATACCTGAAAAGATACAGAACTTGGAAACAAAAACTTTTGCCACTTTTTAACTTATAGCGGAGGACCACGTTTGGGTTTTGCCTCCATTACCCTCTGTGATGGGGTGCTTTTCACCTTTTTGGCATGAAGAGGAATATAAGCAGGCAGCTTTCGAGAGCCAAGAGACTCTAAAACAAAAACACCAGAGGGAGGAATTAACAAATGGATAACAGGAAGGGCCATTCATCTTCCCCAGCCTAGTTAACTGTGCTCCCATGTCTGTCAGCAGAGGCATCCTGCCTCTGCAGCCCTTCAGCCCCTAGACAAACTGTGCTGTGCAACTGCTGCCTACCCTTGGCCCAGTTGCCATGGTAAAGCATACCCTGGCCCAGTATACCCTATAAGAGCAGAACATCAGCCTCACTCAGAGCTGCAGCACACCAGCAGTGACAACACTCTCTCTACAGTCATCGGCCCTCAGATCCACAAGCATGCTCAACATTCTCTATACACAGCTAGGTTTCCCCTCAGTTCCTCCTCCAGGTTTGCCATGTACACATCTGAGCTCTTCATCATGAAGTAAAGGTGGTACCGTGACCTTTAGCACACGTGAGCCCTAAACTCAGGCACACATCACATATTTACTTTCCCCTCTTCCTAACATGACAGGTAGCACAACTTCACTGACTACAGACACCACTACAAACACAAATGCAAAGTCATGTGTGTGCCAGCTGGCAGTTTGGATAAAGGGGAGCTGACAAGGATGGCAGTAAAAAGCAGGAGTTCACTCCATGGTTACAGTACAGCAGTTTGGGCCTGCTACAAAATTAATACATATAAATCAACTACATTAACACCCATAAGTCACCTTCCCTGAATTTTACAGGTATGTCACCATAGACTAATACACTGATGCACACACACAAATGCCTGCAAACTCATTTCCGGTGTCCTTGCAGCACTATGTCAGCAATACAAGGCTGTGAAGGTAATAGAATACGCAGCATGTGACTGACGGCTCTGATGTCATTTGCCATTATTAGCATGAAAAATTGCCTTCATACAATATAGCTGGAAACTAATTTTAGTTATGTAGTCTGTTGTGCCATCATTTGTTTACTTCAAACACTAACCAAATTCTGTTCAGCTCTCTTGAGTGGTAGAAAAGGAGAAACAAAACTAACCTCTGAAACACTACCAAGTGCAGTCTTTATTTTTAAAATTTCCTAATTTTGTGTTCCCCATACACTGGTGACACAAATTAACCATTCTGTATTGCTCTTCTGCCACTGTGCAGACTGCAGAGCTCTGCCCCAGAGACACAGCTAAACCGCACGCATGCACACACGCTCCTGCACTCCGGCTGTGAAAGAGGTCTTGTCATGTGGCAAACTGGGCCAGGGGAGTCAGGAGCACAGCTCACTTTCTTATTTTAGTGCCTCCCTCATTAGCATAGAGACACACAGGGATTAGTCCCCGACAGGAGTGGGTTATGTACCTCCTGGGTTTGAAAACTTTCAAATCATAAAAGAACTGTAGTTTTATTTGTGTTATGTGCTCTATCATTTATGCTGTAAAATCAGGAAGAGTTTACAATTTTACTGAAACTGTTTTGGTTCTGTTGAAGAATGAAAACAGCAGAACGTTTTTCTGGAAATTGAATTTGCAAACCCCTTTTTTAAAAAAAAAAAAAAAAAAAAAAAAAAAAAACAAAAAAAACATGTCCAGTGTTCTTTATTACTTTAGAAAAAAATTCAGTGTTTCACCCCATTAGAAGTAAACCGTACAAGCTAAAGGACAGCCCCTTTGGGAACATCTTACTTTTCCCTGTGTTTCAAAGTTTCTCACTGACATACAAAAGGGAGATACAAGGAAAAGCTCTGGAAGTTTCCCCACTGTTAGAGATAAAATAGTGGCAATGGAATGTACAGCTCCAAATGTTCCCCAGAGTCAACAGTTTCTGCAGAAAACCTGATAAACCAGTGTCCCTGAGGAACAACGAACAAGGTGTGAGCGAAAGGTTGCATCACTGGTTTTACGCACTGAACCACCCCCAGAAAACTCCTGGGTAGGAGGTTTAAGCCTCCAGCAGCAATAATCAGCCTCTGAGCTTGAGTTCCCCTCCCATACTCTGTTGCTTCCAGTCAAGATACAAACCTTGACATCTTGCTTTAGATCAACAAGCTGCTAAAACAGACCTATGAAATAAAACTTTGACAAGAAAGCAAAAACAGCCCAAGCATGCACACACATACGTATAGAAAGCAAACTGGTAAATAAACGATGATTGCGTTGCTCACCTCTCAATGCTGACAGGCCGGTCAAACTTGAAGAGGATGTAGTCACCAGCAGTGGGGGTGATGGCCCAGAAGAAGTCCTCACCCATGTAGGTTTTCTCCAGCGTGTGGCCCTGGTATACCTTCAGTGTGGTGGAGACTTCTGCAGGAGGGTTCACATGGATCTTGTGGAGCAATGGCTTCAGGAAGTCCTTGTCCTGGGAGAGGAGGAACACAACAGAGGTACTCAAAATGAGAGCACATTGTAGCTGTCACTCAAAACAAAATGGGGTCAGTCATTCTTCACAAACCAGCAGCATCAAGTGAGAGGCATGCCTTGAGAAGTGACAAAGTTTTATCTGTTGAGTGGAGAGCGTACTCTCAGGAACAGCTCTCATAATGCACTGCGGACAGAGAAGCTCTCAAGGTGAGTCGTGATGAGAGAGCTGGAACGAACAATGGAGCTCAGCAGTTGAAACGAGGAGGCATGGTGTGCATGTGTGCAGTGAGGTGGGATTACTGTGAGTTTCTGGATCTTTCCGGCCAAAGAGGAGTGCAGGCCAACATGCTGGAAGAGGGAGGGGCGGAACCGCACACGGAGACTGGATTTCTGTCTCTCACAGTGCTTCTGTAACAGACAAAGCAAGAGAGAAAAATGTATTTATGTGTTTACATAAAGCTGAGGCACCACAAAAAAATGACTTATTCCTATGAAGGGCTGAAATATGTTGAGTAAAAACATGTTTAAGTGTGGCACAGTCCCTGTGCGCACACACACACACACACACACACACACACACACACACACACACACACACACACACACACACACACACACACGTACCGCGTCCTTCTCGGGGTTGCACACTTTGACCCACAAGATGTGGTCTAGCAGCCAGTCAATGGGTTTCTCCTTGTAGAACATAAAGATAAACTCCACAATCAGGTTCAGGTCTGGCGCCTGGAACATCTTTCCTGGTAGAGGGAGGAGAACACGTGACATTCTGTAGAAATTAAATTAATTTGAAAGTCTCTACACAATGTTTTCTGCTACTGCTTATGCTGACACTATAATCTAGATACATCCATCCATTTTCTTGACTGCTTGTCCTTCTAGGGTCGTGGTGGCAACAGGGAGAGTCCACATACAGTCCCATGATAAGACCCTTTGTAAGTCTACTAAGCTGTTCCTCAGCAGATATCGCTTCAAGGTTTAGGGTTGCCTTGCAGTGCAATGAAAAAAGCAATCAAACCATCCAACGCCTAAACTAGTACACCCTGGAAGCAATTTTATTTCTTCTGGTGTGAAATATCTCCCATCGTGACTCAAAAGTGCAAGCCGAGGCAGATACTGCCAATTCCCGCCCCCCCCCCCACTCCTCCTTTTGGATAAGGAGATAAAAGCATTTCAGGCAGACACAGGCATATGCCAAAACTGAAGCCCCTCAGGGGGAATCTGCGGTGTGAATAATTCAACATCCGCTCGTTAGCGGCCTTGTTAACCTCACCACCAATCCCCACCCCTCCCTCACCTATGAATCCCAGCTGGGAGAACTCCAGGATCATCCAGTCCTCAGAAGCTAGCTGCAATGCAAAGTTCTTCATGGTGGCAAAGTAGTTTGGCTTGGCAACAATGTCATCTTCAAGCTGAGGGTCAGCAACAAAAAACACATGAGCACCAACCAGATATTCACTACTCCCACCTTCAGACAATGCTGCTTAGTTCCGTGTAGGGTATTAATGTATTTACACCAAGTTGCTTTAAACATTCAGTGCAGAACTATAAGCCTTGAAATCTCTGATGGTGATGACAACTAAGTTTGAGTCTTTGATTATGAATGGTCATCTACATGTGCTAAAGACTTCCCTGCTCTCCAAATCAAATTCAAAACCCTGGTTACTGTGTACAAATGCATCAACAGAACTGCTCCCAGCTATTTACAAGACTTAATCAACCGCTACAACCCCAGCCAGGCCCCTTCGCTCATCTACTTCTGCTCGCTTGGTGGGTCCCACGCACAAAAGGCAAAGCTCGGATCTGGGTCTGCTGTGGTGGAATGACCTTCCCCTGACACTCAGAACTGCGGAAACACTGTCTATTTTCAAGATGGGTCTGAAAACTCACCTTTTCCAGATCCACTTCGCCCAAGATCTCTCCATTTCATTTACGGTGTAACTGTTCACACATCGTAACTCCATAAGCATCCCCAGTTACAACCTTTATTCAGCCACTACTCTGGCATTGTACTTGCTCACTTGTGTATCTGATAATATTAAAAAAAAAATTGGTGGGAGGGTATTGGGATTTGACTATCCTGTGTCTTATGCACCTACTCGAACGATGAACCTCAGCGCAGTAAGTGGTGGGTAACAAACTAGGTTTGCTTGAGATTTTCATGTCTGCAGCTATGTCTCCTTCTCTTAATGTAATGCATAAATTGTACTTTTGCTGAGCTGTATGTCGCTTTGGACAAAAGCGTCTGCTAAATGAATAAATGTAAATGTAATGCTCTCAGGATCCAGCAATAAAACTTCAGGCTCATTAACAGTATCCACCTCAATCCTTTGCACCTTCATATGATGTTCCCGGGAACATCTCAGCTGTGCTTTAAATGTAAAGCCACTCTGATATACCTATTCCAGGAATATGATAAGATCCAACCTTGTACATACAACCATCCAAAAAACAAAATTTTTTCCAAACTATTTTCTTGTGAAAAAAAGTTTTTAAAAAAAGTTTGGGTTGCAATTTAACCAGACTGACTACTCTTACATATTTGGCAAAGAAATGTAGTTTAATGTTGTAGTCTACCCCAGACATTTCCTCTAAATGTGTGGATGACTGAAGTGTTAATTTCTCCCACTCAAAAAACAGACATTTGATTTGCATGACAACTAAGATTCTTGAATGTCTGGACACCCTACTGGAAGTTACTGAGAAGGGCTACATGACCATACCTGTCATATATTGTTTTGACCTTAAGCCCAAGCACCATGTACAGTATGTAAACATATTTGCAATACCTCAATGTACCATTTCCACCTGCATGTTGCTGTAACCCTGTGGTGTTCATAAAAGAAGAAAGAGTCTAATAATTTGAACCCCCCAAGGAAAACAATTAAAATTAAGGTGTCAAACAGAATTAAAGCAACAAATCTTTCAGGTTTTACTTTTGCACTTTCTTCCCTTAAGAGTAATGATGTGCACCGGTGTTTCTATGGAAATTGAGCTGGTTTTGTGTAGTGCCACCCAAGGGCTCCGGCTGAAAGCACAAGTGCTTCTAATGTCATTTCTGTTCAGGGGATTCAGCTACTCTTGGCCCCAGGGAGGAAAAAAAAAAACTATTCGTACAAAACAGAAAATATTGACTGCAGTTAAAGCTGCGGGGGTTGATGGTCAGTCAAAATACGTCAGCCACTAGCGTCCCCATGGCAACTTGTTTTTAACAAAAAGAAGTTTAACATCTTTTTGTGCAAACAAAATCAAAACAACTTTGTTTTAATATGCACTTCACTGTCTTAGAATCTTGTTGCCAAGGTAACCCACTGGCAGCAGAGGTTTGGAACACAATACTTTAAAGGTTTTTCTGATTTTGTGACAGAAAGTGTACGTAGAGCATATGTTCTTCTGAGCTAAGGAACATGAACCAATTGCATTTAAATATACATTAGAATTGATCACAAATGTAGAAATTAATGTCTAAATACAGTGAACTGGCACATTAGTCTGGCTTGCAAGGAGAAACATTGCAAAAGCTTTCAGTATATCATCCACCCTTACACACCTGGACATAGTAAACGCCTTTGTTCACAGCATACATCATCAAGAAAGAGTAGTCCAGGTTCTGTTTTGTTCGCCACCTATTTATAAGAAACGGAAAATGCGTTAGGGATGAAAATGCATTGATCACTGACTAAGTAAAAGTACAGGTCAGAAGTAACTAGCACAGACCATTCCTAAGCAGACCACAGACCATTCCTTCAGAAAAACACAAACCCTATATAACAGCATCACTAGGGATTCTGACTGGAAAAACAGAAGTATGCATGTTGAGTCAAAAATCCTAAAGATGATAAAAGTACAAGAGACACTCAAAGTTGAAATACACAAGTATTAAAGTAAACCAGAAAACTCAAATAAAAAGGTAACCAGCAACAGAACAGTCTTTAGGACAGTTTTATATATAAATAAATTGTTCAGAAGGAATTTCTGTAAGAGCACTGTCTCCTTAAAGTGAGTGTGTGAAAAACAGATGTGGAGGGGGACAGAATGAAATGATGAACAATTGACTGACCCCTTCACTGCTTCAGTGACTGCAGATGCCTGAGCACTGCTAAACCAAAGATCTGTGTTCCTCAAATATTCATTAATTCCAGAAGTGTGGGAAAAGAAGTCAGGTTTCTGAGCTACCAGCAAACCACTCTCCTAGGATTACAACCACAGTTCAAATTTTTACTCTTCCTAGTTAAGATACTTTTTTGGTGCTGCAGAAGACAATATGATCCTGTGTGATATCATAATGGCGTGAATAATAGAAAAAGAATGCCACACCGGACGCGTTCCTTGGAGTCACCGAAGGTCTCCTTCAGATTGCTGAGGTCAGGGTAATAGCTAGCCGGTGGTGAAATCACCTCCAGCAGCCCAGAGCTGAACTCTGCTGCAAACCTGCAACAGGGCAGAAACCAAACAAATGTGAACAGTGGAGAGACAAGTTTACCATGAATGACTAACAGAGCAGGTGACAACACACAATGTAAAGGCAAAATCTGACACTTAAATAAAAACCAAATTGCCCTATACACAGCACATCAGCAGTGTATGTACAAAATAGCAAATACTGCTGTTGATGCTACAGTCATTAATGCAAAAGTAATGTGACTGCTTTGGTTCTGAAAACCCCAGTAATTCTGGTGTGTACTACAGAGGAGGATGGTCTGAGGACACGTTGCCTGTTTGACAGCACAGGGTCCTAGGATGAATACTGAGGGACACTCACTCCTTCTCCAGACCGGCGACAACACTGTGCACATAGTCTGTGTCCGTCTGTGAAAAGAAGCACAGCACACGCTCACTCGGCATGTGATACGCTCACAGCCACACTTAGTTTCTTCCATTCAGCTCTTCCCTTTTATTCCAACTATCATGATTTATAGGCTTTTTACTGTAGCAATTTAAATGATATGCCAAGGGATGTTGAGAAGGTGCTAGGAAAGTTATTGTGTGCAAACAAGAATGCTAAAAGTGTGTCCTTCACGAACTGGTTTCACCCAGTTTGCAGGTGAAATGAACAAACTCCTCCTTAAACAGCAAATAAAATAACTAGGTTGTAAAGGAACATGTGTGACAAGCCAACGCAGAGGAGGTGGTGGGTGATTCTGGAAGTTTAGAGGTGGTGGGTTAGTGGGTAGGAGTGCACAACAATTTATACAGAACGGAATCCAATCTGAACAAAACAGACCCATTGTCATGACCAGTCCTATCCGTCCTCAACTGCAATGGCTTACAAGCCCAACATCGCACAGAATGCAGTAACTGCTAATTAGCAATGAAACACTAACACGATGTTGGGGTGATCTCTAAACTCCTTCCTTAATCTTCCACTGTAAATCATAATGTATACACCAGAAATTACGCACAATTCCTGCAGGCATTACAATTTCACTCTATCAATGACGTGTCCTATCTCTAGGCTCAGCAATACTTAGCAATCTTGTCAAACAAAACAAGGAGAGATCACATTAAACACAGCATCCACTATACACACATTTTACTGTCAGTATTTACATTTGTCAAGATATTGATAAATTCAGTCCTTTTTTGCTGTTAATCATGCCATTACTGCTATACTGAAAAATATATTGTATTTCCCACTGGGGGGCACGGTGGTGCAGCAGGTTTGGCATGTGCCTGCTCTCTGGTGGGTCTGGGGTTTGAGACACGCTTGGGGTGCCCTGCAATGGACTGGTGTCCCGTCCTGGGTGTGTCCCCTCCCCCTCTAGCCTTCCGCCCTGTGTTGCCAGGTTAGGCGCCAATTTGCCGCAACCCCGCTTGGGACAAGCGGCATCAGATACTATGTGCGCACGCGCGCGTATGTGTATTTCCCCACCAAATGAAGTCTTTAATGCACTTTTTGAAAGAGACAAGGGTTAAGAGACAGAGGGGCTCCTGTCAATAAATTTGTGTTCTAGTCCCTATAGTCCTCAATGGTCAGCCAAAATATATCTCTCACACACACACACATACACACACACACAATGTCCGTGTCTCCTTCAGGTAGCTCAGATCCAGACACCTTTCCCCAGAAACTCCAGATGAAACCAGAGGTAAACCTTACCTCTCCCACAAAGACGACAAATACACAATCCAGTCGCTCCTCAGGAGAAAGCTTGTCCACCAGTGAGTGCAGTGTCTCTGCCAGATAAGACTTCACCTTCCTCCGCACCGTGGGGATCCCCATGACCATGGACACTGCAGGTGATAAGACACGTAACAGTGGGCTCCACATCATACATCTGTGCTGTAGCATAAATTTGTTCTGATGAGGAACATAGCCTGTGGAAGGGCCCTAGTGTTTCAAGAGACCACCTAAATTCAATATAAAACAGCAAGTTTAAAAAAAAAAAAAAAAAAATCCATGCATCATAAAATCTGCAAACACAGAAAGGAATGGAAATTTAGCACAATGCTGCCAACAGCAACACAAGCCAATAACTATAGCAAGTCACTAAGGCCCTCATCTTTCATGGCAGTTCTACTACTAAGCGTGCTCCACTGGGAGCCTGTTCAGCACAGCAGTCAGTGTGCGTGACAACCCCAGACACAGTAGCAGGAGGATGAACATGTGAAGTCGCTGTGTTTCAGAACCACCCAAATGCCAAGTGAAAAAGCAACCTGTGTGCACTTTTATCAGAGCTGTTTCTTCAGCAAAGAAATGTCAGGTGATGGCAACAGCTTTGCCCAATGCGGCAAGGCAATGAGATGTGTGTTTACACAAGTCTTTCCCTTAACAAAAATCACATATGTCCCAAAAAACCAGAAATCACAACCGGCCAACATTCGCCAACTCTGTGGCATCCACAATGCCAAAGATATAGAAAAACAATAGGTTTAACTTGTGGCCATCTTAAATAATTATGAGACTAACTGAAGCGTTACATGAAACAGATTCAATCTGAATACTTTGTCTTCTAGAGCAGGTCTCAAAAAGGATGTCTAATTTACTAACCCATAACATTTGCCAATAAACCTGCATTCCTTCATCACAACTGGTCCATTGCTATGTTACAGAATTTATCTGATGATTTGGAAAATACTGCACAAAATTTTGGAAAAAGTTTCCCCATTTTTCAGTACCCACGATAAATCTAATGTAGCATGCCCCTGTAGAATGATCATCTTCAGGAGCAAATGTGAACAATGCAAGAGAGAAGTTCAGTTTAAAAAGGAGCAAGCCCATACCTTACAAAACTTTGATCCGAGTTTGTAGGAGAGGGAAAGCAAACACTTGATAAAATAAAGAATGTACAGGGACAACAACAAAGTAGAAGAGGGGTCATAATTCTCTTGTGGAGCTTTCATTCTATACTCTTATCAGTTTTTAAAAACACTGAATATCTGCACTACAAAAAGGGGTACATTAAGCAATGGTTATGAAGGACTGACTCAGCAACCTGTGAGGATGTCCTGACAGAATCCACCTGTTAATGAAAAGACACCAACTGTACAAGAGGGGTTCAGAGCTTGAAGTCAAAGTATCAAGACAGCTCAAACTGACTTTTCACTTTCTTTCAATAACTCTAATTTAAAAAAAAAAAAAAAAAAAAAATACAGCTTAAATGTACAAAGTATTCATGCCTGACATCTTATCCAGCTACTCCAGACTGAGTGAGAGTGTGCACACTTAAAACCTCCAGAACACCTATCAAAGGTGAGTTAGGGAAGTCTGAAATACCCATCTTTCTCAGTGGTTTACCTGTTTCCTTGAGTATCACTATTTATGGGATTTGGTTTCACCATTACACATCATCCAGACAGTACCTTTACAGTACATAATTACATGCTAGGTGACTATTTTAAGCCTAAAACAGATATACAGAAGGACAGGTAGCCAACCATACCATTATATGTTGTGCATACATGCACAACTGCTAAGATACTTCTTTAGTGTTTCCTGCAGCTATTTATTAGATATTAAATGTCTAAGTTTCCATTTTGAAGAGTATTTCATCATACCATCACACAAATTTACAGTTAAGAGTCTCATTTGTTCCTGAAATGTAATTTGATTCTTAATGCGCGTTACACATCCACTGCTACAGATGTTTCCATATGAGGCACTTCAAACAAATTCTAGACATGAACTGATTTATAGACTACGATATGTTTTACATTTACAGGTTCTGCCTAAATCACCACATTCAGTATTAAGCTCAGAAAAAAGTAATTTTGTTTCTGGGTGATATGTCAACCCTTAATATGAACAATTAATAAAAAGCAAAATGTACAAAATACTAAACAGGAATATTTTAGAACTTGAAGAAATTCGGTGCTCAAGTTTTTCCAGTGTTCAGTTGCTCTGCCTTTTGCTGTTTTTAAGGTGGAACAAAAAGGAACAATTCTGCTGGAGGAAATATTAACTGATGAAAGAAAATGTCCCAATTTCAACATCTAAAAATAAACCCTCTGCGAACGCACAGCAAAGAAACAATGGCTCTCAACTTCATCCAAGTGGGACGAAGGACTGAAGGCAAGTCATTGACCAGGAAATGTTCCTAGCCTACATCCAAGGGACCATTACCTGAAACAGGCTGCATTGTTACCCTGCATGCTGCATCGAGTACCAGCTGTGCATGCAACACTAAGTTGTGTTCCCTGCTTGCACCTATCTGGGCTGCACATCTAAGAACCAGGACAAAACCAGCCCACGCCCTTTATATAATGTGTCAAACGAAAGCACTGGGGAGGATGTGATTCATCAGAACGCAGGCCACAAATAGTGCTGTGTGTGTGTGTCAGCTGGCTGGCTCATCAGAAAAGGCAAAGAGAGAGACTGCTGGTTCCTCTACATTTATTGAGCAACCCCCTCATCTTCCCCACCAGACTTGAATACTGAGGAATCACCACTCAACTACAAAAAAAAAAAAATACACCCACTGTAAATGAAGACAACTGATAGAATTATTTAAATAAAAAGTATAAAACAAAAAAGTAAGGCTAGCCTCACACCCAGGAAAAGAACAAGAGGAAACTCGTCACTGATGGTAAAAGCGTGAATTTCGAATGAAACAAACGATCCAGATCTCTACAAAACACACATTCAGACTAGACAGAAAGGTGGGCAACAATAGTCTTAATTCTGAGACTATTGCCCTGAAACACTCATGAAGCTTCTGTGAACTGTATCTTCACCCTCAGAGTGAGATATGAGTAACAACACATCACCTACGAGCACAAATCTTTACACTGTTTTGGCTGAAAGTGTAATGACACCAGTGCTGGTGAGAAGTTAAAATGTTTGGGGAAGTTTGCAACTGATGAGTAAGAAAAGCTTGACTCATTCCTACACCTCAAATCAAACTTTCTGGGATACCCCAATTGAACACAAAAAGAGACACTAGCGTTCCATCATGTTATGTAATGGAGGTGTTCTCTTATAACAGGTTTGAAGATTTCTCAGAAATTTTCTCATATGTTTTACAAGGTTTCAGTACTGCCTCCTATCAGACTTTATGGGTAGCTCTGGAAAGTACGGGGGACGTCTGTCCTTGACTCGCATGGAATTCTGGAAAAAAATATTCAGGTTCAAGATTCTTTTGCTCTGTAGTTGTGGGATCACCCACGGGGATTCTTACCTCCCGTCCTGCCCAGGCCAACTTGTACAGCTGGCTGGAGGCTCTCCTCATTGTTCAGCAGGTGAGGCAGGTGGTAGTATATGTTTGGCACCTGAAGAGGTTTCCGGTGGGCCAGTTCCTTCAGTAACTTCTGGGTCTCATCTGAGAAGGAAACTAAATTCTTACAATTTTCACGCAAATGGATATGATAACATCAACACCAAACATGACAGAACCACCAACATCACTAATGCTAAATTTTATCAATTCTCCTACATCAAAACAATATTTAACAGAGAACCATGACAAAAATCTTTAGAACAGAAAACAAAAAAAGCCCAATCAACTACATAAACTGTGTGCGTTGGTCACTTAAGGAGATTCACCTGAGAAGTTGGAGAGGGCATCCCGGCTGCCGTTTGTCTCAGCAACTGCGCGCCGGAATTGCTCCAGAATAGCATTGAGCTCGGAGGACCGCTGCAAGGTCCTGTGTTCTGCCACACGGAGGCGCTCCTTCAACGCATGGAATTCCCGCTGGTAGGCAATCAGCTTTTCTACAGAGGAGCAAAGGCAAGAATTCTGTTGGACAGAATAGCAATATCTTGATGAAAATTCTCATCCAAGCCACAGCGATATCCCACCTGGACTAATCCAAGTCTCCTGTCTGGTCTTAGAGTCTCTGCATCTGAGCGAGAACGGTGCTGCACAAGTTGTACTGGACCTGCCAAAACATTCTTATGTATATCTCCTCACCTCTCCATGGGCTTCCTGTAGCTGCCCATATCAAGTTCAGGACACTAGTTATGACCTACAAGACCTGATTGGTCGCTATGCTACATCCAGACCGCTACGCAACGCCACCTCTGGTCATTTGATGGTCCCACACACAAGAAGTCCAAAATCAAAAAGAATGAAGGTTTTTGGTTCTGGCTCCAGATCCCATCTGGTGGAATGACTTTCCCCTCTCACTTAGAACCTTGAAGGTCTGAAAACATCTGTTTCAGACTCATTCTCCTGTATGCTCCCAAAAAACCAACACTATATGCAGCAACTTGTGTAATATATTCTAGTTTACGGAGTGCTATGACAAATTGTATTTCAAGAATTTCATTTACATCTAGATTACTGTCTGTTGGTTTAAAGCATTTCTATATTACCTTACATTTATGTTTATTTAGCAGACGCCTTTTATCCAAAGCAACTTCCAATTAACTATGTAGTGTTATTAGCCCACACATCTTATTCACCAAGGTGACTTACACTGCTAGATACACTATTTACAAAGGGTCACACATCAGTGAAACACTGTCACTCACACACTATGGGCGAACCTGAACAGCATGTCTTTGGACTGTGGGAGGAAACCGGAGCACCCGGAGAAAACCCACACAGACACAGGGAGAACACGTAAACTCCACACAGACTGAGCAGGGATCAAACCAACATCCTCTCGCACCACCCAGGCGCTGTGAGACAGCAGTACTACTTGCTGCACCACCGTGCTGCCCTTTTTTGTAAAATGTGCATCGCTTTGGAGAAAAACACCTGCTGAATGAATAAATGTACATACTTCTTGAATTGGGGAATTTACCAGCATCTGATCTCCAAGGTGTTTGTTTTCTTCAGCCTGTTACCATTGGCTTATGGTAATTCTGGCAAATGTCCAAGTTAAGGCCGTTCCATACTGTCTGGTGTTTGCTGAACAGGTAAGTCCTTTTATGTATTCATGAAATAGGAAGAATAAAAGGTTTTCTGAACCTCTTTGCCACATCACAACTTCAGTGATATGACAGTCACTGTGAATTCCCTTGTACTTCCTATAAAAAAGTCCCAGGGACTACTCTTGCAACCAGTATAGGGTAAGACTGACAAATCACTGAATTCACCATTACTCAAGAGAGGACCCCCATCCCACTGCTTTTTGCTACTTTCTAAATGTGACTGTAAAAAATGATTCAGGGTCAGGTCCATTGGGGCTTTCTGCAGCAAGAGCGTGGGAAGCATCCAACTTCCTAAAATCAGCCATGCACATCTCAACTGGGACCTCTTTCGAAAACCCACGTTCTGGGGCCCGACGAAACACTCACACCCACCCTGGCCATAGGGCCTTCCTGTGAAACATTGACCGCTATCTTATCTTTTGGAACCATCTTTATGTCCCAGAAAAGAAGCAACAAACGTGTGTACAAAAAGAAAGAAAGACAAAGAACT
Source organism: Scleropages formosus (assembly GCF_900964775.1). Lineage (NCBI taxonomy): Eukaryota > Metazoa > Chordata > Actinopteri > Osteoglossiformes > Osteoglossidae > Scleropages > Scleropages formosus. Next base: position 23,322,193 of record NC_041806.1, on the reverse strand, counting down.
GTAGCCTATGGTGAAAACAGCAGAATAATATCTAATAATATGGACAGCTGGTAGCATAGTGGTTAGAACTACTGCCATTGGACCCACCTCTGGCTATAGTACCCTAGGAGCAAGGTATTTACTCTAAATTGCTCCAGTAAAATTACCCAGCTGTATAAATGGGTAAATGACTGTAAATATGTAATAATTGTGACCTTAACATTGTAAGTTGCTTTGGAGAAAAGCATCAGCTAAATGAATAAATGTACTGCACGTGACACTTCAATATGACTAAGTCTGGATATGGAGACAGCCTTCGGGCCTATCAGCCTCAAGTGTTTTGGAAGAGTTTGCTCTAACACTGGCAACAACAAACGGCTGTTCAGAGAATGGCATGTGAAAGGCATTTTCACTCCAAACCAACACCCTATGACTATCGGCATCACACAAACATTGCTTGTAGGAACAGCCAGTCTGAGATCACTGGAAATGCAGTACCCTCCTCAGCATGAGCCACTACACCATCCATTCCAAGATGACCTTACAGGACCAATCTTAAAGGTTTCCAAATAGAGGAGCCAGACTGAACACATTAAATACTGCAGTATCAGGCCAAGTCTCTGTAGAAGGAACATTTACAATTAAACAAAGGGTGACTAAGCAAAAGTAAGCAAGCATCACTCTCAAACAGTTCTAACAGTTTTTTCCAACTCAGTTTCAAAAGTCTAAGGTCTTTTTCCTGGATGATGACAGCTATCCTGGTCCATTTAAAGGTCCTTAGGGAGTCCAGCGGTACACTGAGTGGAAACTGGGCCTCTAGGGGTATGTGAGAGAACAAATCACACTAGGAGACTGAACACAGAAAACCATAATCACTGAACATTAAGAAAAAATGCTTATTTGAAATTGTACATTTTTTTTCTTAAAAAATTGACAATGTCCATCAAAATCAACATCCAGACATAGGTCCAAATTCACACTTTGGGGGGAGCTGCTTTTCACACAAACTATTTCTGACATTTCTATTTGCTGCTCTTTTTTGTTCCGCCCATTATGAAGAAACAGACAAGAAATCAAATGATGGCTGACATACCTGCCACCATGTTTTCAGAAATAACACTCCCTGCACTGAAAAAAAAGATCAAAACCTCACAAAGACTAATCACAAATTTATTGCAAATGTCATTTCGCTGGCCTGTTTTCAGAGATGTACACTGCTTTGGAGAAAAGCACTTGCTTTTAAATAAATACACATATCAAGTTTCTCTTGCTGCAACATGCATCTTACAACAGTGCTTGCTCTCTCCTGGATAACATAGGTGTGATTGTTCATAGGTACTGTATATGCTGAATAAACTACATGTTACCACTATAAACTGCCCCCTAAGGGTCACATACACCGCCCATTTCCCTTCATATTAAAATTTGTTTCTCCAATTCAAATCACGGAAAACAACAAATTACTAAAATTCAATACATTTAAAACATCGCTGGTGTGGCCTGACAAGACTTGCCAAGTTTTCAGAAGATCTTCTGAATCCAGGCCATCAATCAGACATATTAATCATTCCATATAATCGTCACCTGATCTTTGTTTTCATGAAGCACTCATTGCTATCAGCTAAAGCAGTGTAAGCAAGTCCAATAACATCCTAATGAAGGCCAACCAGTTTTCAGATTTAATTCAGAAGCCATTGTGGCATAGTCGTCACTGTTGCAAGGAAACGATTTACTCGTTTAATAAACAATTTATCATTGTTTTAGATATTAACAGCACAAAGGACAAAGCACCTTTCTTGAGAGTAAGGCAGAAGGGTTTTCCCCCTGCTTATGCCTTACTAGAGACCACCTCTTTAAACAACATCTTTTGAAATGAAACTTAACAGTAAGACACAAAAGCACCTGCAGCTGAAGTATGACCTCCACTGCATACACTTTCAGCACCTCAGCCAGTCTCAGAAGTATTCTGCTCCACCTTCAGCATCACTTGCTGTCATCAAGTAAGGGGGGATGGCAACAAAGTAAGTTAAAATATACATATACATCACAGCTGCAGAAAGCGGTCGAAGCAACAGGGTGGGAGGTGGTCTTAAAAAAAAAAAAAAAAAAAAAAAAAAAAAGTGTGAATTGCTACACAGATGCACAAACTGCAACACCTGGTTGACAGACAGTAAGGCCCACACATGTTGTCCATGGAGGAAACCCAAAGGCATCCCAAGCAATCTGCTTTTCTTTTTGTTTTGCATGTGGTGTCATTTTGCTGTTTGAGACTGGTGTCCTATTTTCAGGTGCTGCACCTTTTTTTGAACATTTAATACTGAGCAACAGCAGTGTTAAGAGTCAGCAGCCTACATGTAGCCATCAGGTTTTCCTTCCAGGGCAGTACTAGGAGCTGCACTGTGGTGTTTAACTCACTTTGCAGAGTACATCTGAGCCCCATGTGACCTGATACTCAGATTTGTGAGCATGCTGCCAGACAGCAGCAAAGTGGGGTCTTTTTGCTTCTCCCACTGGTGTACAGCAGGCTTCATTGAGACACGCAAGCCGTCCTCCAGCACACATAACCCCCTCTGCCTGCCACCTTGCCCCCTAACGAGCTGCAAGGAGAAAGGAGGAATTTATTCAAGCCGGACAAGTTTGTGAAGTGTGGTGTGGTTTTTTGAGAAATCTGCCAAATAAGAACAGGTCCCTGCTGCCCCCCCTTGTATCAAGCACAGAAGAGGTGTTGTGAAGGCAATGAATTGGTGCTCTGTGGCAGGGACAACCACTCCAGCTTCCAGCCCAGAGTGGTTCATTGAGGGTTTGATCACTGAACCCCCCCCCCCCATCACACATCCTCCCACCACCTCTCAAGGCAGCCTGGCCACTGAACGCAATTTGTTGCTTTTTGTTACCCTGACATTGTGCTTCTACAGCAAGTAAAGCCTGGATGGTGCAAAAGCAAAAGATAGGGTAGAAGAGGAAGAGCACACAGCAGCCTAGACAAAGCACACAGAGCTGATCCCCAGAGCTGCCAAAGCTAACTTACTTGGAAGCCAATGTGCCAGAGGATCCACTTTCCCTGATAGACTGGCCCCCGTGACACTGCCTTTACTGACAAACACAATCGCTTGCCCTTAGAGCCTTTACTAAAAATAAAGTGAGAAATAAAATGGGAATGTAATCTTTTCTGGCATGCCATTTCCTTATACACATCAGTTTACTGAGAGGGAGTAGAAACAAGGTAACACCTGAAGATTCCCAGGTTAGTCACATCATATGCTCCCCTGTGTAAATGAGCACTCAAGGTTAGTCCCCACCATGTAGATGACCTGCTCACAGCTAGCACCCAACAGAACCAGTCCACCAGGTTCATATTTCCAATAACCCCACAACCTCCCCCCTTCACACAGGGTACCAGCTGGTGCTGTAGCCTCTTCCTGGTCACATCCCTAGCCTGGTAATGGGATTAGTAGCTGATCTGCGCTGTCTTTTCTTCATCTTATTATTTCTGCCTAGGCCTCTTGCATGCACACACTCTCTCTCTTTCTCAAGTTCTCCACCTACACATAAACAACCAGCTCAGCAGAAAGAAAAGGGGAAAAAAAACAGGAAGCTTATAGAGAGAGATCAAAAACAAAAGAGATGCATGAACTGGGAGGACCCCTCTGCGGAAGTATAATACTGCCTTTAGACATTGCTCCACTCCAGAGACACCCCACAGAAGAACCTCTGCTATCACATGGAAATGGACTAGGAAGGGCATCTACTTGCACTGACAATATTTTTTATTAGATTTTCTTAGCAGGTAAGACTTTATTTCTATCTTTTTCAGATCACTTTAAATTGCTCACAGTTACAGCATTATAGCTATAGTAGCTATCTGCAGATGAGGAACACATAGGGACTTACTGGCCTGTGTCATTGCTGGATATTTGATTAAAAGCATCCCATGAGCATCAGACAAGGCTGCGACACCATTTCGATTCTAAAGAATCTAATCATCTAATGCAGGGTACTGAGACAAGAAAAGGCACCATGTTCCAGGGAATTTAAATTAAAAAAAACCAAGCAATCGGTGTATTTGCTGCTGGCATGCAGAAGTGGGGATCTGAAATGTGAACCCCTCTTTTAGCACTTTCAGTGGAGAGCAGGCCCACAAATCTGTACTGGCACAGACCCTGGCAAGGATCAGTTTATGATCACAACAGGACGATGCTGTGTGATGGCTGCATGGAGGGGAAACAAACCTAAGGGTCATGTGTTCCAATCTTTGCTGATACAACACTATGCTGACTGACCATAGCTGCTCCATACACCTCCGGACTTCTACTTTCTGTCTTGACAGTCATTCTCATCCTAGGTGACTGATGAAAATGAGCTCTGTGACTTAAAGCAGTTCTGAACACCACACTTGCAGAGGTATGTAACATGAAGGGGATTTCAGGTCTTTCCTGATAAGGATTCTAATCGCAATACTACCTCTCTTTCAATGCCAGTGCACGTTACAACCTCCAGCAGCCAAGGCTTGCATGCCTGGCACAAGAAAAAACAGTAAACAGACACAGCCAGGCAGGAAAGCACTGAGGTATTTGAACCTCTTTCCAGAACTCAGGCAATTTGTAAACATCCCTGCTGGCCTGACACTGGGAAGGGCCAGAAGACTAAACAAAGATCAACAAAAAGTCAAGGACTGAAGTAGTTTACAGTTGTTAGTCATATTATGATTTAAAAAAAAAGGACAACATCCACTACCCAAAAAAAAAAGAAAAAGGCAAAAACAGATTATGTTGGAGACAATGGGATAAAATACTGTTTAGTCACTGACTTCCTTCCAATGGGTCTTTACAATGAATGCTGCCATTTCTCATTCAATGCTCTGCTGGGTTACACTATTGCACTGACTGAAAGATCTAGTACAGCTGAGTAAACAGGTCTAAAAACACAGGTGCACTAATTCACAGAGCATTGACAGACTAATCTCCAGTGAAAGTTCTAGTTTGGCATTTCATGGTACCCATGGAAAGCAAGAGGGTAAGAACACAGCCCCTGCATTATCAACCAAGACATCCTGTGGTTCTCAGTTCCATCTGAGAGGTCTGAGGGGAAAGGGGGTGTGTCAGGAAGAGGAGCCCCATTCAAAGCAGGAGGCTGGGCAACAGCACCCGTCTCAAGGGTCCACCTCACCCTACCCACAACGTACTGCTGGTTTCCTGCGGAAAACCGTCACTACACCTAATTACCGTTTCATCAGCACCTCAGAGCTCTGAAGTGACAACACTGCCCTTTAAAACTTAGGGCGGATGCTTCAACTGAACCAATTCCTACTATTCAGCAGACCCATTTTGGGCAGGATTTTTTTCCCCCCCAAAAATCCACTGCAATTGTTCATAGTAAGCACTATACTGCTCTGTAGTTCTTGTTTTTACCATTACTTTTACAGTACCTTAACTAATAACTGAAAATAAACAAGCCTGCCTTCAAGTGTGTCAGCAGGACTGCAGTCAGGAGTCACCCTGGTGTTCCTCTGCCACCTGTTTATCTTACTTACCCATACAGCTAAATTAAACAGCTAGTATCTTAAAGCTTTCACAATGTGAATGAGAAAACCATCACTCATAAAGTTAACTATTTGCAAGAGGGATGTTCCCCTGTCTGCCACAGGAAGTTAGCCCAGATCTCACAGGAAGTGGGCACAAAGCATTTCTTCTGCTGAACCCCATCAAGTTGGGCAGCCATTTACAAATACTTCCTGAATATAAATTATGGAAAAAATGGCAATTACATACTCCCACTTATGCACAGATGCCCTCACAGGAGCAAAACACAAAAAGATGTGCTCAACTTTTAGTAAAATAAGGAACGAAGGGCTTGGGTGCTCAAAACCCCACTGTCTGTAAGATTTTGAGCAATGATGGGAGAGGACACTATTTTTTGGTAAGAGTGATTTCCACACTTTGACCAGCATTGGTCACCCTAGTGGACCAGTCACTGCTGCTACTCTTCTTACACCCTTTGGAGAATTCTGGGATATCCTCAGCAGTAGAGAATTTCCATGCTTTGACCATGAGGGGAATCTCAATGTGGCAATAGCTCCACCCTGCACTGGGTGGCTAATTGCTGTTTGCATAGATTTTTTGGGCTTGCTTGGTTTAAAAAGTCTGTTCAAGATATTTCAGTAGGACTTCTGGATTGTAAAAGTGCAATGGACCCATACTTGAATTTTTGAGTGAATGTTGTACATCATCCAGGTACCTTTCACATACCTCACACCAGAACAAACTAACCTTTTGCATACCTGTTTGTTCTAATTATTTGGAAGTATACAATTTTTAAAGCAACTACTGTCTACTTTCTGCTCTGAAAAGATGCAATACCAGCAGGTTTGAGTCAACCAGTGAGCAATATGTAGTTTCAGGTCCAGAACTCATTCTTGTTTTGATTATGAAAGAAAGAAAAATTCTTCCAGAAATCATAAATGCAGATTTCTGCTGTTTTATGTGAAGCACAATGTGTCAAGAAGGAAGAGAGAACACATACACAGGAGTCTACTCAGCCACCCAAGTCTATCCAGATGGGTCCAAAAAGCTAATGAGAGCACAGTGGTTGATTCTACCCAGACATTCTCTGGATCTGTGACACCAAATTTACAGTAAAACACAGAAGCAACAGACAAGGTTAAGACCCCAAAAAAAAAAAAAAAATCTGCATTCACCCAAATTGTTCAGAGACCAAGGTGAATTCTTCAAGTTGAAAACTGTCAAAAGGCAACAAAGATCAGTTTACCAAACCTCAAACTAAGCCTAATAAGTTATCTTGCTGCTAGGAAAGGCAAAGCAAAGCTTTATATTAAAGACATAACCAGACAATTTCAAAAGGAAGCTAAATGAGAAGAACCTGGGCTACATCAGAAAAGAAAATTGTTGCGTTGTCTTGTTCTCTACAGTAAAATGTTGGTAAGCCCAGGTACGTGCATCATAAGATTGAAACAGCACACCTCCTGCACAAACAAGGATCCCTCACTAGCCCAGTGGGAGGAAAGCCCTGATGCTCCACAGGCTGTATGACAGAATGCAGTGGCACCCAGAGGAGGAAGGGACAAGGAATGCAGCACATCAGCAAACTGCCAACAATCTTGTTCAACCACATGTTTGAAAGACAGTAAGATGATCATCATATGATAGGTATTAACTAAATCAAGACCTGGTGAAAGCATGTCACAAACCTCTACTTCCATCCAAGCCTCAAGTTCCTACCAAAGTGGGTCCTTGTTGCCAGGCATCCCCTCTGCCCTGCTTTGGTGGTGCTGGTGTCTGTCTGCTGTGTGGGAGACCATGCCCCCTCCCCCCAAAGCTCCTCCTCTATAATCTTGCTACACATTTCATGATCTCTTTTTGGATAATAGAACATTTCCAAAATGAAATGGACTTCATGGACTACAGCATGATTGGGAGAAGGAACAACACATATAAGGGCAGAGGAAAACATCTGGAATTTACTTTTTAAACTAAGCAAGCCCAAACAAACAATCTATGCAAATACAGCTGTGAGGTTCCCCTCATGGTCAAAGTGTGGAAATTCTTCACAGCTAAGGATACCCCAGAATTACCCAAAGGGTGTAAGAATAGCAGCAGTCTGTGGTCCACCAGGGTGACCAATGCTGTGTGAGATACCATTTGAGTTTCTCCCCTGTATACATGTGCATGCCTGTACGTATGCTTCAACACTGACATAACACACACAATCAGTTCTCTGCTTGCTTTCACCTTTTCCAACGAGGACTCCATCTGTGAATCCCAACAAGTGAACTCCAATTCAAGAAAATCCAACCCTCATACTTTTAAAGAAGAAGAAACTGAATTTGCCACAATCACTCCTGCAACAGATGCATCAGAAAATGAATTTACAAGTAAAGAATTGTTAAACATTTATCTTAAGCTGGGCAGTTTTTTTTTTTTTTTTTTTCCCCCCCTTGCTGACTTTCCAAAAAGTTTTATGGTATTTTGCTCAGTTTGAGATCCAAGGGCCTACCTATTTTGTCAAGAAAATTCAGGTTTGCTCTGATATTAAACTGTAAGCTGATCAACTCAACTTTACAAAGGAGAAATGTGTGTTCAAAATAAAAATTTCCTGTTTCAGAAAGCCCCCTCTGGGGGGAGGGAGGGGGGAAGTTTCCTGTAGACCATTACAGTGTACAACTTTGCTCAGCATCAATCTAATATCCAAGAAAGCACCGCTTTAGTTAACTCTTCCACTGAATTCACTGCATTTCATTCAAGGATCATCCAACAAAAACAGATTCAGCAGGTAAAACCATAGGTCTAATGCTAGAAGATGGAACACTGAATAGCATGACGACACCTAATCGTTTCTTACCAGGCTTCTGCACACTTCGGAGACTCCATCTATTTAAGTTTCAGTCACACTCAGAGAATAATATCTGGACATAACAAAGAGGCACTACAGACCATAAATAAGGCCACTCGCTCATCAGACATGGATGAAGAACTTTAGATCTAGTTTGAAATTAGTGCAATCTGCTGCTGGCTCTCTTCAGTATTTAGAGAATTTTAAAAAAAAAAGCCCTCTGGATACAACTGTCCTGCAGCAACTAAAAATGCTTTAATTGTAGAACATGAACAACAGATTTCAAAAAAAAATAAGTTGAACACACACTATAGCACATACCTTTTCATCAGCTATAACAAACTACAACCATTACAAAGGGATCTTTTTCCATTCTAGGGGTTACATCTTTACCCTGCCATTGGTGCTACATTTCTCGACATACAGGAATTGAGGCAATTCTGCATAAGCTGTTCCTCTCATTTACCTCGGTACAACTTATCGCAGTGCCCTTTGAGTGCTTCAAGATCCTGCTCTATAAGTGAAGCTACATACATCATCTGAAGCTCCACTGAGTGTGGCAGAAACAGAAGTCATTGAGAACATCCTTCAAGCAGCCATGGGTAGGTCAGTCCAAAAGCACAATATTACCATAACAATATCTATTTTTAGACCATATGAAACTGTGGCAGCAGGGCATAATTCTACTTTCATATCATGATTAACAGGGTATTCCAGAAACATTTTACCCCCTCATCAGAATGAAACTTGAGTATCAAATGAACCAAGTACTGGCCAGACTGCAGATTTTTCTACTCACTTTGAGTAAAGGGGTCATACTTTTAGAGAATTTCATTAATCACACCTGTACATGTATGTACCAGCCCATCAAAGTTATCAAAGATGTAGAAAAATTGCAATAAATAAAAATATATTTGTGATGTAGCCAGTAAGGACTGAATTTTCACCAGCAGACCAGTAACATAACAAGAATTTGGTTTTACCATGATCAAGTGCACAGGAAGAAACAGGGTTCTATATTTCAATATTCTTATTATGGATATGAAAGTCACTGATAGGATGGAAACACGACTCATGGCCTTCTAACTAGGCAAACATAAGGATGTGACCCAGTTTCAGAACCAGTTTTAAACCACTTTTACCCACTCTGCTCATTTTAGCTTGATAACATCTAAATATTGGAGGAAAACTAATTCTTGATTACTGTGTTTTGAGCTAAATGAAATCTGTGCTAAAACAATACCACAGACAAATAAAACTGTTGATATGCTCAATTTATAGCCCTGGAAAGTGATCACCTTCACACAAGTTTACATCAGTAGTAACAGCCCAGGAATGATTTTAAAACTTTTTCAACACATGCCTGTGCTTCACAGACTCCCTTAAGGCATGGAATCTGGGTTGAGTACCCCTGATCTACACAGACATACATACTCAAACAACTGGCATAATTAAGACAACTTGCTATATTTTAAATAGCATTTGTTTTTGGAAAAAAAAGAGCATGTAGCATCCAGGTTAGGGCTGCTGCGTTAGAGTGCAAAGGTTACTAGTTCGAATCTCACTCCTACTCCTCGAGGGAGTTCATACATAAGAACATCTACCAGTGTAAGTGACCATGATGGGTCACAGAGAAATGTACCCAGCAGGAGCACATGATCATGCTTCTCCTCACCTTTTCCGTTCTGCCAGGCTGTGTACCACGACAGGCTGAGGAACGACGTGAGGAACACGATCGCGGTGGCAACGGTTCCATTCCTGAGCCTCATCTCGTCTCATCTCAGCGGCTCATCCAAAGCGATTCAGCTCGGCACGGCTCGGTTCCGTTCGGTGTGGCTCCGCCGGGCACACGGCGCTCCCCCGCCCCGGCGCTCACCCTCGCACCGGGACCACGTCCACGTCCCTCATCCTGCCTGCGGCCATGTGGACAGAGCAGAGGGAAGCAAGTGAACAACCTTCGCCAACGGGAGTCCGTGTCGGAGAGCGAGGCACCGTTAGGTGGGCGGTATAACGCCCAACAACACCTCCCCGTGGCGCCCCGAGCCAGCAAGTCCGCGCTGCTCGCACACCTGTGTGACCTGTGCGACAGTCCCCACGGTAACTGCGCGCGGCTGGCGCTAGAAACCAGCACGTAGCCGCGCGCGAAGCGGGGAGGCAGCGCGAGCAGCGCTGAGAAACCCACCGCCCAGGATGTAACGGCACTCTCATCCGAGATTCATTTTTCAAAACTATTACCGGCCGTCGACCCCCGAACGGAGCTTACATTAAAACAGACGCTTACCTAACTATTCCATCGCTGACGAAACGCCGTAGCAATACTGTCCAAGTCCTGTTTTATCCAGTCCGTTTCCTAACGTGAATTGCCTCACTGAGACGTTCCTTTCCGCTCTCGCTCCTTCCACTTACAAAGAGCGAGCTCTCAAGCAACCTTAACCTGAGTCCACGCCCCCTTCCTGCCGTTGGTTCCGATCGACTTTCGATAAGCCAATCACAGCCTGGAATTTCCACACAATTTCCATACTCTTGTCACTCACAGGTCATGTGTTCGCGGACGACGGCTCACTCCTCCTACCTTACTACACAGTACTGCTGTTTTTGAAGATTATATAGGAGTTTGAACTAAGTTTTGGTAAAGCTATTGCGCATATTTTACGGGTTGCTGTTAATTATAATAGTATTTCGCGTTTTCCAGCAGGGATTCACCTCGTGTTACGTTTTAAGTAAATCTTACAAATAATACAAGTATTATAAAAGGGCTTCAGACCCTCAGTGGTCGATCTGTGAACTGCAGCTTGGTGACGTCTGGTTCGAGCCTTAACACACACACACACACACACACACACACACACTCTGACTGTCTGAAACCGCCTGTCCCGAGCGGGGTCGCGGCAAACCGGAGCCTAACCCGGCAACACAGGGCGCAAGGCTGGAGGGGGGAGGGGACCCAGGACCCACCCAGGACGAGACGCCAGTCCGTCGCGAGGCACCCAATCGAAAAAATATCGACGCGGAAGAGGCGGTGCATTCGCGGAAAGACGCCTTAAATGCGCATGAGCGAGCAGCAGAAACTCCAGCCGGTTACGTTCCTCGAGACGCTGAGCGTGACGCGCGACACCAGTCCCATTGTGCCAAGTACAGTGGAGTGGTATGCGCGCGCGGGCAATTCGCTCGGACCGCGGCCAAACGACGGGGTCTTATGGGGGCATAATGGGGATAGTGGAGTCTATTTCCCACATGAGGCCGTAGATAAAGTGGGTCAGTTCAAAACACCCGGTTGTGCGCGTGCACAGGAGACCCCCATGTGTAATATAAAGTGACCCAAATTGCAGAGAATGACTGAAGACAAAATTATAATTCTTCGCGCTCCCGGACCACTCATACTTAGGCCCACACTGTTTACATCTCTGAGGCACAAAACAGCATTCATGTTCATCCCAGCCTCATTTAACAAATGTTCTCATCCAGCTGCGAGTTAATCACTGTCTCATTTGTGACATTTGCACATTTTTGACAGCAGCAACAACTGAGCAAACTGCAGGGAATCTCTCTCACACACACACACAGATGTAAGGACACATGCTGTTCTTCCTTTTATTTCTCAATAAAATACACTATGCTCAGTCTGAGTTCCTTCCTGGTTTGATGTATAGAGTGTCTTTGTGACGGTGAAGAGGCCTTGCAGATGACAATGTTTGGAAATTAAAAAACAAAAACTTAAAGTACAAATAAGGTCCTCATCTGCATAATGATTTAAAGGTAAATGGGCATTCAAGTATAAAAAATAAAAATATCAAAACACCAGCCAAGCAGCTTTTCCTTTAACCATACAAGACCTCCCCTGAGATACGCCCATTCAATATACAAGAATTCAACCTTATAAGGTTTCATTTAACTCCCCTGCCTCGACTTACAAGGCACATCTTCACATTTATGGGGAGCAAATCTGGACTTTGGTAACAGTTGAGTGGCTCGAGACGCACGCACACACACACACACACACACACACACACACACACACACTGTCTGAACCGCTTGTCCCATACAGGGTCGGGGGGAGCCGGAGCCTAACCCGGCAACACAGGGTGTAAGGCTGGAGGGGGAGGGGACACACCCAGTCCGTCACAAGGCACCCCAAGCAGGACTCGAACCCCAGATCCACCGGAGAGCAGGACCCGGTCCAAACAACTGCGCCACTGTGCCCCCCCGTGGCTTGAGACATTTACATTTATTTTATTGGAATCACTGGGTGCCAGGCTGAGGCAGGGTGCACCTTGGGTGGGACGCCAGTCCATCACAGGGTAGCCCCCCCCCCCCCACACACACACACACACACACACACACACACACACACACACACACACACACACACACACACACACACTGGGGACAGATCAGCATCACTAGTCCACTTGAACCGCACATCTTTGGACTGTGGGACCCGGAGGAAATGCATGCAGACACAGAGCGAACATGCCTTCTATAAATATGTTTAGTATTTATTCATTTTTGGTGTAAATGCTAGTTTGTAATAGCCATACGGTATTACAGAACAATCAATCAAGGGAAAGTGACCTGTTATAAGTAGTATTTATTGAAATAATCACTTGTTCATTTTGACAGGCTTTGGTGATCATTTCAAATGAATGAGGGTCACTTTCGGGGCTCAGGAATGCATACAGATGTTTGCCATTGAACATAATGGTAACTGTATTCAAGTCGTAAGAATTCACCTCACAAGGGGTTCTTTTAGGAACAAATTACCTTCATAAGGTGGTGGAAGAATTTAGTTGCAAGACAGCTTGCTTTCGTGTTACAGCATGAAGCATTTTTTTTCTCTGCATTAGCACTTTGTTGACCTCTATGCATGATTTGAAAGTGACTTAAATTCCATCATTTTTAACCAAGTGTGAGTAAAAACTTTTAGGAAATTAAATGATTTATTACTATGTTTCCCCTGTAACTGAGCCTGCTCCGTGACATATCAATCTCCTGTATTGATTGTTAAAAGGAAAAAAAATCAATTGTGCATTCATCCATTGTCGAGTAATAATCGATCACTCTTTCAACTGTTAGACAAAACACATCGATACTTTCACCCTTAACAGAACACTCTGAACAGAAAATTGTTTTAGTGATTTATCGATGCAAGGATGTTACAGCGGTACAAGAACAAGCAAGCAACTTTAAAGTATTCCTTTGGCACCCGATTGGGAGGGCAGGGATCTTGAAACCTTAATAATGAAGAACACTGGCCCTAAACAACATCCCATAATCCTTGCTGACTGAAAGGTTCATGGTGCAGTGGGGGCAAGGTCAAGGGGACGGGGAACCTTGTCCCAGGAGGTACAGGCAGCGATCGGTGCAGGGATGCACTAGAATAGCAGAATACTTATAATATTTATATCTCCTATTCTTACCATGAATATGGGTTAGTATGTCATATTTAAAATTTACAGTAGACATTTAGGGTGCGCTCATACACCTAAACTGCTTGCACATGTAAAGCCTGAACTTCATTTTGCTCCGTTATAACTGTCTTATGTACACACAGGACTGAGTCCGGCAGGACTGGTTAGTGATTAATCCCTCCAGAGGCAGGGCAGCGTCAGTAGGGGTTGGCTTTGAGGTACTCTTCCAAGGGCACCCGGGATAACCCACCCACCCAGTCCTGCAGCCACACCTGATCCACGATGAGTTTCATGAAAAACCAGCCATGTTCCACGGGCCATTTCTTCATCACAGGGTGCCTGGTAGAGGAAAAACAAGGGTTACACACCACACACACACACACACTTTCTGAGCCGCTTGTCCCATACGGGGTCGCAAGGAACCGGAGCCTAACCCGGCAACTCAGGGCATAAGGCTAGAGGGGGAGGGGACACACCCAGGACGGGACGCCAGTCCGTCGCAAGGCACCCCAAGCGGGACTCGAACCCCAGACCCACCGGAGAGCAGGACCCGGGCCAACCTACTGCGCCACCGCGCCCCCCCAGTTTATACACCATGAAACATTTTCATTGGTGAAAGAGCTATATTGTACAGCCCCTATAAATGGGGCAGATCATCACCATATTACTCACTGAATGAGATGACAAATTCATAACTAGGAAAGATACTGTATGTCAGAGTATCTTCAATGCGACAGTCTACGCTAAAGCCATAAGCAAGGCATGTTTTCTCAAGACAAAACATCCCGACTGACACACTCACCTAGAAAACACCGTTTCCTCCGCAAACGGCACCTCCTCGGGATCTACCTCCACCATCCGGCCGACCAGCGTAAGCCGGACACACCTGGACTCCTCTGGCTTATACACACTCTTCCTGCCAAGAAAGTAGCACTGCTTCTATATAGAGGAAACGTATGTGCGCTTTTGAAACTGCCAGGATCAGAAAGACCAAGACATTAAGGACAAACCCATCAGTCACTACCTATTTATGATGCTTTTATTTCACGGACATTGATGTGACATACTGGCTATGTTTAAATCCTCAACGCTCATTCTCTATGTACGTCAGCAGTAGCTACGGAATGAAAAGAATTTTAGAGAAGTAACGCAAACCATCGAACGAAAATGTTTTAATCTCCCGGTTCAAGCCATACTTGGTAAGGCTTTGCTGACGTATTTCAGGTGCCACCTGTGACGGGCGCTGATGCGGAATCGGTGACCGACATACCTGCAGAAGTCCCCGCCCACCTCGGGGAAGGAGAGGGAGGCCGCAGGGGACCTCCTCAGGCTGCTCACGGTGTAGTCCCTCGCAGTGACGTAGAAGTAGGGAATCCCAGTGCTGTTGCCCTGAGGTCCATCACTTAGGGAGAATATATTCCCAAAAGGCACACCTTTAATCTACACAACAGACACGCATGTGCTCATTTCAGGCAATGACTCCTATTCATATTTGAAAAACATTTTCCTGCCAGCCGACTTATGAGGCTGATTACGAAGTAACTGACTGACCGATTTACGAATTGGTTCACGATTCGTAATCAGTAAGAGTGTGTTCTGATTCAGGGTCGCGGTGGTCCGGAGCCTATCCCGGGAAGCAGCGGACGTGAGGTAGGGTGCACCCTACACAGGTTAAACTGGGTAAACCAGTGTGTTGCAGGGCCATCACTCCCTCACACACACACACACACACACACACACACACACACACACACACACACACACTAGGTGACCAGTTCACTCAATGCGTCTTTGCACTGCGGCAGTAACGCCAAGAATGACATATTATAATCATTATGGACACAGCGGCTGCATTAAATTTCAGTGAAATTTGTATTAGATTCTTTTTCACCGCGAAATTAAATATGCGAGGAAGCCGCGGACACGCAAGCACAGCCCACGCTCGGCACCTGCTCTTGCGGGGGCAGGGCACACAGAAAGCCCCAGTCGCTGCGGTGCGCCGCGTCGCGGGCCGCCCGCGCCGCCTCTCCGCCCACGGGGGGCGTGGGAACGCCCCCGCCCGCTTTCAGCCCCTCCATCCGGTACGTGAACACCGTGGACGGGGACGAGACGCGCTCCAGATGCTCGGCGTCCAGCAGGGGCGCCGACCTCCTGTCCGCGTCCTCGCTGTAGATGGAGGCCGCCGGGTAAGCCTGCCTCCACATGCCGCCTGTGCCCCCCAGAAGAGCGGAGGCCGCCTCTCGCTCTTCCCCGGAGCTGCCGTGGAGCTCCCGCTCCTCCGCCTCCGCCTCCGACGTGGCGGCCCAGGAGACCGCGTGATTGCGAACGGCGTAACCCTCGCCGCTCCGGCACAGCACGGACAGCACGGACGCCGCGGACAGCAGCACGTTCCACTGGACGGAGCCCGCACGCGCATCGCTGCACATCGTAGAACGCAGCGGCATGGAGCGACGGCGCTGCAGCGCGCGCGCTTCTTTTGACGCGGGATGCTCGGCGCCTCCCGGCCCACGTTTCCCGCGCTTGCAGCGCCACCTGCCGACCAGCGCACGCGTCTCTGTCGACTGCGCCGTGCGTATTGAGAGCGAAAGGTGCTGCTTACGTATCGTAGAACTTAGAGCGGGAATGTTGTGCCTGTAGGTGTTCGTGGGAAATGTCATTAATTTTATCGATGTGACCCGACTGATTGACTGATTGACGATCGATTGTTCGGTACTGCATTTGCTCCCTGGGAATCCTCATCGCTTCATTACAGATTAAGTTATAGTTCTGCAGATTGGCAATGGTGCCCAGATCCACACCTCATTTCTTTCAGGTTTCATAATAATAATGCTAAAAAGTAATGGGAAAATAAAAATTATTACGATTATTATTATTATTAACCATAATAATAGTAATGCATTAAGTAAAATACAGACTTCAGGAAACAGGATATGGTCCATGCATCCATCTACATAGGAGGCGACATTGTAGAGAGGGTCAACAGCTTCAGATTCCTAGGGGTCACTCTCACTATGAAACTCACATGGTCTGAGCACACAGCATCATCCATCAAAAAGACCCACCAACATCTCCACTTCCTCAGGCATCTGAAGAAAGCCAGGGTGTCCACTACAGTCCTCACCACTTTCTACAGGTGTCCTGTGGAGTTCGTCCTCACACGGTGTATTACATCCTGGGGTGGCAGCTGCTCCATACAGGACAAGAAAGACCTACAGAGAGTGGTCAAAACGGCTCGGGGAATCGTCGGCACACGGCTACCAGCGGTCGAGGACACCTACATCACACGCCGCCTCAGAAAGACGATGCGCATCACGAGAGATCATAGTCACCCCCCACGGGCACTTTTCTCTTTTCTGCCATCTGGAAAGCGGCTCAGGTCTATTCGAACCCGCACTGCTAGGTACAGGAACAGCTTTTACCCCACTGCTGTAAGAGTATACAACAATCGTGCCACCTTTACTAACTACAACTGGACTGCTCCTTCCAAGCACATTGGCACATTCACTGTCACTTTAAGCATTCTCATGTTTTGAGTTCTCTGGCTGTCTACTGGTATTGTTATTATTTTTACATTATTTATTGTTACTGCTGTTGCATTACTCACTGTCATTGTTTTGTTTTGTGCAGTATTTCTATTGTCTTTGTCCTTGTCCATAGTCTGTGGAGAAGCATTCAAGAAGAATTTCATGATACTTGTACACGGTACTTGTACCTATGACAATAAACTTGAAACTTGAAAATAAAGTTATTCAAATTTACAGAGGGTCAGTTGATGCTGAGTATCGCTGTGGTTGGACTATCATTGTGAACTACAGCTGACCTCTTAATTATCAAAGTATAACTCCATGAAATATTACTCCAAAGTCCCCTAGATTTTAAAGACTTTATTGTGTTACCGCTTATTTTTCCCGATGCTAAAGTGTATCACATATTGAGCTGATAAAACACCACAGCCAAAAAGTGATCAAACGAAGCAAAAAACATAAAAGTTGAATTCTGTATGATAGGAAGCACTCATGTTTGGTCCATTTTTTTTTTTTTTTGTGGGGGGACAGCAAAGTGAGCTTTTGATATACAAAGACTCATCATGCAAGCATAAACAAAATCCAAATGAAATACATTTTTATTAAAACCTTATATATTTAAAGGAATGCAGTTTTTATCATACAAGTCACAGATCTGTCTTTCTGCAGAAACACAGAATGGAGACATACTGATGATCCTACTTGTGTTAATTTTGGGTTTAAAATGTCTGACCCAATGCCCAAGTCCAGTCCTTGGTCCAAAAAATTTTCAGAGGTACTGCTTCAAGACATTTACCAGAATAGAATTCGATTGGCTTTGACTGGCCTCAAATGGATATGATCAGACCACAAAGGAATTTCTAGAACTGCTGAATCCTTTTTAGCATTCAGGAAGTGTCTCAAAATGCACTTCGTTCAGATCCGCTACGCTCCTGATCTAACAGTTCCATAAATTTGCATCACACCCTCTGTCATGACCACTTTTGTATTTCCTATCGGAGCAATTTCTGTAACGCAGCTTCCCGTGAAATGCATACCAGCAAAAACAGCGGTACTGGACAAATTAACTATGCTTCGAAAGTCACTTATCTGCATCTAAAACTCTTTGACAGTTGTTGCTCTTTCATTTACTGTGAGTTGTATGTTGCTTTGGAGAAAAACATCTACTAAAGAAATAAATGTAATGTAACGCATATACATTTCAGCGACTGGGACAGCATCCTCACTCATTCCACATTGTGTAGCTGTATCTCCAGCTTGAAGACCCCTGCTGCAAACCTTGTGACAGCTGTGCTGGATTCCCCGGGGAGTAAAAGAGTCCCATCACTTGCAGCTGTGTTTCACATAATCTAAACAGGAGTAACTGTTAATCTGCTGATCCTCTGGTTAAAGGTCACATTTCTAATGGGTACCAGGGAAAGGACACTGAGCAGAGTCTTCTCCTTTACCAACACATTTCTGTACAGTATTTGCTTAAGGGATGGTTCTATCCTAATACAACTGTAATATTTTAAACTTGATCTATTTTCATGTTCTGCTGAAGCTATTTAAATACATTGCTCAAAGACCTGAACCTTCAACCTCTGAAGTTCAGATCCTCGGTTTGTTACACCTCCAACTACCGCAGGCAGTTACACCAGTCAGTATAACTAATGTTCTACATTATCTCACAACTAAGCCTGTTTTAACTAGACTAAGTAAAATTCAATAAATAAGATTTTAAACAGCCACATTTCCACATCATATTGCTTAACGTCCTGTTCAGGTGAACTAGGTGTGTTCTTAAGGCATATTTCTTGTTGTATGCACACAAATGTTGAAAGAAGAATCATTCCCACATTTAAAAGATTGTGCACAAGATAGTCATCATTAGCAATCATAATTCACCGGACTAAAAAGGTAACGATAACAGTTACACATACAGGTATGTATTTGGTTCAGAAGCTATAGCTTTTTGCTTCCTTTTTGGCTGTCAAACATAGATGTTTATTCTCACAAAGGTGTATCTAGATTTTCTAAATTTGTTCCTTATCTACATCTGTTTGGCCTCTCTGTTATAAAGCAGATGACCAAATGCTATGGAACTTTTTTTGTAGCGATGAGATACAGGGTCACTGCTGGTCTGCACATGTCACCCAGTCAGTGCCCACATATTAAGCAAAATCTTTCCACAACGTAAGAACTTAACTGAAAACTGGAACTTGCTGCAAACATGCTGAATATTGTTGGCACCCTCCTCTACCTGAACTCCATGTGCAAGAGGTATCCTGTCCTATCTTTGTGGTAGCTTATGATCATTCTTGTTCTAAGTAGTGATATGGCTGCTAAGGTGATACAACCAGACAGAAGCTTAGTCTCTGTTGACAGAAAAGCAGTTCCATGTTAACATTCTGCTGCTTAAAAAAGTCAGTTGTCTTACACTTCCAGACTAGACACAATTCCACCGCAAGCCACTTGTTAACAACAGAGCGGAGCACAGGGTCTGCTGGGATCTCCGTATGTCTCATGCTCAGTCATTCCTTTGAGTTCTTCAGCTATTTCAATCCATGGCTTTGTCGCTCCAAGCCAGGGACTTTCTCTTGGCCAGTTCCAACCAAGATGGCTGAGCGTGTCTTGACATGGGCTGCTCTGCAGCTGTTGTTGGTGACATGGATGTTGATGATGATAATAATGATGACAGCGATTCAGATTTTTTCTGCCATCTGTCCTCATTCAGTGTCTGAGAGGCAAGGGCGGTTCTTGTCGATGCTTTTGGAAAAGACACACATACAGACACAGAAGGTTCTGATTTTTAGTACTTGGAGTACACTCCTCTGAGAGGATACATGATAGACTGAAAATGTCCAGTTGGCAATTTTATAGACAACACTTTTTAGGATTCAAATAAGCTGACTACTGGTATCCGACTCTTCCAACCTGACCGGGTGGCTCTACCTGGGGAGCGAATGTTCATGGGAGATCTTCCATCCATCTTCACCTCACACTTGACATCATCTAGGGGTTTGTGTGAAATTACAGGTAGAGAAGAGGTCTTCCCAGGCTCTGTCTATGAGCAAAAGGAGATTAGTCTGTACCCAAAATGCAACCAAATATCCCTTTGTGCCCAACAATAAGATATCTGAGAATATTTACAGAAAAGCCAAAAATGCATAATTTATCTTGGAATACTATTAATGTCACTCTCCTGTCCATCAATATGTTATGTACCTGTTAAGAAGGTAAATAAAGCAAATGGTGGCTAACTGATTGTTCACATTTTTGTTCAGAAAACTTTAGAACTTTTAAAACCATAGTATCATTATTCCAAGCATTACATAATCAATATAAATTTCACTGAATTTGCAGTTTTAATCTACTGCAACCTACAGGTATAAGAATAATTCACTCCAGTTATCATTATTGATAGACTAACTGAAATAATTAAGGTTATGCATGTTACTTCAGAGTAAAATTTATTTAGGGCTTAAACCAGCCATCTTATGGTTGTGCGTTGTGAAGCTCTTTAATTATTGCCCTACCTGCTTTGTTGGGTTTGTCTTAATATCTGGTGGTACTCCTTCTTCCTTTCTAGGCATGAGGAGAGACTTGACCTTCATCTCTGCTGTTGTGTCCATGTTACCCTCCATAATGTCAGTTTTGACAGGTTTGTCTTGGAGCAACCAGGACATGGGCCTGCACTCCTCCCTGTTACGGGGCACGGGCTGAGGGGAAGCCTGTGGTGAAGCCATGGGCACCAGCTTGCTGGTAAAGAGTTGCTGGAGACTCCGGGTCTTCTCCCGGGCCATGGTCATCCAGGCGGGTTCAGATGACGCAGGTTCCACTTCCTTGGGAGGGGCCACAGGGGACTTGGGGGTGAGCCCTCTGTCTGGAGAAAGAGAGGGAAAATATGACTTCTTAAAAATATTTTTTTAAAAATATTGCATCCCAGCAAGAAACCTTGGTCAAAGACTTATGTTCAAATGATCCAAATGAGCTGTTCAAGATTCAAGAAACTGTGGATTTAACATACACAAGCACTAATAATGCACTTGCCACAGCTCATGGTAACATTAAGATGGTATTATGGTGCAAATCAAGAGCAATTAGCATAGTAAAAATCCAAGCCAAAAAACATATTTCACAAGGAAGACAATCCAGGTAATAGGTAAATGACAAAAATTGATAAAATATGGAGTCATGTCATATTTACAGTTTACATGAGGTATTCTGTAATAATATCTGTTTATTTATATTCCACGCATTCCGAATCACAGTGGAAGAACTGAAATATGAAACCCAACCCGTCCAGCAGTTCTAGTGCTGGCAAGCTGAATGGTGCAATAAAACAAATACTTTTTTCATTTGAATCACTCATTCAAGAAGCTTGCAAAGTGAACAACACCAGATACACCAGGTAAAAATAAAACCTTAAATCAGAATCTAATGTGATTAACTTACCATTCTTTACCATCTATCACTTATGCTTAATTAATTTCATTGATGCAGATTAATGATGATCAGTGATTCAGTAAATACTGATTTTGTGATCAGTTCAAGATCAAAGCACAAAGGTACCAGTTATGACTAAATATTTTCCTGTTTAGTTTTGTCCATTTAAACCACTGCTTCATTTAAGGAGAAGATTTCTTTTCTTCAAGGTACAACAGGAAAGACCCTCCAAAGATGTGATTCTGCAATTTTGATTTGGTAAAAAATGGACTTCCTTGCATGCCATTGTACCTTCTGTGCAGTTCATTTCGAAATTCATTTATCTCTTGATTATCCAATTGT
This sequence comes from Scleropages formosus, assembly GCF_900964775.1. Taxonomy (NCBI): domain Eukaryota; kingdom Metazoa; phylum Chordata; class Actinopteri; order Osteoglossiformes; family Osteoglossidae; genus Scleropages; species Scleropages formosus. Next base: position 23,300,166 of record NC_041806.1, on the reverse strand, counting down.
GTTAATTACCTGGGTCTGTAGGAGTCTCAAAGTCATCTACAGGGTAAAACAAGCACATTTTAATTCACTGATAAGTTTGGATTTATAACTCCTGAAGTCAAATTCAATAACATTACTGTACTTATATTGTATTCACCATACAAAGTTTGGTTTGTTGTGAAACAATATCACATTATTTCTGCTTGTACTCCTATTGTGAGGTTATAAAACTTATATAATAACACAGATACACAAACTGTCTGAAACTGCTTGTCTTAAGTGGGGTTGTGGCGAGCTGGAGCCCAACCCAGCAACACAGGGCGCAAGGCTGGAGGGGGAGGGGACACACCCAGGACGGGACGCCAGTCCATCACAAGGCACCCCAAACAGGACTCGAACCCCAGACCCAGCAGAGAGCAGGCCCCGGCCAAACCCGCTGCACCACTGCACCCCCCTCTATATAATAACTTCCAAAGTTAATGAAATCAAGCTGGGAACACAGGCACACACACACACACACACACACACACACACACATTTTCAGAACCGCTTGTCCCATACAGGGTCACGGGGAACCGGAGCCTACCCAGCAACACAGGGCGTAAGGCTGGAGGGGGAGGGGACACACCAAGGATGGGACGCCAGTCCATCGCAAGGCACCCCAAGCGGGACTTGAACCCCAGACCCACTGGAGAGGAGGACTGTGGCCCAACCCACTGCGCCACTGCACCCCTCTGGAACACAGGCATTTAATCAGAAATGCCAGGTGTCTCTTTTCACTTATTGAAGAGCTAAAATATCAGCCCCACCAAACATGACAATTTGTGCCTTTGGAGCTGAAACTCAAGACAGCAGAGAAAATTCCTTACATTGTTAGTTAAAGCTTCTGTACTAGGAAGCCACAGTGCTTACATTTACATTACATTTATTCACTTAGCAGATGCTTTTCTCCAAAGCGACTTACAATGGATACTATCTAGTGTTACTAACCCACACACCTTATTTACCAAGGTGATTTACACTGCTAGATACACTACTTACACTGGGTCACTCATCCATACATCTGTGAAATACGCTCTCTCTGTGACACTCACACACTATGGGAGAACCTGAACAGGATGTCTTTGGGAGGAAACCCACACAGACACAGGGAGAACATGCAACTCCACACAGACTGATCAAGGATCAAACCCCTGTTCCCACACACCACCGAGGCACTGTGAGACAGCAGCGCTACTTGCTGTGCCACCATGCTGCTTAATGACAGTGTCTTTAAAGGATTCACTCCATGGACTTGGGGACATTTTCCAAAGACAACACAGAAGAATATGTTTTACGGTTAACAGTGTCAATGGAAAATGTTTTTGAAAAATTCTATGTTCTATGAGTTGTAACATTACTTTCTTTATAGATGGATATCCTGTTTAACCTCCGCTCCTTTCAACAATAAGATGTATATTTCAAGATCAAACCAATTTTTTTAAACAGAGGATTAAGTGACACTTTGTGCATGACGATGGGTGTGTCTTGTGTCATTTTGTCAGAAAAACAGTATTTGGGTTACTTTAGACAAGACTTACCTCCTGAATTAATGAATTCGTTCTTCTCTCTCTCTCTACAGGCTGGAGTGGAGGAGGTCAACGAATGGATGACAGAGGACCCAAGGGAACCTGAATTCTTCGATGGAGTTTTTTTTGGAAGGGGGAGCTTTGCAGTCAGGTTGTCCATGAAAAGACTACTTTCCATATCTTCATCTGTAGGAGGTTGGGAGCCTCTAGGCCTAACTGGAGCTGGAGATAGGGGGGATGTCTGGGGGCCATGTGGGGAGGCTGGAGGGCAGACCTCTGCACTGCGCCGCTTGGACATCATCTCTGCCTGGGCCACATCAGAGCGGTACTTCAGGGACAGGGAGGTTGACCGGAGTTTTACTCCAAAGGAGTTTCTCATTTCTGGGTCCTCTTCAGCAGTTTCTGGCTTACTCCTGAGTTCATTCTCCTGAATGTTTTTCTCTCCACCAGCCCCTCCATCTGCATGTCCTAAGAACTGCACAGGTTTAACAGCATCTGTCTCTTCTTTCACTCTTCTAGAGGCGGTGTCCCCTTTCCTCAAAGTGCTCCTCTTCTCTGGGATCCAGGACAGATCTTTCACTCTGACAGTCTCTAAACTTCCTGCCGACTGCAGGTGCAGCTTAGGGTTTGGAGGTATGTTAACTATGGGACTTCCCTTACCTTTCAACCCTGATAATGGGTTTGAAGGTGGTTCTTGTTTAGCTAGAAGTCGTTCCTGGATCTTGTGGCTGGATGGGAGCTTATCTTCATTCTTTGGCCCTGTTTGCTCAGCACAGCATGTGAAACTGCTTGCCCTGGGTCGATCCCAGGCAGAGGAAACTGAAAATTTGGATGATCCAGAGTTTGGTCTTTGCTGTCTATGTTTAACAGCCTCTGTGTTTTGTTGGTCATCTGGACCGCTGAGTGGCACTACAGTCTGCTGGATGAAGCCTGTGGATGCACTCTCTTGCATGGTTGCTTCTGCAAATACTGCAGTGTTTTTTTTCAGAGGTGATGTCTTTATCCTGTCTCCAGACTGCAGGAATTTTTGGGCAGAAGGTGCAGCAACTGACTGATGGTTTAGTGGAGGGTCTACTTGGACTGTCTGGGTCATGCCCCAGAAATCATTACCCAGAACATCTCTGGTATTTGGAAGTATGGATTCTCCAGAGCTCACCTGGTCCTGTTTTGAACAGGTATGTTCCAAAACACAGCTTTTGGATGGTATGGTGTAACTAGGAGGATATTTATGGCTGGAATTTTGCATGATCTCCTTTATTAAGTCTTTGGTGCCCCGTGGTTGGGTTGGACTGAGGGGCTTGTTCACCACTGCCTCTTGTACCACAGACTGTGGCTTCTGTACCTCAGTCAAAGCAGACACAGGAGACACTGTAACAGTTCCTGGGTTTGGCTCTCCCTCCTGGAAAGATTCCAAAGCAACTGGCACAGGTTGAAGAAAGACAGGGTTGGTTGTGATACATCCCATAGGCTCCAAAGGCCGTGCAATACTGGGGAGCTGCTCTAGAAGAACACCATCATTTTTCAGAAGCTCTGTATCAGACCCCCCTCTGATCTCCTCCTCAGCACTTGGGACCACAACTGTGGGGAGATTTTTCACCTCAACACCAGCTGACCCATCCCGTGACCGTAGAGCCTGTGTGGAGTAAGAGTGGCAATGGACAATCTCCTTATGGAAGTCTTCTCTCCTCAGGCTCTCCTCATCCTCCTTCTCTGGGGCAGGGCACTCCAGATCATTCAAGCTCTCAGAGCGGAGCCTGTGAACACTCTGTTGATAAGGATAAAAAAATTCTTAGGAAAGGAAAAGGCACTGCCCAATAACATGCAAGCAGACATTTTTATATGTACAATTCCAGTTAAATAGGACAGGAACTCTCAGGATAGGCTGATTCCCAACAGGGGTTTTCACAGAACAGATCAATGGGAAAAAAAATGCATTTATGACCCAAATAGTTGTCATGAAAAGCTGAGCTAACAGCCTGTTCTACAGCAGGTGCCTCACCGAGGTTGCCCTCCTGCCCTTGGCACTGGCACGCTGGTTTCTGGGCTTGACTGACATTCGATGTCGTGCTGCTGAGTTATCCAGGCATGGAACAAACCGGGCGGGGGTGTCAAAGTCCGCTGCAAGTGAGGAAATACGAGTAGGAGGCAGAACTGGTGGTCTTGTGGACTGGGAGGGTGACCTGATTACTGGTGAGACAGGGTGAGACGAAGAAGGGGCGGGGCCCTGAGGAGACAGAGCACACGGAGTCCAGACTGAGGCCAAGCAGATCCGCAGTTAACTTATTAAAACAAAACGTGTTTTTCAACAGCACCAATTTTTCAGAAGGCTAAAAAAATATCTGAATCATAGTTCACATTTCAATTTGATTCCATGCACATGCAAATTGGCCTAGTATGGGTGCGGTGGAGTTCTGAACAAAATAGCAGAAGTGCCCATAATAACACCTGATCACATGCAACACAGGTGTTTTCTGTCAGAAAATACACCATTCCCATTCAAGGGAAGTCTGTTTGGAAGGTTATCAATACATAAATGATACTCTCTGATCCAATCACTGCTGTGAAGCTACAGTTAACAGAGACAAGCCTCATGTCCAAACACATCTTATATTCAAAGTTCACCTGTCTTTGTAGTCTTCTTGCTTTATGGGTAAATTTCAGTAAATGTGTGTACACATGAAATATCCATGGTGTTATTTTGGTTTAACCATTGGAAGCAAATCAAAGAAACAATAACAAAGAATCCTCTCAGTAGGATTATGATGTTAATGATTGACCTAAACAGAGTCTCCTTAGTTGGAAACATGCAAGCAATGCAAAGTCATTAACAACCACAGCAATAAGTCAAAGGTCTTGCAAACAGCCTGCTTATTTGTCAGAAAATATGTTTGAGACAAGGAGATTTACAGAAGGATCTGACTGGAAATTTCACCAGGCTTACAGATAATGAATGGGGAGGGTGGGGTTTTACCTGCTCCTCTTCTTCGCTTCCTGTTCCCGCTAAACTCAAAGAGCTAGGGTGCCTGTGAGGGTCGGGGTACTGCGGGGGGAAACGGGGAACAGCTTTCAGTTGCAAACCTAGAGGCTCATTGGAAAGATGGGAAGTGTCCACACACACGCAAGGACCAGCAAGAGAGCTATCTGAGTAACACTACTTGGTGATTCATCTCCAGCTTTCTGCAAATTCTTGACTATTTTACTGTTGTTGTAAACAACTAATTTAGGCAGAAAAATGTGCGGGGATATGTGTGACAGAAAAGGGTGCATGTATAAAGAATGGTATTATTCTAAGGGGGTGTGCAGCAGGTATATTTTATGTGTTAGGGGATAGGAAAAAGATGGAGAAGGATACAGTACACTAGAGAGGGCATATATACAGCATATAAGGAGGAATATATAATGTGTATTTAGGATGATACCTTTAGGCCTTCATGAAGGGAGATGTCAGGGGGGCTGCGGGGTAACCCGTCATCCTCGGAACTCGCCCCTGCGTCATCCATCCGCTGGGTAAGGACTGTGACAGGAAGTGGACCAAATCGCATATTCTGCTGCAGCAGCCTGGTCTGCTCAGGGAAAAGTGAGAACAGTGTGGCGTCACCGTTAGCAGCGTTGCACATGTCACACGATAATACTGGGATGCTTGACATCATCCCATCCTCTCACCTGCAGAGCTTTTACCCTTCCGTGAACATTCTCCTGGGATGCAACCCTCTCTGGTTCATCAGAGGCCTGGGGTTGGCTGGAGAAGAAGATGCTGTCGTGTGACAGCGCACGGGAGCTCAGTGTTCCTTGGGAGTAGCTTGAGGATCAGACAAACAGGAAAGGGGCGTGAAACACAACCTGTGCACCATGCTTGGGCTTCCCTAGTATTGAACATTGAAACATTAAGAAAATATTTCAGATGGTACTTTCCGCTGCAGTCGATATTCTCTGGCACTGAAGGTTGCCCAGTTTGTTTTGGCATCATCTTGTAAGTTGGAGAGCGGACAGAAAAACTCAAACTGCTTCAATATAAACAACAATACTATATGTAAGGGGGGGGGGGGTGCAGTGGCGCTGTGGGTTTGGCCAGGGCCTGCTCCGGTCGGTCTGGGGTTCAAGTCCCACTTGGGGTGCCTTGTGACGGACTGGCGTCCCATCCTGGGTATGTCCCCTCCCCCTCCAGCCTTGCACCCTGTGTTGCCGGGTTAGGCTCCGGCTTGCCGTGACCCCCGCTTGGGACAAGTGGTTTCAGACAAATGTCTGTGTGTACACTATATATAAAACAGGTTGTTTCTTTTTTAGTATTAGGTAAAGTCTGCAAGGTACCGGACTGTGAGCAACTCTTTCTATCACTACAGAAAAAACACCTGGTTCTGGTAAGAGAATGGATTTATTTTTCCGTTACTTGTCACCATGACAATTGCTTCAGAATAACAGCCATATTATTACTATGGTTAAAGGGAGGAACTTACATAAACTCCTCCTCCAAGTCGTATCCGGCTTTCACACCCTCTGGGGCAGTGATGTCACTGGCAGACTGACTCTGCTTTATTGATCCTCCAGTGCCCCTCCACTTCATCCTCCCAAACAGACGCGTCTTTAAAATTTTGAACTTTGATTTCTTCTTTACTGGAGAAATGAACAAAATCATGTTAAAAGATCTCATTTCTGTACAACATTAAGAAAGCCAATAATGTGGTCAGAAACCTGCCATCTCCTGTCACTTTTATCAGTCCATACTTGTGCCTCAAAAACCATATTATCTGCCCAAATTTGGTCTAATCCTACACTGGGTAGTGAATGGCTTTCCTATTTTATGCCATTTGGGAATTACACTGAGAGAACTTAGGGGTGTTCTAACCAGTAAGGTCTTCGTTGCTCCCTGGAGAGTCCCCCATGGTGGACTCCATGACCTCTGCTGCAGTCAGCCGGGAACTGCTGTAAGGTGAGAGACAGAAACCGCTGTCATACCACTGGTCATCAGCAGGTGGCACAGCAGTCAAGGAGCAACATGAGAAGTGTGCCTGCTGATGAGTCATGAGCTACAACATGAGCTAAGCGCTTTTGTAAGATATCCAGCAAAATAAATTTGTAAAACTGTTCTGCTGCTTCTCCACTGAAAGGTGAAGTAATGCGGACAGTTGAATATGAGCCACCAGTAGAAAACAGCTATAAAAGAGACACCACAAGCAGTAGTCTAACATGAATTTCAAAGGCATTACGTAAAATTCCTTCCTTGCAATTCCTCGATCTGGAGATCCAGTTGTCACAGAAACATTATGGAATGTTTTGTAAAAGACGTGTTGAATAGATTTCCAAATCCTTTATCCTGGAGAAAAGTGCAGGCTTTGCAACTATGGTGCCAGATGCAACTACAGACAGTTTAGGATAGTATGACAGCATTATACGAAGGACTGAGGGTATTACGTAGGCAAAGAGTAGGCCTGCTCCTTATGAGTTATGTGATATTCATCAATTGTTGGATGGTTCCAGTATTTAGCTTACCTCCAATATATTTTGTCTCAAATGTCTTGTGTTATTAAACTAAATTGTGGTAAAAAAGCTATATCTTTAGTTTGCTGTGATTTCTCTCCAATACAGCAACTGGGGAAGATTAAGTATAGAAAGTGTTGTCATACAGAATCTACAAAACATTGGATCACATGATTCTCACAGCCCCAGAAACAGATACAACATGAGATAAAACTGTATAAGGACTGGAGGACAAACAAGCTGTACCCACCCTAACCCTCGGTGCAACTGGGACAGTCAGTGCAGTACAATTTTTTACTCAGAACAGGGCTTTCTTGGTTTACTCTAAATTGTAAATTATTCCCAATTATTCGTATTCTCATTGCCTAACTACTGAACTCTTACTTTTACTCCCACATAGAAATCACAAAAGACATGCAGTTTATAGACAAGCAAAAACCTTTATCTTTTAAATTTCATGATGCTGACAACTGATAAAAGGGCGGGTGAGTAACCGCCTTGGGAAATGGACTGTTTGGGACTGGATCCCAATGCTCATTGGCCCACCTTCAAACAATCTTATGCCCCAGGCCCTTCTCTTTCATTATTATCTGTTTACTTGATTTAGGGACTTGGAGCAGAGGCAGATGCTTTAGCCGCCTTTTCATCATCCCACACAGGAACACCACCACGTAAGCATCTATCAACAAAGCAGTAGTGTTGACACAGAAGGTCAAAGAGTTGAGACCTGAAGTCTTGATGTGGGAGTCCTCTTTGCTTCAAAGAAAAACAGCAAGATGTTGAGATGCAAATCAGCCTTGATCAGGGATCCCAATATGAATCCAGCAACACGTGTGACCTTGACCGTTGAATGTACAGCTGTGCCATATGCAAGGTTTAGCTCTGCCCTACCTATCAGAGTAAACAGCTGTCCAACGTGAGGCTTAGCACAGACCACAACACACACAGTGAACCCATTCAAACAGCAAACCGGTGTTTATCAAGGGAGGAGCCATACCACTGACCATCTTCTCACCTGTCCCTTTTAGCTCTATGGTCTATCCCACTACAGCAGTCTCTGGTGTCTCTCAGTACTGCCTGTTCCAAGTCTGGGACAAACTGAAAAAATACATCATGTGGAACTGGGGGGAGACATATTTAGATGCTCACAATTCCTTTCCATGGAGAGCCTCTAAAAAAAAAGACTTGGGACAACTGCTTGATGGTGTACTCTTCAAAAGATGGCATGACACAAAAAGAGGCTTACATCCTGTGAGTCTTGGTGTAGTTGGCTGTCAAACAAAGACCTTCACAAAGGTAGGACATGAAGCCATGGTAACGAACTTTAGAAAGGTCGAGAGCTGAAACTGCTACCAGAAGTAGGACAAAGCGTACTAATTTCATTTCAGGACATTAAAGGACCAACATAATAAAACACAAACACATCAAGAGCCCAACTTTCCTTGAGCTTTACAACGTCAACAATATGGCAACAACATCACAAGTCAGAACCACAGTACCACAGCCCAGACAAAGGTTCACATGCCCACCACCCACACTGATTCGCTCCAAATGGGTTATTCTCACCCGCTCCGGGTATTTCCCACGAAGGACCACGTGTCCCTGCGGAGCTCAACGCTCATCCCGAGAGCCCCAGATCTCCCAAAGCTCTGAGCTGTGACAACAGCACCGACAGCAACTGGGTCCTGGCAAATTTCCAGCTGAAGTCCCAGCTCTGCGCAGCACTGTGAAGCGTGAATCCTGGTACAGCACTGTGAACCACAATGATGCATCCACCCTGGCCTGTCCTCTGGGGGTGGGTCACTTGCTGAAGCACCTGTTGCTCAGAGATGGATTCCAGGTCTCTCCCCTTATTCACTCTTCTAGACCCCCGGCCCCTGTCCCAACTCTCCCTCTCCTTCTCTCTCTGTGACTTCTCTTTCTGTGGATGAACTGAGCATGCTCTGTGTGAACACAGATGTCATGTGATCTGGGACAGTCTCTCTTTCTCCCTCTCAGAGGTCTGCAATAAAAGCTGGACAAATAGTTTTTAACGCTCTTGTACACTGTGTTTGTACACCTGCACATAAAATTCTCTCTTGTGTAAATGTTGCGCTCATTTCCAGTGAACACGGATTTCTGAAATGATCAAAGTTTATTTGCCTTTTGTGGGTAATCAATATAAATGCACTGGAAATTTTTCAGGTAGCATAAAAGGATACATAAAAGCAAGCATAGACAATAAATAAGGAAAACAAGTTGCATCCACTAGAATGTCCAGCAGTTTAGTTCCAAAGTGCTTTAACCATTATGTTCCACCTCAAATCAAAACAGAAGCCTCCCACAAGCTCTTGATTGCATAAATTTCAACAACTGAGAGGTGTCACACACAGAAGCAGAGTATGCCCTCCAACACACACACACACACACACTTTCTGAACCGCTTGTCCCATACGGGGTCGCGGGGAACCGGAGCCTACCCGGCAACACAGGGCGTAAGGCCGGAGAGGGAGGGGACACACCCAGGACGGGACGCCAGTCCGTCGCAAGGCAGCCCAAGCGGGACTCGAACCCCAGACCCACCAGAGAGCAGGAGCCGGTCCAACCCACTGCGCCACTGTGCCCCCACTGCCCTCCAACATTCATCTCAATTTCAGATTAACTTAACACTGCCGTACCTGCCGGCACTCAGACTCAGATGAACACGTTTGTCCGGATGTCATTGTTTGGCTCTCCCCTTAAGCCCTCACAGGTTCAGCCAAGAGCACGAGTTGCGTACAATCCACAGGACTGCCCATCAGCTTCCACGAACCTGGCCAAAATGCCGAAATGCCGTTCTGCAGGGCAGCAGAAGAGTAATATGCAAAGTTCTGCCGTGTGCTAGTGAAGTGCTGCACAGTGTGCAAGCACAGTGCACAGCTGTCTGGAGAAACGCATCATAATAATTCTGTGTTGCCAACAAAGAGGCTTCATAAACATTATGTCATCATTTCTGGGTCTTCAAAACTTAGAGCTTATGCAGCAAATTAACTCATGTGACACCGAAGCGGTGATATATAAGCACCGTCCCAACATCCTGTGCAGTTCTCAGGCAAAATGGTCACATGCTTCAAACTCGTTTACAGGTCCAGCTGAATAAGTATGAAACGTGATTCACAGTAACAACATATCATCGTCATCATCATCATGTCATCGTAGCTGTGTAAGGCAGAGCATCCAGACTGCAGTGCAAGAATTTCACATCCCTTCATTTAGTTTCAACTGGTGAAGCAACAATGTCCACTGTGCAAAATAAACAGGTGTATTACAGTTCCCAGCTCAACTGTTGGCTTTGGCCTCAAGATTCTGCACGGTTGCCTAGGGATGCTGAAAAGAGACAGAACCACGAGACACACGGTCACCAACGGCCCAGTGAGTCCTTAATCCTCTCAGACACAGTGAACATCTGGCCTGAGAACAAACTGTCTCATTAAGTCCCCACCACTACGCCACCCCCTACTGGTAGAGCAGAACATTACAGCAGAGTTTAATATAAAATGAACCACTAACCCCCAGGGGCAGTAGAGGAGAAACAGGAGATAACAGAGAGGGAAAGCCCATTGAAATCACTGAATCGCAGTACTTCACGTGCCTCCCAGGCTGACAAACATGGTAGTAACACACACACACTGGCATCTGGGGCTGACAGAAGGGTTTTGACCTCACATCACACCCTTATGTAGCACTGCAAATGCAACAAATGAAAGCCCACGACAGGACAGCTTTGCAAAGGATAACAAACACCAGCCAGACTTCCGACTGCTGCTTTACGGTCTGAGACAGATGCCTCGCAGTCGGGGGAGGGGTGCCGTCCCAGGCAGGAGGGGGTCTGCCGGGGTTTAAAATTCATCCAATAAATTCAACTGTGGTGTCACGAACACAGGAGTTACAGAAAGTATCTGCACTCATCACGCTGCCTTCTAACAGTCTACTTTTGTGACAATCAGAATTTCTTCATTGCTATTTAATCCACATTTATTAAAAACCCCTACAACAGTTGTGAGTATCAAAGTAGGCAATTTCCGTGGGTGGAAATCCCAATATCATGAGTCGAAGGTACAATGGTGTCTCATCCACAACATCCTGATCAGTCTGTCTAGCTACTACTCTACACTGAGATTGTTGGCTGCCACTTTTTTAAATTCTGTCATTATTAATAGTAACCAATAGCAGTGGCGAATTAGTCTGAACCATTAATCACTTAGAGGACAGCGGGTGTGATGCATCTTTAAAGTTATCGTACAATACAATGCATGATCACAGTGAAACATGAAACCTGGCTCTTTGTCTGACAAATGAATGGAACTGGTTAATTCTATCTGGCCATACAGAAGGGGAATTATGATCAAGTTCATTCAGACCAAAGTTTGCACAAGGCAGAACTGGAAGCTCACAACATTCAAGCGAAAATCTATTAAAAAGTCATACCTGAAACTATACCATAGCAGGGCAGTAATAATTCAATGGCAACCTAGATATAAACAGAAACAAAATTTGCTTTACATTACCAGTAACCCATAACTGCGATACCGTACATAACTGTTATTCATAGTATGTATAAATTGTGAAAGTCAGACATTGTGTTTTAGTGTGTCACGCTGAGCATCTAATCCTGTCACAATCTCATCACAAGATTACATGGCATGAATGCAGCTTTAATTTGCCGCAAATAAAATCAAATGCTCCATGTGATTTAAAGGTTGCTGTTCCAAGAAGAGGAAAGAAAGGTATTGAAAGCTTTTACTGCGGTTTGTCATTAACGGCCTCTAAAACTGAAAAAGTGCGGCGGGAACTCTGTTCAAACATCAGAACATCCTTGCAGGAGCACACTAATAGAAAAAGGAAAGAAAATGAGGATGGTAATCCTTGTGCGTAAAAACACCACAGATGGATCTCTGGAAGATCTCGCATCTTTTAATCTCTGTGCAGATTAATCTGGCAGTTCAAAGGTTACAGTCTAAAATAAACAACTGCTGGAATATGACAGCCATAGAGGCATGTAATAAAAATGATCCTGTAAACAGGACGGTGATGCAAAGGTGGTCCACACCACAGAAAGCATCTCTCTTCAACGATACCCATCTTATAGGAAGGAGATTCGGCAAGAGCACGCGCAGTGACCCAAAAGGAAGCACTGTGTCACATGCCGCCTCTCTTGCACCGTGACAGTCTGCATCCTTCACCTTCCTTGAGCTTCTCCACACTTGACAGGGTTTGCACACACAGACGTTGTGTCTTTAGAGAGAGGATGTTGGGGTAGAGGAAAGAGCAAAGACGGAGATAAAGTCACCTGCTGCACTCTGGCTGGAAGTGTTGGTTTCTTACTGTGCATGGAACTGACTGAAGATCCAAACGGGAGGGCTAAACATGCCCTCTCCGACTCATGCAACTTTTACATTACAAAAATGCTGAAATTACAGCCCTATTCTGACACAGACCTCATTTTGTTTGTGTGTGTGAGTGTGCGTGTGAGTCCGTGTGCGCGCATGCAGTTGGGAGCCTCGAAGTAAGGGTTTATTACCAACATTTGGAGTTCCCTGTGTTACGTAGAGACTTGGAGTAGCTGGTGGGCTGAATTCTCAGCCAAGTTTGGAGATTTTTTTTCCCTACTTTGCTTTGAGACTTTTCCCTGATGATCAAATTGCCACTCTGGGTTCTGTGCGTGTGTTTTGAGGTTTACGTGCCTGCAAAATGAAATGGTAGGAAACAACACAGAAACCCTATTATCCAATCTAAGTGACATTGAGTGCCCTTTCTCCTCCCAGGGAGAATCATCTTCTCTGTGAAGCCACCGACGCCACACTAGTCTGCATCCAGGAAACATTGTGTACAAAGTGGTTCCACCCCATTCCCCCTCCCTCTGCGCCATCATCCCATGGACCAGGTCTCTGTCAATGTTACACCAGCACATCAGCTAGCACATGAAGCAAGTCAGCATTTAGTGTGTAAGCCTCAAAGATAGTTTTCTCCTGCGATCTGTAATTGCTCATGAGGTGCTACTGAGCTCTAAAGAAATGCCAAAGTGTGGGGGTGGAGAAATTGTCCCTTTCTGAGATACTGCAGAAATATGAAAATATCTTTAATAATATGATAATGATGGTCCATAACAGATTTAAATTATTGTTTATTATAATTCTATATTAATATTTTGCCAGTCCCAGCTAATTATTGGCTGAAATTCTGAATCTAGCGAATGTCACGATTCCTGGAATTAACTGGTCTAATGGACTTTTTATTTTGCTGATCCTTTTTAGACCAGTTCAAAATCTCAGAGACGGAAAAAAAGTCATTTTATGTCCAAGTTATCAACAGAGGATTTACAGAATAATCAAGAGGAAAAGCCTGTTTGGTTTTTATATAGGAAACAATCATGCATGTGCAGTGACCCAAAAGGAAGCACTGTGCCTGCTCTCTGGTGGGTCTGGGGTTCTAGCCCTGCTTGGGGTGCCTTGCAATGGACTGGCATCCCATCCTGGGTGTGTCCCCTCCCCCTCCAACCTTGCACCCTGTGTTGCCAGGTTAGGCTCCAGCTCGCCGTAACCCTGCTTGGGACAAGTAGCTTCACTCAACGTGTGTGTGTGTGTGTGTGTGTGTGTGTGTGTGTGTGTGTGTGTAGATACCAGTATATATGCATGGTCTTGCATCAGAAATTTTTGGTTTTGAATACAGGACACCCTCAAGTGATCTCTACGGAGTGACAAAGCCACTTTATTTGTCTTTCTTTAAAGCCAGTGATGAAATCTATCAGGAGTTGGTTATTATACCACAAAAACAAAGAGGGTCAAACACAAGTCTCTTCTTATGTCAGCAAGAGCAGGTTCTGACCTTTAGGTAACCTCCCTCGCACAGTTACACTTCTTACTATATTATTCTTTCAAATCTGAAAACCTACTGAAGCGGTTCAGGTTAAGGACTTTGCACACTTTTATAACAGCTGAATACCATCATGAGTTTTGAACATGCTGCTTGCCAGGTAAGGTCCTTCACTAGTGTGCCACTGTGAAGGGATGTCCAGTACTGTAACTTCTATTAAAAATATTTAGATAAAAAGAGGAATCATCATGCCACATTTCCCAGGGTATAAGCTATGTCGCCCTTATTCCACATGGCTTAATGGCTACGGAGCACATTTTGGAAAAGACCACATTGCTCAACTCATCCTCAACCATCACAGTTAACCTTTTGACCTTTGGTGAAAATTTAGATCTTGGGTTATACATGTATTTCACACTATAGTCCTGCAAGATATGCTGTAAAGGATCTTACATACTGGTAACACAGTGTGCAACACAGAAAACATTTCACAAAAGTTTCGTGTAGTTATTAATAGCTTTTAACTAGAAATATTTAGTAAGAGATCAATGGTGTGACTGACAAAGGTTTACAAGCCCTGAGCTCAAAGTAGGAAAGGTAACCTCCTGCGTTACTGTAAATGCTGAGTCCTGCCGCCTGAACAAAGTACACTTTCAGGATAACTAATTCACATTTGTCATCGCTCCAAACGTTCAAAGGGTTGGTCCCATGTGTAGGCAAACGGTTAAGGTAGTAGCCTTGTGTTAAAGAGCTCTGCAGTTCAACCCCTTTCAGGGGAAGCTGGTAGTGTAGGGGTTAGACTGCTGCCTTTGGATACAAACGTTGAAGGCTCAAATTCAACCTCCAGCTGGAGAATCCTTGCAAAAGGGGCTAAACCTAATCTGCTCCAGTGAAATTACCTAACTGTATAAATAATTGTAACTAGCTTAACAGTGTAAGTGGCTTTGGGGAAAAAAGTGTCAGATACCAGAAATATAAACTTCTAGGCCAGTATAAAAGAAAACAGCCTCATAATGTTACTGCGGCACTTTACAGCTAAACAAAATGATGATGTTAAAAAAAAAAAAAACATCTATTAAAGACTACATGCCTCCATTGTTGTCCCAACCGCAATCTACGCATGTGAAACTTGGAAGCTAAAGCAAGGCAAACACTGTTTGCAGGATAATTGCATTCCACCAACGATGTCTCTGGCGGATTCTCAAGATCCAGTACATCGACCGCATTACCAACAAAGAAGTCTTGCGCCGGGGAAATTCCAGCAGCCTTCAAGTTACAATCACGCAACAACGATTCAGGCTAGCCGGGCATATTTTACAAATGCAACAACATCGCATTCCCCCGGGTGGCAATGCACTGGTGCCCCCCGGGGGGCAGGCGTGGCCGGGGCCGTCCCCGCACCACCTGGCGTCGAACTTTCATCAACGATCTTAAGTTCGCTGGCGTATCCTGGAACGAAGCTGAAGCGTTGGCAGAGGACCGGCAGAGGTGGAGAGACTTTGTCGCCCGATGTGCCCAACAGCATGGGAGGATCTGAGACTAAAGATTCAAGACAGGCCTGTTTGTCTTACTTCAGGTGATCTTTTGACTTGATCTCTATTCAATGTCATACTCTGCTATGTGAAAGGATGAATAGATCAGAAAAGTAAAATGCTACATATTGGACTATTGTTGCCAGAAGTGTAAAAATCATTTTCAGTTAAGTATAACCTTCAGCATCAGGTTAATCTTTCATCCAAAAATCTTGGAAGAATCCCAGCAAGTAAAAAGCAAATAATCTATTTTAGCTTTCCTCGTGTATATAACTTATGAATTATACTGCTTATATATACTGTACTTCTCATCCAGAAACAAAAGACCAGGAAAACACTAGGCCCAGATGGTATCTCACCTTCCTGTCTGAAAACCTGTCCTGCTCAGTTGGCTCCTGTTCACACGGATTTTCAACAGATCACTAGAACTGTGCAAAGTTCTCTCCTACTTCAAACTGTCCACAATCGGACTGGTCCCCCAAAAAAATCATCCATTACAGGGTTAAATGACTACAGGCCTGTTGCTTTGACATCTGTGGTCACGAATACCTTTAAAAGACGGGTCCTGGCCCATCTAAAGGACATTACGGGTCCCCTAATGGATCTCCTTCAGTTCACCTATCGGCCAAACAGGTCAGTGGATGATGCCTCCACTACATCCTGCAGCACCTGGAAAATCCAGGAACGTATGCAAGAGTCTTGTTTGGACATTTCAGCTCCGCATTTAAAACCATCACCCCAGGACTCCTTCACAGTAAACTTGCCCAGCTCACTGTTCCTGACAAACAGGAGGGAGCAGGTGAGACTGGGGAAGTTCACATCCAATTCCTGCACAATCAGCACTGGTTCTCCCCAGGGATGTGTGCGCTCCCCACTGCTCTTCTCCCTCTACACCAACAACTGCACTTCAAGGGACCCCTCTGTAAAGCTCCTTAAGTGTGCAGAACACACAACCTTAGTAGGACTCATCAGAAATGGTGATGAGTCCGCATATAGATGGGAGGTGGAACATCTGGTCCACTGATGCAGTCAGAACAATCTGGAGCTAAATACACTGAAAACGGTGGAGATGACAGTGGATTTCAGGAGGAACCCCCCTAATACTGCCTCCCCTCTTCATTTTTACAATGCTGTATCAGTGGCGGACACCTTTAAGTTCCTAGGATCTACAATTTCTCAGGACCAAAAGTGGAAAACCAACACCGTGTCCATCACAAAAAAAGGCCCAGTAGAGGATGCACTTCCTGTACAAGCTGAGGAAGTTCAACCTGCCACAGGAGCTGCTGATCCAGTTCTACACAGCAGTCATTGAGTCTGTACTCAGCTCCTCCATCACAGTCTGGTTTGGATCAGCAAGCAAAGAAGAAAAGAACAGGCTGCACGGTATAGTCAGCTCTGTAGAAACGGTCATTGGTTCCAGACTGCCCTGCCTCCAGAATCAGGAAACGGGCAGGGAAAATTGTGACAGACCCCTCTCACCCAGGCCACAGCTTTTTTGAACTTCTCCTATCCGGCAGACGCTACAGATCACTGTGCGCCAAAACAACCAGATACAAAAATATTTTCTTTCCGCACACTGTTATGTCCATGAACAGCTGTTTGTTAGCCTGTGCAATACTCTCTCCCTCTTACTTATTCCCCCCATCATTATTTATTCCTTCCCATATCTGCACTTGTATGTATGTATAGTATGTTTATATGTGTATATATGTGTGTTGCGTTTGTCTACTCTACACTATGAGCCACTGGGAACCAAAGCCAGATTCCCTGTATGTATGTGCATACTTGGCCAAATAAATTGGATTCTGATTCTGATATATGTAGCCCATATAATGCAGCCCTATATTGCTAAGCATGGGAAAAGGAACTTCTAACACAAGACTGCATCTTAGGTAATGATTGACAGAGTACCTCACTTCAAGTCACTCCGAGATGTCAGTGCGTATGTTCCCTGCTGTCTCCATAGCAGCAAACTCTGCCATTATCTAGGAAGTACAATGTTTTTGTCCCACAACAGTACTACACACCCATGCCATACGAGAATTGCTAAAACACACCTGCTCAAGCAGACCCTGCTTTCTAATCTCTACATTTACCCTCTACCCCGCAGTGAAAATCATAACCCCGGCAATATTAAAGGGGTTAAATGGAGGTTAAGCAAAAAGAGGTTCAGATTTCAGATTCAGATTTAATAATCAATAACACTGACACTAACAGAAAGAGGACAAACGCTTCTTGGAGCACAAGATGAAACCAGAAAGTGTTTGGTTCATATTCCATGGGCAAAGAAGCTGTTCTTTGAAAAGGTAAATCTGAATATCAGTAAAGAAGCCGGAATCATAACCCTTTAAGAACCACCAATACACAGAAGAATACACACTGTCTGAAGCTGCTTATCCCAAGCAGGAGCCTAAGCCAACAACACAAGGCACAAGGCTGGAGGGGACACACCCAGGACAGGGCGCCAGTCTGTCACAAGGCACCCCAAGTGGGACTTGAACCCCAGACCCACCAGAGAGCAGGTACAGGCCAAACCCACTGCACCATCTCTCTTGGAAGAATAAAGTAATTTAATTTCATGTCAGCTGCATGCTGACGTAAAGTTGACTGTTGCTGAGGTGCATTGACTTTTATTCCCATTACATAATCATATGCCCCCAGGTCAGTATTATAATTCCACAGTAACTCCCTTTATAATGTAACTCTCTATTCCTTATAATTTTGTCATTTACATAAACCACGGTAATAAGATGACGATAAAAGAACTGCACACACAGAGACATCACCGAAAGAAAACTTGAACAGAAGTTCAATCATGCTTTTACCTGGTGGTTCTGGAATTCTCAAGTTTAGGAGAACATTAGGTCATCACCAGAGGAATATCTCTACTCATGAAGGTCTGTGGAGTCTTCCTAGATGTTTTCTTTAATATAAAAAAGAAAAAAAATATTTTAAACATTTCACTTGGCCGTTGTTAAACATTAAATTCTATGGATGCAACTTAACCGAAATTAGCATTATTTTCCACTCTCCTCCCAAATTCCAAGAGCACAGCTTAACCTGCCCCAGTTCTCCAGTAAGATGGGCTCATTTTTCCCAGTCTAGCCATTACTTCTGCTTCTGTTCTATTTTTACACACTGAAGGTGGCCCGTTTTTAAGCCTCTCCTGTCTTCTCCTCCACAGCGCTCCTAAGCAGCGGCGGCACCTGGAAACTCTTGTTTCAGCAGGCATCCTGCATTTAAACGTCTTCTCCATCTTATTTTTTTTCCCCATGATGACCTCCTGCTTATTATGACTCTTGAATATTAATAGCAATCATTCTATGCATCTTAAGTATTGCGCCAAAGCTGAAGCAATGCTGAGAAAACGTTTTCGGTCAGAGGGCTGCATATGCTGCGGAATTTTCTAAAGGGCAAAGCGGTCTTTGAACTCTACGTTTTGTTTTGGTTGAGCAGTTGAGTAATGTGGTTCCACTGGACACAGAGCCTGAGAAAATGACTTAGTCTTTAACCACTCTTTGGACAGGAGATAGTGTGAGCACTTATCTTAGTTACTATACAAACTCCAAAGGAGTTGCAATTATCGTTTTCTGGCTTGGCTTCCAAGAACTTCCCAAGAAAACATCGCACGGATTAACTGGTTTGGTTCGGCGCCACTGCCTGTTTTTATGGCTCCCGTAACCATGGGTCTCAAACACCGAACTGTGTTGCTCTTCATTGGTGATCCATCTGAATATCATAACATTTTTAAAGGTAAACATGAAGTTTTTCCTTTAAAAAATTCTTGTGTTTTTAAAGCTGGCATTCACTGGGTTAAGAAAGGTCTATTTACAGATACCAGTGTCTTTTTACAGTTCATCTCCAGGACACTTTGGAGGCGAACTTCACAGCACTGTTTGAAGCCAGCCCTTCCCTGCTTCACAAAGACATAATTTTCAATAATTGCAAGCTCTTATCTAAAAGAAAGCATCCTCAAAGTTAGAAACCCGTGTATATTTCTGATGTTGATCCCATGTACACTTACGACCTTGAATTATGAGCAAATTTGTCATAATTTTTAGCAGCTGAACAGTCTGCTTCATAAAAGTAGGCAAAAACTGAAGTCAAAAGTTATACAAGCAAATCATGTGAACAAAAACTGTTATTAAAAGTCTCGGGCTTTTTTTCCCCTCATTAACATTTCTTATCCAGTACACCTAGTGAAGGTATGTTCATGTTATCATTAAGAAATAAAATTTGCTGCGTGGTTTCCAAAATAAGAAATTGATTTATCGGATATGTGAAAGCTTGTGCTGGTTTTCTATCTCATTTTCAGAGTACAAAATCCGGACGGAGAGCGCGTATGAGATTAAGGGCGATTATAACCACATTTAATCCATTCCTCCGGGAATGGGTATTTTTATCCACCATAAACAAATATTTTATAATAACAGAAAAAGAGGAAGCAAACTGAGTGAGTCATCTGTACTAAATCAGCTGTTTTTCTGTTCTTCTTCCCCGGGTTTTCTTACTCAAAAATCAAAAAATTTAATTAAAAAAAAGATTAATGTATATTTTTTTCAGATCATCATGTGATGTGCGCCTCCCTTGCTGATGAAATATTGTATTTCGTAATATTCTACGGATGGACGTTAAGTTAAGGTATTCGTTATAAATATATTGTTTTCATCTAGTTAAGAAACCTTAAAATAATCATGCGAGATAATAATCATGCTTCCCCCTCTGTCTGCATTTTACGACTGTGTGTGTGTATCGAGCGCCTGGATAAACTCGATAAAACACCACCACAACAGAGAGGAAACGGATTCATGCTTCGACACTGCACACATTTTAGAAAAGTTCACTTGAGAAACTGTCAAAATACAGTGTTTTCCTTCAGAAACGGGCGCGAACGGTCGACGCCACCAAACGTAAGTGAACTCTCTGGGCGCGCGCGCCTTACCTTCGCGGCTCGTTCACGGCGCTGCTCTGAGGAACCCAGCACTCCGAGGAGCGCGCGCTCACCGCCGCTCTGACTGGGCGCGAGACCGAGCGCTGCCACCTCTCCGCGCGACGCGAGATGTCGCCTCGGTTTAACGGCGGTTAGTAGCCAATGGGATCGCAGCGGTGCTCGTGCCAAAAGCCGAGCTAACGGAGGCCCCGCGGATAAAGTGCTGCCACTTCCGTAATAACCGAGTGTGGCAGTTAGTGCAGTGGACAGAGTTGTTACCGCCTCCGTTCGAAAGAACATCCAACTGTTCAAATGTGTAAATCATTGTGAAGTTCGATATCTCACACTATAAGACGATAAGGCCCCTTGGACAAAGTCATACTTAAAAATGTTAATTAAAACTAGAAAAACACAAGGAAGTGATATCGTTAGGTTAGTCCTTGAAGAAGTCCATCTTAACTGGATATAATATAGAAAAGTGAAAAAATGTATTATTTGCTCTGGACAATAAAACCCCACTAGCAAACAACCCTTTGTTAGTTTTCTGTACAATTTTAGCTGTAGTGCAACAAGACAATGAGAAAGATAATGTGACTCAGACATTTTTTGATTACTTTTAATTGAATAAAAAGTGTTGCTAATACAAAAATATAAATCAGAATGCCAAAAACACACTTTGGGGGAAACTAAATGATTGTAGTCATTAAACATACTTACTGTACCACAGCAGTCCTGTAGATTTTCATAAAGATAAAGGGGTATACATAGGCAAATACTGTAAAACCACATTTACATTGTTATCATGTGCTTGAACAAACAATCAGTGATCTACCGCTATGAGAGTCTACATTCAGAGAGTCCTCTGAGAATTTATGAAGTTTTGATGAGGAAGGCTGACATTATCCCACTGGAGATGGTAGTAGTCCAGCGCCTTCTACTGGGTTCAGTCATACGGGTCCCTGAGTATTACGCTCCTGTTGGAGAAAATCGCACACACATCAAACAAAAATAAATGAATAACGTTCATGAACAAGACTTTTTAATGACAGGTAGGTTTTTTTAGCCCCAGGTGCTGGAGAGATCGACCTGACCTCTCCAGGGAGCGTTCGGGCAGCAGGTGGCCAGAAGGGCCGTGGTAAGTGTGTTCGGGAGACCAAGAGGTGCGCGGGCTGTGCGAGCGGTGTGCCAGGGGGGAAGAAGGCCGCAGAGCGGTAGACAGGCCCTGCCGACGCAGCTCCTGGACCGCCCGCTCCCTGCCAATGATAATGCTTATTGAAACGAGCGGACAGAGGACAAGTTTTGCAAAGCAGTGGGAATAACATGTCAATTACATTGACCACCAAAGTTACGCTGAGCTGGGGGAAGAAATTTGGGTCATAGAGAGGCGTAGCATTCAAAGGTTTTATAACTCTCTCCTACCAATCCAACTGCTTCAACACTGAGCATGACGACAAATTGAGTTCAATGGGTTCTCCTGGAACAAAGGCCAAAACATGGAGGAACATTCACAGTGCACAGATTGGGAAGTCACACAAATGAGAAAGTATGGAATGGCAGCCTTGCCTCTCAAAACGCTCCGTGGAGAGCTGCCTCTTGGTCATCTCCAGGTCAGCCTCCAGCTGCGCGGACCGTGTCCTGATCTGGGCCACCTCCCTGCTCTGAGAGCTCCTGGATGGGGTGCAAGGCGTGGGTCGGGAGAGAGTACTGTCTGAAAGAAGTCACTGCCATTTCATCAATAGCTAGCATGCCTGTACCTTTTTTGTACAGTGAAGAGAACATCGGTAGAAGCATACTGAAGGAACGTAAGGTTGCGGGATCATTTCCCAGGGGGGGATTGGAGTACTGTTGTACTCTTGAGAAATTGTATGCTATATCTGTTGTTCTTCATACAAATATAGTGGAAGAGAAACCTGTGGCAAAGACCTAGGTAGTGAGAGGTGGGCCACTCACACAATGTTTTCTGCTGTGCTTAGCTTGTCCCTCAATAGCTGTAGCTCAGTCTGCCTCTCCTGAGAGTTGAGGAGCTGCTGGTGCTCCTTCTCGCGCAAGGACATCAGCATGGCCTCCAGGTCTCGCAGCGATAACCGCTCAGTGACCAGCTGTTTCCGCAGCAGCTCCACCTCCGAGCGGCAGGAGTCCAGCTCTTGTAACACCTGTCAAGGCAAGACTGATGAAAAAGCTGCAGACAAGTACAACAACAACGGCAAGAAAGACACACACACACAAAGGTAGTTTCCACACCAACTCCTTGCTGTCATCCAGCTTGATGCACAACTGACGGGTCTTCTCCAGCTCACTCTGAGCAGCAGTGCGCTCTGACTGGGCCTGCCGTAGTTCCTCCTCAGCCTGAAGCAAACTGCGGTTCAGCTGTGACACCTGGCTATTGGCACTTCGCTCTGCCGACAGAGCCTGCAATTGAGGTTCACGTGAACTTGTAAACACTTCAAGTCTACTTATTCTACAACTGATGCTTCCCAACACCCACTCAATATCACACTGGTAAGAAAATCCTATTTTCACCAAAATTTGAGGCAATCTGAAACACCTTGAACGTTATACGCCATGGCAGGATCTCCACATCAATGAACACAATCACCACGAGGTCATTTCATTAACACATGTGCAACCACATGCAGCAAAACAATGGAAAAATAATGGCCATTGTAATGACATTACTAACCTCCTGCAGGCTGGCCTCTAAGCCCTCCACCTTATCCTTGAGCTTCTGCCTCTCAGTCTCGGAGGTGAGCAGCTCAAGCCGCATCTCACTGGCAACTCCCTCTGCCTGCCGAGCCTGTTCCTCCCAGCTCTCTGCCTGAATGGACATCCGGCGCCGGCTCTCCTGCAGCTCCCGGCACTCCCGTTCCTGAGCCCACATTTGCGTGAGTTACGAAGGTGTGCTACTCTTTTAAAAATTTCACAAACATAAATAAGATATGCAAACATGAGGCAAAAGGTGTTTCAAATATTTATGTCTGAAAGGGTAATTATTTGTCAAACTTTTTCGCTCCTGAAAATGAAGACATCCTGTTTTACCTTGGATGCCAGAAGGTCCTCCATTCTGGAAATGTCAGCAACGTAGTCCTGGATCTTCCGTTTGAGGTCCATTGCCTCCAAGATGGAGTTGTCAGCCTCACGCTTCAAAGCCTAGAGAGACTCCAGTTAATCTATTAGTCAGACACCTCAGTCGGAACCAGAGAAAGAAGGCATGAAAAACTGACATGTGTTGGGTGAACTTTTGTGAAGGTCAGCATCTCCAACTGCCACAAATGGCTACCAGTTCAATACCCATTTGCAGCTGTTGCAATTAACCCGTTTGTACAGCCATACAAACAAAGTGTAACACCGGACTAACTCCTGTCTGGGTTGCCACCTGGCTTTCAAGCCGGGATTTTTCCAGGTCAGCTTGGAGTTGGGTGTTCTCCCGCAGAGCTGCCTCCTTTGCCTTCACTGCAGCGGTCAGCTCTTTGCACACTTCATTCAGCCTCATCTGTGTGGCATCTAACTCATGCTCCCGTTCGCTCAGCATCCCCTGTATACTCCTGGGACAGAGAGCAGCATTGAGGTCATCGATTCACAGATCAGGAATAAAATGCTGTCCTCTTGCCACCAGCATGTGCTGTATTCAGAGTGATTAGGTCTCACCTTACTGACTTCTCCAGCTCCTCCACAGAGACCTGTAGACTTCTCATAGTTTTCTCCTGAGAAAAATATAGCAGAATTTATCTCCCTGTACATCACATGTGGTCTATGTGTAAGTATATGTAAAAAGAAATATGTATACACATTCCATTATATTCAGTTATGCATCCAAATACAACTATATATAACATTAATAAAGTTCTGAGGAAAAACAGCCCTCTGGAATTTTCTGAATTTCTGTATGAAAAGCTCCTGAAATGTTATCTGATGATTGTTTAAGTCATAGTAATACAGGCGATCTTATTTAAAAATACACTCATTTTACATGACCATATCATCACCAAAGAAATGATATGAACAATCAAAGTCATTGATGGAAAAAGTATGTGAACCACTAGGATAATGACATCTTGAAAAGAGAATATTTGGAGTCAGATATTCCAGTGAAGTCAGGTGTGGGTTTCACCTAGGCTGCTTTATAAAAAACCAATACAATTTACCTACCTACTCTTCAAAACAGAATCCTGATAAAGTAAAATATGGCCTTATCAAAAGAGATTTCAGAGAAGCTCAGAGGACAGATTGTTGAAGCTCGTAAGACTGGAAAGGGTTAAAAAATTATTTCTGAAGACGCAGGCTTCCATCAGTCCATAGTCAGGCAGACAGGAAGAAAAATCACCATTGTTGCTACTATCCCTAGTAGTGCAAAACCCATAAAGACTAGCGCAAGGCACACCATACAATCCTCAAAAAAAGCACCAAAAAGCCCTGGGGTGACAACTCAGGATCTACAGGCATTTCTCGCGCTTGACAACCTCTGTGTTCATAAGTCTACCATAAGATAAGCTCTGAACGAGAGTGGTATTCATGGGAGGTTTTCACGTAGAAAACCCCTGCCTTCAAAAAAGAAATTACTGTGTGTCTTGTTTGGTAAAGACACCCTAAATGTTCAACGGTACCACTAAAACAATGTTCTGCATCCATTGGTGGCAGGAGTATAATGCTGTGGGGCTGCTTTGCTGCATCGGACCTGAATGGCTTGCAATCACTGAAGGACCAAAAAAATACAGTGTCATATCAGGAAGCTCTACACCATCTGTATGTGACCTAAAATTCAAAAGGAGTTGGGTCATGTGACAATGATTCAAAACAGAGAAGTAATCAACAGAGTGGCTTAAAAAGAAATGCTGTATTTCAGAGTCCTGGTCTCAGGCTTATTAAAATGCTTTTCTGTGACCTGAATCAGGCCACTGATCCAAGAAATCCCAAAAATATACAAATTGAACTGTTTTGTGTAGAGAAATGACTAAAATACTTCCTAACTGCTGCACAAGTCTGATCATCAGTTAAATAAAGCATCTGATTGAAGCTTTTCCCAGTAAAAGAGGTTCTACCAGTTATTAAATACAAAGATTCACATACATCTTCCAATGACCTTGACTGTTCATTTATTCAATAAAGAGATGGCAATGTAAAATGCTGTGTATGTTATTTGTTAAACGATATTTATTATGATTTAGATGAAGATCAGATCACATTTTAGGAAACATTCAAACAGAAACCCAAATAATGTTGAGAAGCTCACAAACGTTTTCTCGCAACTGTATAATTTGAAGATGTCAGACAGATCCTGTATTGGGCCCATCGAGAAGCGGTTTTAATGAACAGTTGAGTAGACAATCTGCCCCACTAAAGTATGAGGCATCGCAGGGCATAATGGCCTTGCGTCTGCATAAAAGGTTGAGAAGAGCACAATCCACCTTGTTCTCTAGCTGCTCATTGGCTGTGGTGAGCAGGGTATTCTTGACCTCCAGCTGCTCCTGCAGAGTGTCTCTACGCTGGTCCAGCTCACCGAGTGTGATTTGCAGAGTACTGACCTCCTCCCTGAGGCCTGTGAGCATCTGCTTTAATGACTCTAAACACACAAACCCACAAATGTCAATGAGCTGGTAGAAAATGAGTCTGACATACTGGTGTTGTGACCCAGACTCCTGCAGAAGAAGGTGGAACTTACTGAATTCCACAACAGACATGTGACATCCTGCTGCCATAGAGTTAGTGATAGTCAAAGAAAGCATCTGTCTCTCTGACTGAAACAGACACACAAATTCCCAAACAAACCACAGCTCCACTACGGCAGTGAATCTAATACACAGCGAAGAACAAGCTGGGCCATGTATTAATGATCCTAACCGTTCTTCTTATCCATCTGCTTGTTTCTCTCCTGGGTGCTCTGCAGCTCAGCGATCTTGGAGGTGAGCTTGCGCTGGCTCTCACTCAGAGCATTCTCCACCTGGCTGTTGGACAACCTGTGGACAACAGCAGAGGAGAAGAACAGAACAATCAGACAGCATGCTGCATATCACACCAAAAATTCATTACGTGAGACCAGTTTCCGAAACATTTTATAGAACTCATATTCAAACCTGTTCTTAAAAGTATGGGGAACAATTTTTTCCCATGCTAGCAAACAGCTTTTCCAATCTGTAATAAATGTCAGTGTCACCATCTTGCCTCAGTATGCTACACTCTGTCTTGGCCTTGCTCAGCTCTTCCTCAGTGACAGCCATCTTGGAGCTCCAATTGTGAACCTCCTCCTCCAGCCTTGTAACAGCCTCCTTCATCCAGGTCTGCCTGCTCTTCTGCTCACCACGTTCCTGCTCTAGCTATGGAACATGTCCAGACCCATATGAATCATTGCAGCTGAGAGGGATCTGATTATCGACATGCCTATAAAACTGACCACAGCCCTCTTTGATGCATGTCCACTGGCAATCTGCCCCAACACAGGGCGAGTCTCACTGTGAGAATGGTGGTCTGCAGGTCCTCCACTCTCTGCTCCAGGTGTGCTCGATTGCTAATGGCTGTCTCCTGAGATATCTGCGAAGGAAGCACAGAGAACCATCACACTCAGAGAATGGCTTGCAGCATGCAATGAAAACACATCGCCCTCTTCACCTGGGAATTTGAAGTCTATGAATTTGCTCATTAGAAGCCTTCCCCAGAGATGCTCAGACAAGATACCTTCCATGATCTCACACAATTTACGTACTTGGAAAATGTTCCATCTGAGTCGCAAAAACACACGTTTCAATGTCAGATTGTAAAGCTTAGCTATACTATCTACACCATACCGAGGTATCTTATTACTAGATTATGATGTGGTCTGAGGGAAGGACTATCTACCTTCAGCTGCTCCCTTAGGCTGTCCCTTTCTGTGGTCATGCGCCTTAGGTCAGCCTCTAATTTGTCCCGTTCTGCCTCCAAACGCTTCAAGATGGTCTGGACTGTCATGTTGATCTTCGGTGAGCGTGGCAGTTTTGATTTCATCATCTCCCGGCGGAGCTGTACAATTTCCTCCTGGGCCTGGGGGGATGATGCGAAGAGGAAGTGACCGGGATGTGGATTTGGCCTACTGAGGGTGATGGTCATAGTGATCATGTTACAGGTGGAAGAGCTCATTTCAATGCCTCTATTTCGGGTGCTCACTTGTTGATACTGCATACTGATCTTGTCCCTTTCAGTACTAAGGACTTTGATGTTGGCCTGGACCTCCGACAGGTGTCGCTCATACCTGTCCAGCATGGCCTGCATCTCATCCCTCTCCCTTAGGATTCGCATTAGCTCTGAGTTATAGCTGCCCCCCTGTATGCCAACAGGAAACACAAAGTTGGAGAAAGGCATATCACCAGGGTTGGTCCATAGTTTATGGTACACAGTAACTTACAGCTGTGAAAAACAGGAGAAGTAGTAAAGATGTACCAGCTTTACCTTGACCGGGGGTGCCCTAGCAGGGCTGCGGCCAGTGGAGGGTGCCCTGGTGGGGCTACAGGAGCGCCGGGTCCTCTGCATTCTTCACAGCCTCTGAACAGTCTGTCCGAGAGTACGGTCAAAAACACCGTACCAAGTGCTTCCGGAGCCTGATTACGCTGCATTAATGTGTGCTTTCTTCAGGAGTTTTATTTCTCTTAGATACATACCTCAATTTCCGATTATTGCAGTAATATTAGCTGCCCATACCACAACGCTCTTACCCAAATACATAGCAGCGTGTAGCTTCTCCAGCGTAGTCTAAACAAATCTATAGCTTTCTTTACATGCTACTGCTGGCAAAACTGCAGCTGATGGTCAAACGAAAAGGTTGCAAAACCAAAGGAACACACCTGTCTGGTTACAGTTTTTCTACTCACCCCTTTCAGGATGCAGCTATTGTTGTTTGCCTTGAAGATCTTGGTTCTGCTCAGCAGCGGAGCACGTCTGACTCAGTGGGTGTTCCAAGTTGGTCCAAGCTGTCATACAGGTGAGAAGAGAGAGCAATGGGGGCCTTGTCTCTTGATGTAACACTACCAGTGACCCCCATGGAAGACTTATTCTAATGTGAATGACAGTTTCACTTCAACTGTTTAGTTTCTATTGGCGAAAGAATCAGTCTTATTTATGAATTTTCTGTCTTTTTTTTATTAAGGATTTAAAACGCAGGCACAAATGCAAAAAGTAGACAAATTAGACACTACACAATAGTTTTGTTTTTAAAAAAATTTCAGCTAGGCTGTGGTGTCCTTAAGAAAGGCAATGATGCTCTGCTCACTCGTAACTGCAGATCTTCTGGAGGTTTGGACTGGATCCTTCGATTTAAGATGCATCAGTTAACTACCCCCAATGCAGAGGAAAACGAAGGGGCAAGAAAAGGTGTAGGGGGTTAGTGCTCCTGCACCTGATGCATCAGTCACCCTGACAGTCCCCAAGGGCGCAGAAACCTCGAGAGACCTACTGGACAAGTTACACACACACACACACACACACACACACACACACACACACACACAGACATGCACTATATGACAGGACAAAAAGAAGCAGGAAATGTAATGGTTTAACATTCCGATTCAGAAAGGATTCACCCGGCTTTTGATCATATGGTGCAAACTTACCCGTGTGTTCTATTCTACTCATCATGTGTCCGAGGTCCCAAAAGAAATGTTTGTTTACAGAGGGTTTTTTTTTTTTTTAAATGGGATTTTGTATGTCACTAACCGCCAACACCTCAGCCACAATTCGTACATACACTTACTTTAAGGAGTGTGTGATTTATCACATGCCTCCACCTCGCTGTGTTCAGGCGCCCCTGCCTGCCAAACACTGCACGTCGGCATAGCAACCAACCCCCTTTCCTCCACTGCATTCACCCCCCACGCTGTCAAGTCAAACACAACAGATCATTTTCTTTGCTCAGAGCAGTTCAGTTATGGTTATGCTCACACACAGGTCACAGCCTCTGTGCCGTACAGCCATACAGAGAGAGAGAGCTCTGCAGAACTGCCCTGGCACTACTACTACTAGTAGTACATCTGAGCTCTAATTCATTTGTAAGTAAGTGTCACAAAACTCAACGACAGCTGGCTTTTCCGATGTAAAGAACCTGAATTTACATCTGGATTATTAACGCAAAAAAGCAAACAGCACACCTAGCAATGGCAAAACCGTGTCACTTCACACCGCTAAATGTGACAGCGCGCTGAACAGATTTCCTCCTGGGGATTTAACGTATTGGCCAATCGCGTTTTCGAATCATCGCAAGAAAACATGACGTCACCAAATCCCGTCTAGGATTAAAGCCAATCAGATGCGAGATTCTTCTCTCTCTCTCTTGCGACCGTTGCCTTGGATATATACATTTGTAGTAGAATGTGACATTTACTGATAGCTTTAAGTTGAACCGAGGAGCCCAAAAAGCCGCGAAGTCTGTATTCCTCCCTGGGAGACCTCTCGTGGCACTTATGATGCACAATAAGATCATTAAAATAACCTGTTGTATGAATGAATGAAATCGCTTTAGATAAATTTTAGACGAATTAAACAGTGAATAAATAACATTGTCCAAGTGTATTTTGTGCGAAGAACAAAGGCCCAAATAAATAGGGACCATATTGTCCCTACGATACTTCGGCTATGTAACCCTAATTGGACAGCGTGAGTGCGGTAAACACGGGAGTATTTTTAGTTTCAAAAGCCGCATAACTGGGTCCTTTGAATGTAAGCAAGTGGAAGGCAGTATAAGCAAATTGAAGTTCGGCCGCCAGGCGCCGGGTGGCGCCACAAACACACTTTTCCGAAGAGAACGAGCTCTTTGACACCGGAAGTGGAAAACAGTCAGCGTTTCTCCTTCTCCGAAAGTTCTCATTCATTGGACCGCATTGGCGGACTTTATTGTACGATGCTATTGAGGACTTGCGGGCCCTTGTGTGTAAAAACTCGGACGTGTTTACAGTTAGTCCGAGCGCAGAGTACTTTCTCAGCGTTCTTGGCGGAGCACTGTAGACCTGGAGTAGTTCTCAAGTCCGCCTCCTGCGACATTTTCCAGAATCTGGCCTTCGAGGACTGGATCCACGCCCACGTGGATGTAGAGAAGCGGAGCATCCTCTTCATGTGTAGGAACAGGCCGGCCGTCGTCATCGGCAGGCACCAGAACCCGTGGCAGGAGTGCAACGTACCGCTGGCGAGGGAGCGCGGCATCCCGGTGGCGAGGCGACGCAGCGGCGGCGGCACCGTCTTCCACGACCTGGGCAACGTTAACCTGACCTTCTTCAGCTCCAGGAAGCGCTACGACCGGCAGCGCAACCTGCGCATCGTGACGAGGGCGCTCCGCCAGCTCAGCCCGAACCTGGACGTGCACGCCACCGAGCGCTTCGACATCCTGCTTAACAAGCAGTTTAAAATTTCCGGCACGGCCGCCAAGCTGGGCAGGACAGGCGCGTACCACCACTGCACGCTGCTGTGCTCGGCCGACCGCGCGCTCCTCTCCGCCACGCTCCGGAGCGCATGCGCGGCGGGCATCAGGAGCAACGCCACCCCCAGCGTGGCCGCTCCCGTGAGAAACCTGCGGGACGAGGACCCCACTCTGAACTGCGATGCTGTGATGGAAGCGGTGGCCTCCCAGTATTACGCTGACTTTGGGCTGAGCGCACCCGCGGTCGTGGTGGACCCCACGGATGAACTCTCTCATCCGGGCATCCGCAGAATCACGCAGGAACTGCAGGCGTGGGACTGGGTCTTCGGAAAGACCCCCGCGTTCTCTCTCGATACCTCCTTTGAGGTTCAATGTGAGGCATGTGACACAAAGGTGAACCTCACCGTGGGCGTCAAGAGCGGTGCTATAGAGACGTGCAGCATTGAGAGCCCTCAGGACTGGCTGCCACCAGCCATGTGTCGAGAGCTGAGCGGACTCATGGTGGGCAGCAGGTTCCGTCCCTCCGACATGGCAGTGATCTTCACAGCCTTCCTCAGGGCGAATCCCCAGAGTCATGAATTGGAAAACAAAATGCATATTTTGTGTGAAAAAGTAGTTGCTCTTATGTGAAGTACAGGAATTGCACATACTGATGAACTTAAGAATTTTATTAATGTGTCTATACGTTATCCTCTGATATACAGAAACTTGAGGATAAATGTATGAAAATTTAAAATGGTTAATCCTCCAGTTTTGAAAATGTTTTTCAGCAAGGAATTAAACCACCTTGTATTGTGTCAACAGGCCAAGTGCAGTTAAATTCTCTAGTTTACAATAATTAAAACAAGCTAAAGGCACTTGAAGAGGGGTGTGGTGCCGCAGTGGGTTTAACCGGGTCCTGCTCTCCAGTGGGCCTGGGGTTCGAGTCCTGCTTGGGGCACCTTGCGACGGACTGGCGTTCCGTCCTGGGTGTGTCCCCTCCCCCTCCAGCCTTGCGCCCTGTTTTGCTGGGTTGAACTCCGGCTCCCCGCAATCCCGCTTGGGACAAGCGGTTTCAAACAAAGCGTGTGGGTGTAAAAGCACTTGGTTTTTAGTGTGCAAGGCAGAAAATCAATTAATAGCTTATCCAGCAAAGGTATCCAGATAAGTGTATTTAAGAACTTTGGTAGCAGGACCGTTTCCTCCCAGTGTTCTTTCCATCTTGTGTCTGAGGAGTCCAGCACGTAACTGAAGGCAGCAGGTTTAGCTTGCGGGGAGCTAAGATGTCTTTGTGTGTTTTGTGTGGAAAACGTCCACTGTTGTCTCTTGACACTGTCTTAGATCATAGTCACAATATCCAACAGCAAAACGGCTCTGTGGATCAAACAAAACAAAATTCTCACTTACAGGAAATGATCACTTAGTAAAATTTAAGGATTAAAATTTGGGATTAACCTAAAGTTCCTCTAAAAAGGTAAATTATTTCTGAAGTCTTGCCTTTGGTTTTTTATAATAGTCCAGACCTCTTCCAATCTTGACAATCCAGCCATTATCGAACCTAGAGAAATGATCACAAAGTTTAAAAAAAAAAAAAAAAAAAAAAACAGTGCACATTTATGGTGAAAGTAAATTGAAGTCATCAAAACACAGATGTATTCAAGTTGTATACACAAGTTTAAAGTGACAAAATAACAGGCAAAGAAATCTAGGTACAAACCTGATTTCTCTGTCATGAATGGTGGAGGAGAACTGAATGTCTAATGTCACCCCATGGGTCTGCAGGGACTGCTTTATTTCAGTTAGTGCACTGGTCTGCTGAGACAAGTTCCCTTCCTACAAACAATTGGTGAAACATGAGGACATAAGGAAGATATGACTTGTACAAATTATTTGAAAACTGGAAAAATAACTCACTGTCAAATAACAGTACACTTTGAAAGAATAATTGCTCAAAATAGAATAATGGCAGGAAGATATGGGAATACAGTTACGAGGAGCTGTGAAAGAGCAGGATTCCTCCTATATACTATATCATTGTGGATACAGTAGTATAGGTTAAAGAACACTTACATCATCTGAAGAGGTCAGCAGATGGATAGTCTTTACTTTACAGGGAGCCTTGAGAAGCATTTCACAAAAGCGTAGGAAATTATACAGCTGGGAATGAAAGACAGGCACATACCGAAATGACATGTAATACTGCATAAAATGGTCCTATAGTCATAGTACTTTACATGTCACTGATGTAATGATGTCATGTAGTATATAATACAAGTCTACACAACAATCATTTCTTAAACATATCTTCCTGCCAGAAGGGCTGTTACCTGATGGGTGTGCCTGATGTAGGGGTCCTCCACCCACACTTCTGTCAGCACTTCACTGATGTAAGGCTTGAAAAGTGTTTCATAGCTGAATCCTGTAGCATTCTCTGCAATTTTAATCTGTTCGTGATATTTTCCCTCTTGTGCAAGGAAAAAAAAGAAAAACAAAGAATCTCCATTTAGAAACATTTTTACATTGACAATAACATATACGTTATGGAAAGCATTCTATAAGCAATTTTGAACGTTTGCATATATGACGCGATTACCTCCTTTCTCTCGGACCAGGTGCGATTTAATCTGTTCTGCGCGCTCCATGTAGCCCTTGATCTTCTCCCGATAGTGTGCCTTCTTCGACTCATCCTTGAGCACTGCGGGCAGTCATCACTATTGACAGGCTCGCTTACCACCAGCGCATCCTGTCCTCACAAAGAGCCGTGCACCACCTAAACCGAGGCCTCATGTGTAACAGTGTGTCAGACTGGAACAGGGAGCATCGCTCGGTCATCAGGGGAGCCCAAGCACCTGAACAGACTCATAGGAAAGTGGGCTCCATCACAGGACTGACCACGGATCTCCCAGGAGGCGGTGGCAAAACTGGAGGCCATCGCGACCGATTCTGCCCATCCCCTTCAGAGAAAACTGTGCCGGAGTGCTTTCAGCCACCAGCTCATTCCATCACAGCATTAGGATTAGCGCTACTGTGGGGGATCTTTCCTACCAGCTGACCCCAGGAAATACAATCAATCAATGTCTCTTCCTCCTGACACCCTTCCCCCAGACCACAACTCCAGTCACGAGTCTTTGCTGTGTTTGCGGAGTATGCAACTGTATATTAATGAAGTACTTTACCTCCATCCATCCATCATACACACCTTTCATAACATCGAGCAGCAACTGGATGCCCTCCTGGTAGCACACGATGGCCTCCTGGAAGCGGGAGCTGTTGTCCAGCTCCACCGCTCTCTTCAGGACGGACACCGCCGACGCCTCCATCCCAGGCACGTTGTTGTGACTCATACCTTTTTATTTTCCTTCCTTACAGGTCAATACCGCGCAAGTTACCCCGAATAGAATTTAACTATCTATTCAATACAATATAGTCTGGGTTTAGTCTACGTTTCTGTCTGCTCTGCAAACACGAGCCGCCGTTTCACCAATTTTCAAAAAAGTGTTACCGACCCCGGAACACATGGAAGTCTTTCGGGATATACATATAGTGTGACATTTACATATAATGAAATTTTCCCCTGAGTTACACAAAATTCTTGCTTCTATACATTTTAGTACAGAAGGAGCCACTTCCGCATTGGACGCTTGTGTTGCACTGTAATAATTCCGGGAGGGAACGTTGGAGCCGCATAAATAGGACCGCTTGACTGACACGTTAACGTTTTTGATTTAGCTGAGCTTTTCGTCGCAGCAGCTCACATTTACCCATTTATACCGCTGGGTATTTTTTTCCAACAGTATCAGTTCAGGGTTAAATCTTGATCAGACGTGAGATTCAAATTTGGAAAATTTCTTTGCTGAATTTGGTTTTAATACTGTAGTTGTAATTACTGATTTTGTATTTTGCTTAATGAAGGAATAAAGTACAAGTTTCACTCTAATTCTGAAAATGATAGATAATTATTGTAATTACACATAGGAACATAGAAAGAAAGAAAAAAACAGAGAAGAGGTGGTTCCTGAAATATGAATCACTTGGCACTTGTTGCTCAGGCCTACAGGCAGTAAGTTACCATTCAAAAGTCACCATTTCAGCCTTGCATGAGTCCAACAAAAAGGAGTTCATTTACTTGCGCCTATGCAAATAGGTGAAAAAAAAAAAAATTTGAAGCCTTCATTTTACTGTATATAACACTGTCCATTCGTAAAGTAAATTAAATGTCACGTCCAAATTAGCCTCAGTCACATGTACTCTGTTTTGAACTGTTTAAAGAATTCCTAAGAGGAAACGAGCAGTCTTACATATTCTACAAAACTTCATTGGTGTCAGAATTGGAATTGTAACCTTTTCCTCTCAGTCTTCTTGTTGAACTTTGACCTTGATTTCTGTCCAATAGGAGAAGGTTCCAGCAGGCTGCCACTAATGGGAATAAAATGATAGCATTAAATGTACATTAAAAACACTGAATAGATGGTATACTGCATTTTTTCTGGAATTCTTCACTTTAAGCAATTTATCCTTAACTTTAAGCAATTAAAGTTTGAACAAACTGGTCAACTTCTGTAATTCATGGCATTTGCTATAGAGCTTTTGATTTACCTGAAGTTAATTACATCTCAGGAGCCTAGTCTCCATTCCAACATCTAAGTTCTGAACTTGTTTGTGTTTCCCAGGTCAGTAAAGCTCACAACATAGTCTTTGGTCTTCCCATTCTTCACCAATGCCAGTCAGAATAACCTCGATGCGCAGCTGGTCTGTTATAAAAGGTGCCTTTTCCACAGTGAGCTTAATGAACTTTGTCTCCAGGTGCTTCTTGGCAAGAACAGAGAGGTGCTTAACTAAAATTTTACACCTTTGTGTACAGAGAATTATGAAGAAAATAATGAATCATGGTCTTCCAGAGCATAAAAGCATGATTTATGGCATGGTGAGCACTTACCTGAATGCTGAGTCCCTGTATAAATAGCAAACCACATTTTTGCTCATTTAACCTCAGAAAAAAGTAAGTCTCTCTCACTGGGAGTCTCCTTGTATTCCCCATGTCCCTCAGACAGCCATTCCAGAGTGCCAGAGCAACCATCAGATTATATTGTGGTACTTCTTATCCATCCATCCATCTTCCTCCGCTTATCCGGGGCCGGGTCGCGGGGGCAGCAGTCCGAGCAGAGTACTCCAGACCTCCCTCTCCCCGCACACCTCCTCCAGTTCCTCTGGGGGAACCCCAAGGCGTTCCCAGGCCAGCCGGGAGACATAGTCTCTCCAACGTGTCCTGGGTCTGCCCCGAGGCCTTCTCCCAGTGGGACAAGCCCGGAGCACCTCCCCAGGGAGGCGTCCAGGAGGCATCCGGAACAGATGCCCGAGCCACCTCAACTGGCTCCTCTCGATGCGGAGGAGCAGCGGCTCTACTCCGAGCTCCTCCCGGGTGACTGAGCTCCTCACCCTATCCCTAAGGGTGCGCCCAGCCACTCTGCGGAGGAAACTCATTTCTGCCGCTTGTATCCGTGATCTCATTCTTTCGGTCATGATCCAGAGTTCATGACCATAGGTGAGGGTAGGAACGTAGATCGACCGGTAAATTGAGAGCTTCGCCTTACGACTCAGCTCCCTCTTCACCACAACAGACCGGTACAATGACCGCATTACTGCGGACGCCGCACCGATCCGTCTGTCAACCTGCTGCTCCATTTTTCCCTCACTCGTGAACAAGACCCCGAGATACTTAAACTCCTCCACTTGAGGGAGCAACTCCCCCCTAACCCGGAGGGGGCAATCCACCTTTTTCCGACTGAGAACCATGGCCTCGGATTTGGAGGTGCTGATTCTCATCCCCGCCGCTTCGCACTCGGCTGCAAACCTCCCCAGTGCACGCTGCAAGTCTTGACTTGATGAAGCCAACAGGACCACATCGTCCGCAAAAAGCAGAGACGAGATCTCGCGGCCACCAAAACAGACACCCTCCGTTCCCTGACTGCGCCTAGAAATTCTGTCCATAAAAATAATGAACAGAATCGGTGACAAAGGGCAGCCCTGGCGGAGTCCAACATGCACCGGGAACAGGTCTGACTTACTGCCGGCAATGCGAACCAAGCTCCTGCTCCGGTCATACAGGGAACGAACAGCCCGTAGCAACGAGCCCCGAACCCCATAATCCCGAAGCACCCCCCACAGGATGCCACGAGGGACACGGTCGAATGCCTTCTCCAGGTCCACAAAACACATATGGACTGGTTGGGCAAACTCCCACGAACCCTCCAACACCCTAGTGAGGGTATAGAGCTGGTCCAGTGTTCCACGGCCAGGGCGAAAACCGCATTGCTCCTCCTGAATCCGAGGTTCAACTATCGGTCGGATTCTCCTTTCCAGTACCCTGGCATAGACTTTCCCAGGGAGGCTAAGGAGTGTGATCCCCCTGTAGTTGGAACACAATCTCCGGTCCCCCTTCTTAAAAAGAGGGACCACCACCCCGGTCTGCCAGTCCAGAGGCACCGTTCCCGAACTCCACGCGATGCTGCAGAGGCGTGTCAGCCAAGACAGCCCCACAACATCCAGAGACTTGAGAAACTCGGGGCGGATCTCATCCACCCCCGGAGCCTTGCCACCGAGGAGTTTTTTGACTACCTCAGCAACTTCAGCCAGGGTAATGGACGAGTCCCCCTCCGAGTCCCCAGCCTCAGCTTCCTCTACGGAAGGCGTGTCGGAGGGATTGAGGAGATCCTCAAAGTACTCCTTCCACCGCCCGAGAACATCCTCAGCTGAGGTCAGCAGCGCACCACTTCCACTGTAAACAGTGTTCGTGGAACACCGCTTCCCCCCTCTGAGTCACCGGACGGTTTGCCAGAATCTTTTTGAGGCCGACCGAAAGTCTTCCTCCATGGCCTCACCGAACTCCTCCCAAGCCCGAGTTTTTGCCGCGGCGACTGCCAGAGCCGCGCTCCGTTTGGCCCGTCGGTACCTGTCAGCTGCTTCAGGAGTCCCATGAGCCAGCCAGGCCCGATAGAACTCCTTCTTCAGCTTGACGGCATCCCTTACTTCCGGTGTCCACCACCGTGTTCGGGGATTGCCGCCGCGACAGGCACCGGAGACCTTATGGCCGCAGCTCCGAACCGCCGCACCGACAATGGAGGAGCGGAACATAGTCCATTCAGACTCAATGTCCCCCACCTCCCTCGGGACCTGGTTGAAACTCTGTCGGAGGTGGGAGTTGAAGACCTCTCTGACAGGGGCCTCCGCCAAACGTTCCCAACAGACCCTCACTATATGTTTGGGCCTGCCAGGTCTGTCCAGCTTTTTCCCCCGCCATCGAATCCAACTCACCACCAGGTGGTGATCAGTTGACAGCTCAGCCC
This sequence comes from Scleropages formosus, assembly GCF_900964775.1. Taxonomy (NCBI): domain Eukaryota; kingdom Metazoa; phylum Chordata; class Actinopteri; order Osteoglossiformes; family Osteoglossidae; genus Scleropages; species Scleropages formosus. The sequence goes on along the minus strand of NC_041806.1, from coordinate 23,262,160 downwards.
CTCTCTTCACCCGAGTGTCCAAGACATATGGCCGAAGGTCAGAAGAAACGACTACAAAGTCGATCATCGACCTCCGACCTAGGGTGTCCTGGTGCCAAGTGCACTGGTGGACACCCTTATGCATGAACATGGTGTTCGTTATGGATAAACCGCGACTAGCACAGAAATCCAATAACAACTCACCGCTCGGGTTCAGATCAGGGAGGCCGTTCCTCCCAATCACGCCCCTCCAGGTATCACTGTCGCTGCCCACGTGGGCGTTAAAGTCCCCCAGTAGAACGACAGAGTCCCCAGTGGGAGCGCTTTCCAGCACGCCCCCCAGGGACTCTAAAAAGGCCGGGTACTCTACACTGCCGCTAGGCGCATAAGCACAAACGACAGTGAGAGACCGTTCCCTGACCCGAAGGCGTAGGGAGATGACCCTCTCATTCACCGGGGTAGACTCCAACACATGGCGGCTGAACTGGGGGGCTATTAATAAGCCCACACCAGCCCGCCGCCTCTCACCTTGGGCAACGCCAGAATAGTGGAGAGTCCACCCTCGATCGAGTAGAGTGGTTCCAGAACCCAAGCTGTGAGTGGAAGTGAGCCCGACTATATCTAGACGGTATCTCTCAACTTCCCGCACCAGCTCAGGCTCCTTCCCCGCCAGTGAGGTGACATTCCAAGTCCCAAAATCCAGAGTTGGCGCCCAAGGTTTGGGTCGGCCGGGCACTCGGCCCCGACCGCCGCCCAAATCACAACGCACCGGCCCCTTACTGTTTCTCCGGCAGGTGGTGAGCCCACCGAAGAGCGGCTCCACGTTGTGGCTTCGGGCTGAGCCCGGCCAGGCCCCGTGGGCATAGACCTGGCCACCAGGCGCTCGCATGCGAGCCCCCCCCCCAGGCCTGGCTCCAGGGTGGGGCCCCGGTGACCCCATACCGGGCGGGGTAAACGGACGCCTTGATTTTTTCGTCATAAGGGGTTTTTGAACCGCACTTTGTCTCGTCTGTCATCCAGGACCTGTCTGCCATGGGAGACCCTACCAGGGGCATGTAGCCCCAGACAACATAGCTCCTGGACTCATTCAGGCACTCAAACCCCTCCACCACGATAAGGTGGCGGTTCACGGAGGAGGTTCACTTCTTATCCTTATCTAAATAAAATCAGATGATATCAGGATAAACACTACAACTTTGTAATGAACATAAATAAAAAAATAAAGAACATAAAATCAGCAATCATCGATATTCTGATAAAGTTTTATGCAGCTACTCGTGTGATGAACATAGGTGCATATGGTGGAAAGAAAAAAACTACTTAAGAATCACATGTCTGCAACTATGTCTCTTTCTCCTAATGTGATGCACAAATTATATTTCCTCTAAGATGTACATCCCTTTGGAGAAAAGCGTCTGCTAAATGAATAAATGTAAATAAAACCAATGAGAAGTACATATTGAAATCACATTGAGAGAAACAATTAAGGAAGTGTCCATTCTACGTATACAGCCAGAAATGATAAATATCATAATATACGTGCCACTGATGGCACACTACAGCATGTAGTTCCTACCCCAAGTTCAACTTTAAGTCGTTTTTATTGTCATTCCTCTATATAGCTTGTATACAGTGGAACAAAATGTCGTTTCTCTGGAGACCATGGTGCAACTCGAAGTGGTCGCTGCGTGCTACCGTGCCGCCATCTGTATAATTATATATAATTATTATACTTGCATTTGTTTTTGAGATTTCTTGAAAGCCTCCAGCCTCCTCTCCTTCAGCTTCTCCAGTTCATCCTCATCAACCCTGTACAATTTCTCTAGCTCTTTGTCCAGCTGTTCTTCAACCAGCCAAACGGACTGCAGCACCTGCTGCTCCAGCACCTTGGCTACTATGTCAGTAGTTTGACTTGCCATTACCTCTGCCTAAAATCACCAACTGCACTTAAGAGAGGTAGCGGGAAATGTCACCTTAAAAATCTGAAGGTCCTGTGTTCGAATCCCTTTCCTGGCGTAGTGGTTACTTTGAAACAGTAACAACATTCTTCCGTATTAATGGGTTGTAAATTTCATTTAACACCAAGTTGTCTTGGCTAAAGCCATCAGGTAAATAAATATTACTACTAATTAAGTGACTTCCTAAAGTAATGCTGGAATTATTTTTTTTAACATTGGTGATTTAAGATCCTGGTTATAGCCTACAAATGCATCAATAGAACTGCTCCCAGCTATTTACAAGACTTGAGATCATTTGCTACAACCCAACCAGACTGCTATGCTCTTCCACATCTGCTTGCTTCGTGATCCCACACACAAAAGGTAAGGCATGAAGGTTCTCGGTTCTTGTTCCGTTGTGGTGGAACAACCTCCCCGTCTCCCTCAGAACTGCTGAATCTCTGTCCACATCTTTCTTTTCACATTGAGCTGACACTTTTTTGCCAAAGCAACTTAGAATGTAAGGATACAATTAATTATTTACCCATTTACACAACTGGGTAATTTTATTTAGTGGAGCAGTTTAGGGTAAGGACCTTCCTCAAAGTACTGCAGCCAGGGGCAAGAACTAAACCTGCCACGTTAAGATTCAAAGACAAAGCTCTAACCACATACTACCCGCTGTCAATCAATCAATCAAGCTTTATTGTCACATCATCGTCAACATAACATGTAGAGAAGAGTGAAAATCTTTAGTCCTCTAAACTGACGTTCCAGTCACGGTGTGGCTGAGAGCAGCGACTTCCGGTTTACGGAAAACACTTGACTGAACCCAGGGGAATATTTACGGAAATTGACCTCGACGTGATTTGAACACGCAACCTTCTGATCTGGAGTCAGACGCGCTACCGTTGCGCCACGAGGTCTTATAGTAGACTCATGCACTGACTAACTTTAAGATCTTCCCCCGATAAAATTTTACGCAGCTACTCCTGTAATGTAACGGAAATGTTTATGTATCTCAAAAAAAAAAAAAAATTACAAGGAGGAGGTGATCGGGAATTGTGGATCATAATGCAGCTACTCGTGTGATGAACATTGTTATTGTAACCAAGCGTTCTTCTCGGGTTCGCCGAGACCGTTAGGGCTTCAGAAAATAACAAACGCTACCCGTCCGGGTTGGTTTCCAACACCTTCGAAATCTTTATTGGATGCCACACGTGTATAACTTATAAGAAAACTTGCTGATGCACTTCAGTGCGCATGTACAGAGGCATCAGTGATGCACTCCAGTGCGCATGTACAGAGTCCAGCCTATAGCAAACCCCGAGGGGAGAAAAGACTCATCATACACACATATGGATCACTAGTAAACAGTCTCCTAGTGTCACCACATCCAAAATTAAATGTTTTACTATGGTGGACGGTCATGGTATGATCCCTGAATCATGCATGCATGGTACTGTGCTCGTGATAGAATTCTTCTAATGTAACGCTAAGTTCACATCGTCTCCACTAGACCAAGCTGCACAATTACAAAGCTCCATATCAAAACATTTTGTAAAGTGATAAACAAATACATTGCTATCTTTTACTGTATTACTAACGGGAAGACCACTTCCGCGGATAATTGTTTTTAAAGCACTGATTTGAATGCAAACCTGAAGGGAACCACAGCCCTCCTCTTGAACCCACTGAAACTACGTTATTTTTTGGGCGCCACGTTTCCGACTACAAGATTCATCGCGATGAGACTTGTCATAATTATCTACATTCACTTTCATGCACCCCACTCCGAAGAATGTTATTTTGTTAGGGGAAAAAACTTATACCAGAGAGGCAAATTTGTTCCTTACATGTAGTTTTAAAACAATGAAGAATATGTATACTTTATGGTGTATTGTAGACGTCTTTTACATGCATCTGCACTTTGAGTACTTGTTAGGCTTATATGTGTTTTTTTTTTTTTGCCAGAACTAAAGCAATTAACGCGCCACAACGTGACAGCTCGCGCAGCAGCTCTCTGACGTACTGTGACATCATCTCTTCGCGCCGGACCCTGTGCTCACGCTTGACGCGACCATATGTGCTGCTGAGGAGGGAACGTCGGCGGTGATCAGCGAGCCGGAACTGACCATTGAATTTACCGCACTGGGAGAATGGGGAAGAGGCAGAAAAAAGGCGAGGACAGGTAAACGGCTTCCTCTGGGATCTGTTACAACAATGGATTCCTGGTTACTTGTGCTGTCCCTTGCTGTTGCAAAACCACTGTGGGCTGAGGTAGCTGTAGCCTAGCGGCTAGCTAGCTGCCCGCCGTGGCGTGTGCGCGCGCGAGGCCTGCACGCGGACCAGCTGCTCGTGACGGTGCTCACGCCTCGCGTCTCGGTTTTACAGTAATAACTGACAGTGTCTCCTTCCTTGGCAATCGGCCACATGGACAGCCGCACAGCCGTTAACCGGGCCATGACCCGGGCGTCTGTGTGCAACCTGTTGGAAGTGACACACAGTGTGTGGCCTTTTAAACACACACACACACGTCACGACACGCGCTCACGGAGCCTAGTTGATGAAGAAGCTTGAAACGTGCCGGCGATGGGAGATTCAGATGGTTATTGGGACGATCGGCTGGTTGTTTAGTGGCGCTTCATCGCTCAGCAACATCATCACTTTTTCATTGTGTGCGCGAGAGCCGCCTGAATTGTGTGTGTGTATGTGTGTGCGCGCGCGCGCGCTCGCGCTCCCCTCTCTCTCTCAGCGTGTGATTGTGTGTTTCTGAGTATGTGTTCACTGCTCCCATTGATCCATGAGAAGCTGCTAATCCAGAAGGATCCCTCCCCTTGCTTGTCGAATGACAGTTATAGTGTGTGTGTCTAGTTGTTTTTTCTCTCTTTGTTGCCTCTTTTTTTAAAAAATTAAATATCGGTTCTATAACAAAGTGTTTATACTACTTATACAAGTGTTTGTTTAATTTTCCACTTTACCATGGAGCTGGTAATAACCTTGCAAAGTGTGTTGTGTTGTGTCTGTCTGGTTTAAAATGCAGTTTTGTCCCTCCAGTTTAGGTGCCCCCTGTGTGTCGGATGTTTACACGTCACCAGAGTGTAAACGGCAGTCAGGTGTTACCTTGATTATTGCTAGATGTTTACCATCACTTAATTTATTTGTTGTTTTCAAAGCTTCTCTTTCATTCATTCATTCATTCATTTATTCAGCTGATTCTCTCAAATTGACACACCTTCCCAAAGCAGATACTTTGCTGACTTTTAATGGACATGTTAAGCGTTAAGCTACTTACAAGTGATTCACCCATATATACAGCTGAATAATTCTTTACCTTATCAGTTCAGGATAATTTCCTAGATCAGTTGTACTGCAATAAGAGGTGGGTTTTGAACCCGAGTCCTTGGGGTTCAAGGCAGCAGCTCTCACCGATACACCGCATGCTGTCATTCTGCCTTTCTCCACAGTGTGAACTGGCCGCATGGATGCGCAGTTGCGCCTTGTACCATTATTATGCCGTGGTTGACTTGCTGTAAGGCTGCCAGGTTCATCAACATTTGAATTGTTTCAAACAGCCGAAGCAGTATAAATCAGCGTTCGAAAATCAGACTTCAGAAGGATCGGTTTGTGGTGGACGCGGGCACATAATTTTGGATTCGGACTTTAGTTTTGCGTTTGAGGTGGGGTTCGCGTTGGGCTTTTGTGGTTTTGAGTTCCTTCCAATACCGCAAATCCATGTAGGCCTCCCTGTGCCGTGCACACTCTCTCTCACATTCTTTGCAAGTACTAGCTGTGTTTCTCCATCCTCCTCTCACACAAGTCCAATTATATAAATCTTGAGCACTAAATTTAGTGGCCCGATACTTAACAGATAAAAGGGAGTTAGTGCTTCGAGGAGTCAGCGGGCAAGTTAATTACTTTTGAGCCAACCGAACCATTCCCATGGTAAGAATCAGGGTACGCATCACGGTAAGCCCTCGTATGAGTGCCAGCAAGTAGCGTAGAGCCATAATCGCACACTGAGAATGTGTGGTGGTGTGGAGAATCGCTTCACCTTATATGTATCATACACTGTTGATGCTTTTCTCCAACATGAATTGCAGAGCTTTGTTTTGTATTTATTGGTAATTAAAATGTTAAAAATAAACACAGGGTATGAGAAAGTTATTCCCCTGGATGGGATTCAGGCCCATCGCAGGGCAATCACACACTCATTCTCTTACACACACAGTATAGATAATTTAAAGTCTCCACTTCACCTTAAACACATCTTCACACAGTGAGAGGAAAATCATGTGAACCTAGCGAGCACATATAAACTCTAAATGTATATTTAGTGTATAAATTCAGTTTTGATGAAGGTGTTATTGGAAATAATAAAAGCTACTTTATTTGTGTTACTTCTGACCTTGGTTTTTAGGGCTTTTTCCTACATCAGAAGTACAATATAGATGAAAAATGTTGAAGAATGTGTAGTTAGTAGGTAGTTTCCCATAACCTAGTGACACAGATAGAGGGAATGGAAACCTTGCCTGATCTTATCAACAGACAGGCAACAAATGAGGTCAACCGGGGGGTTGCCTTGGACTCCTCATCTTCCAGTCATCCATCATTGTGTTGAGGTTGGCATGTTTGTGCACCACCCCTGGGCTTCTGGCCACTGCTGCTGACATGACCAGTGTGCAATGGGGGACCCCCTCCCCAGCAAGGCCTAGTCTTTAAAAAAGGTTGCGTAGATGCAGGTTGTTCTTCCCTGCCTTCAGAGCCACTGCAGGTAAATCACCATAACTCATTCTTCCTCTGTGGTTGCTGATTTCTGGCTTGTTCTTTAACTTGTGCTCCTATCAGTGAAGTTCTTGTCTCACAAGGGAAAACCTTGACTGCTTTTAGTTCTGTGTTGTCTGTAATGCCAGATGTGTTTTTTTTTTTTTTAATATCAGGGTTGCTAGTCTATCTGCAGAATGAGTGTGTGTATGTTTATATAGAGGCTAACAGTCGTGGTCCTCAATTGCCATGTTGTATGGTAGCTTTTCTGACGTTCTTCAGCCTCACAATTGAGAGAGATGGCTGAATTCTGTCAAAATAAAACCCCACCAGTGTCTGGTTCCTGGAGGCTGCTGGGGCAGCATAAGTGCACAAGCTGATAAGAGTATGTTGAGGAACTGTTCTCTACAACACATTTGGGTCACATGCATATCATCTCCAATTCCTTTTTACCAAGTATTCTTCTGTCAGGGTCCTGAACCCCAGGCATCAGAGGGTCTGAGACAGTCAATAAAGAGGACATTTTGCTCTGACAACTGCTGCATTTTATAACTAGAACTGTCACAGATCTGCATTGTAACAGAATAAATAGAATAACTTTGGTTTTTTAAAATTCCCAAAAAAAAAAAAAATGTAGACATTAAAATTGCATGTGTGTGTGTGAACCTCTCACTCTTGAAGTTGATATTTTGACCCCTTTCATTTTTCAGTGCAGTCTGTTACTGTGAGTCTGTTTTAGGTCTCATTTTTAATTTGAACATTATTCGGTGCCAAAACAATCAGATTGTTGGATTATAGGATTGTCCCTGGTTTCACGTGGCTAATAATGAAATAATTTTGTGGCACAAGCCACAAAATTCTGGTTCTTTATAACAATCTATGGTCAATCCGCACCTTCTGTTGTCTTCGCTGATTGGATTGCCGGGTGTGTAGAACTGACAAATACCATGAAAATGACAAATAGCAGTGTTTACACAGTTGCAAACTCTTAATACCTGACAAGGCACGACTAATATTTCCGACATGACAAAACTCACAGGGAGGTCATAGTGTCATCTTTTAAAATTAGCAACAGTTAATGATCTTCTGAAATTAAAATGTACTGATCTCGTACAACTGTGTCTCCTAGTGCCAAAGATGATGGCATTGACATCGATGCCCTAGCTGCAGAAATTGAGGGTGCAGGTGCTGCCAAGGAGCAGGCTAAAGGGAAGGGGAAGAAGAAGAAAGGTGCAAGGAAAGAGGAGTTTGAGTAAGTCACACCTTTCCCTTTCTTGGTACTCCCAATCACCCAAGTAACCCTCAACCTAAGGAATATCCCTCACTCTGGATTCTTTGTTTTGTCTTTTTACAGTGAGGATGACATCCTGAAAGAACTGGAGGAACTTTCTTTAGAAAACCAAGGCACAAAGACTAGCAAAGAGCCAGCTTCAGGCAAGGTATGACCACGGGGCTTTCCTGCTGCTACATGGACCTAGGAGCACTGCTATTGTGGATTTCATCGCCCAGATAAATACAGTTATAATATGAAATTGACATTATTTTAAGATGTAGTCACATGGCTGGTTCATCCATATGTGTTTTATTCTGGGATTTGGCATGGCTTCTGAGGACAGATTTTCACTGATCTGATATTCCATGTTTCCCAGTGCAAGATACTTTCTGGTATTTTCTTGGTTGTTCTATTGTGACCTTCTCCGTTGTCTTCCTTCATTTGAACAGCAAGCTGAGGCTGCAGATGAAGCAGAAGCTGAGCAGGGCCCTACTAAGGCTGAGAAAAAGAAGATGCGCAAAGGGAAGAAGGCTAGCTTGGATGATGAAGATGGTGAGGAAGATACAAATAAGGATGACCCAGGGAATGGCAGCAGCCAGAAGAGCAAGGTGACAGTGGCCCCTCAAATTGCTCCTTCCGACTCTGAGGATGATGACCCCAGGTCCAAGAAGAAAGGCAAGGGGACCAAGAAGGGGGCCAGGAAGGAGCTGTCAGATTCTGAGGAGGATGGCACAGATAGTGCAAGGAAAGATGGGGGTGTTGGTGGTAATGATTCAGATGATGACTCATCTCAGTCCCAACAGAAGGCCAAACCTGGGAAGAACCAGAAGGGAAGGGGAAAGTCTGAAAGTGCTGGGGAAGAAGATGGGGGTGACGAGGATGAGGGAACCTTCAAGATAAAGACAGCTGCCCAGAAAAAAGCAGAGAAAAAAGATCGGGAACGCAAGAAGAAGGAAGAGGAGAAAGCCAAACTTCGGAAGCTAAAAGAAAAAACAGACGAAAAGGACAAAAAGTCAACCTTGGAGACGGTGCCCAAGAAAGAACCTTCTAAGAAGAAGGAGTCTGCACCCACTCCCCCAGCAGAATCCAAAAGTCTAGAGGCTGCCACTGTTGATGAGCAAGATGGTGATGAGGGTGCGTTTGTTTCTGTGCTTTCATTCTGTGTAAATTAGGTTTTGTTTAAACTTAACTTCAATATTGGTGAAATGGATGTTGATGACATGTTAACATGCCACATTGTTTTTACCTTGCCACAGAGGATGCTGAAGGGGACAAGAAAAAAAAGGACAAGAAAAAGAAGAAAGTGGAAAAGGAAGAGGAGAAGAAAAAGAAGGGGCCAAGCAAGGCCACAGTGAGGGCCATGCAGGAGGCCCTGGCTCGCATGAAGGAGGAGGAGGAGAGAGCCAGACAGGAGGAAGCGGAGCGGCAGCGGCGGCTAGAGGAGCTGGAGGCTCAAAGACTAGAGAAGGTGAGCCATTCAGAACTGAGACCACTAAATATGGAACAGGCCAGCCAGTGGGAGCTCTTTGAATCAGCAATGAAAGCAACTGTAAGAATACCCTGGTGCTAAAATACTGTGCTTCTGTAGGAGCGCTTGGAACAGGAGCGAAAGGAAAAGAAGAAGCAGAAGGAGAAGGAGCGAAAGGAGCGGTTGAAGAAGGAAGGCAAGCTCCTGACCAAGGCCCAAAGAGAGGCCAGAGCAAGGGCTGAAGCCACACTGAAACTGCTGCAAGCTCAAGGTGGGTTGGATTTGGAGGGGTTGGTGAGTAAGTACGGGCTGTGTGAAGGGACAGCATACGAAACCTTAGATTACCAGTTTGAGTTGTGTTCATGAAGAGTAGAACTGCCTGCCGTGGTCAGGGACGATGTAGTGACAGCGCAACGGGGAACGTTTCTCAAAGCTCTGTGCTGATGTGTTGCAGGTGTTGAAGTGCCATCCAAAGATTCCTTGCCAAAAAAGAAGCCAGTCTACTCAGACAAGAGGAGAAAGAAGCCAACAGCACACAGTCCAGAAGGTGAGATCTCTGTGACCTCTTGGACTATGTCTGTGACCTCTTGACCCTTAGCTGTGAAACCTGATATAAAGTCATGACCAATTATGGATCATTAGCCTGTTGCAGTCTGAAAAATCAAAAGCTGCAATGTTGTGAATACTTGCATTCCTTGCCTAGAAACCTCAGAGGTGACCTCGCCTACATCTGAGACACTTGAGCCAATCATAAGCGAGGTTGAGGTGGAGACTCCAAAAGAGGAGCCAGGTGGGTGTTCCCTTCCCAGTCACTGTGGGCAGGATTAAGAGAGGATGGTTGTGTGAGAACCAACTGTTGACCCCTTAATACAATGCAAAAATTGCAAATGCACTTAGGCTTCATATAATGGGATCCCATACAACAAAAACTCCTACAATGGCTTATGAAAATACGGAGGATATCCAGCAATTGATTGATTGATTGATTAAAAGACATCTAGAAATGATCATTTTGTTCTAAAGAACACAATGTTATTGTCATTCATAAATGCACCTATTTTGGAATTTAATTTAAATTAGTGACAATTTCATCTGGAAAGTAATCCCCTCATTACAAGTTTTGATTGCCTCATAACAGGCATTTTCCCAGTGTGGTGGATTCACTGAACAAATTAACCTTGTTTTGTGAGCAGTGGGTGTTTTCATGTATACAGTAGTTTGCAGAATGTGTAAAATGAGGCTTTGTAGGAATGTCTTGGACTGTTGCTGTCAGCTGCTACAATAATATATTTGTCTTTTTAAGATTTATAGGTTATTGTTTTGCGGTCAACTCTTCTCTTTGTAACTCTTGTCTTTCCTCTCTTTCTCTCAGTGACAGAGGAGAAGATGGAGATGGCCGATGATCTGGACGACTGGGAGGCTATGGCCAGTGACGAGGAAAAGGGTAGGTTTGGGTTCCTTCATTCACTCATGCAGGATTACAGGCAAACTCTTAGATCCTCCATCAAAGCAAAAGAGACTAAAGTTGCCTCACTTCCTCATTGCATGGAACTATTTCAGACAGCATGGATGTTCCAGAAAAAATTGTAAGTTTTTTTTAAAAAAAAAAAAAAAAGAAAAGAAGCTAAACACAATACTCTTATTTCAGACTTGACATAAAAAGAAAATCATATTTAGGGAGAACTGTTGAAGCATCTTAAAGCTGAACTTACCTGTAGAGAGAAATGCTCACCTGTAAGGTCAGATAAAGAAAACAAGTTTTTTAAAAAAAAAAAAAAAAAAAAGTACATCTTTAGGGTTTGCCAGCATTTGCTGAATTTGCTATTCCTCCACAGAGATGAAGAAGGTCCACATTGAGGTCAAGGAGACACCTCAGCAGAAACATACGCAGCCAGAAGAAGAGGATGAAGGCAGTGAGGAGGAGGAAGACGAAGATGATGATGAGGAGGATGATGAGGATGAGGATGATGAAGATGAGGAAGATGATGATGAGAGCCAGGAGGAAGAACAGGAAGAGGAGAAGAAGGAGATACAACTGCCTGGCAAGAAGAAGGTTGGGAGGGAGCCAAGCTCAGAGTCCAGCAGTGAGAGCGAGGATGACGATGGCAGGACCAAGGAAGAGAGGCTGTATGACAGGGCCAAGCGGCGCATTGAGGTACAGAGTTGCCACCCACAGCTTGTCCTGCAGGGTGGCAGAAGCATCCACATCCATATTTGTCAATTCATCCTGAAGGAGAGGGTAGCTGACAAGTTGACTCTAATATAGAATTTTGGCTGTGGGGGTGTGTTACGGAATTGACGAGCAACAACCCGCATCCGATTTTATTTATAGTGGAAAATGACAAAAACAAATAGCTGGAGTAATTGTTAACACGTACACGAAGAAATAAGTCGTTCTCAAAGGATGTTTGAATCCTTTCCTCAATCATCAACCAGAAATGAGCCAGAAGAGCAGTTAAATAGACTTATACCTTTGTTAGTCAAGTCAAGGTCAGTGTGTCACAATCATTTAAATTTCCGTAATTCGTCATCTGCCAGCATAACATTAATCAGAATTTTACAAGACCACTGAATCTTGGGTAAATCCACTTGTCGCACTACTGGAAATGCGTGTGTGAGAAATACAGGTGAGAATAACAAACGGAAGGTTTGTAAACTGTATATAGAGCATATTATGGAAGTTAGAATAAAGTAGAAAGTGCTTTGCCTTGTGTGTGCACTCATCAGATGGATCCCAGGCACAAAGACAGACTTTTCTCTTTGTCACATAATGTTCTCATAGTTGAATGTTGCAGGTGACTGAGTCGTTTGGGGGTTATTAACCATGTTCACGCTAAATCCTTGTGAAGGGCAGGCTTTTACTTATTGATTTTATTAATTATTTTAAGAAACGACGAGAAGAAAACCTGAAGAACATCAATGTGGACAAACCGCGGTCACCAGTAGTGTGTGTTCTGGGCCATGTCGACACAGGAAAGACTAAAATCCTGGATAAGGTGAACACCGAATACGACGAGGCTGGAATCGTCTTTCCCCCCCCCCCCCCTCCCCTGCAGATTTTGTGTCATGTTCCTGTTTCCCCCTCTTTCTGTGTGTTGGGTATAATCCTACCGTCTTGCTTCCCCTCTCCAACAGCTACGACACACACACGTGCAGGATGGCGAAGCAGGAGGAATCACGCAGCAGATTGGTGCAACAAACGTTCCCCTCGAGACTATCATTGAGCAGACCAAGATGGTGAAAAATGTGAGTGGCGTGCATCATGCAGACACACGCGCACGCATGCTTGAGTTCTGTGTTTGCCGAAACATGAGGTGAACGCTGTGTGTTCAGTTTGACAGGGAGAATATCAAGATCCCAGGGATGCTGATCATTGACACTCCAGGACATGAGTCCTTCAGGTATGGTGTATGTGTGTTCCTCTAAAGACATGTATGTAGAGGAGAAGAACACGCTGGACCACTCTGACTGTACCTCTACTCATCCCCATCCCTCCACCGCAGTAACCTAAGGAACAGAGGCAGCTCGCTGTGTGACATTGCTATCCTGGTGGTGGACATCATGCACGGCCTGGAGCCCCAGACACTGGAGTCCATCAACCTGCTGAAAGAAAAGAAGTGTCCCTTCATTGTGGCACTCAACAAGGTGGGGAAACCATGCACATCGCTGCCCCATTTCCTCTAAAATATAGGTGCTTTAATATTCACAAAATGAATTTATACAGCTGCTGTTTCATCTTTTCAGTGCACAGGTCTGATCCTGTGTACCTGTGATGTTACTGATGGTTCAGAGCTAAAATTTGGTATTTTTAACACATAAAAATTGCCCATATGCCATTGTTGAGGTTTGTTTTGTTTTTTTTTGTTCTCAGTTTCTGAAAGAAATATAAATCCTGCTAACCGAACAACAAATTACGGAGCTGTTTTTTTTTTTTTTTTAGCTGTTGGCTAACTTTTCCACTTCCTGACTCTTTTCAGATTGACCGCCTGTATGACTGGAAGAAGAGCCCAGACATGGATGTGGTGGCCACCCTGAAGAAGCAGAAGAAGAACACCAAAGACGAGTTTGATGAGCGAGCCAAAGCGGTTATTTTGGAGTTTGCCCAGCAGGTGAGTGGACCCCCTCCCCCGGTCCAAAACCGAATCTCTACCTTGAGATGAGGGTTCCTGGAAACTTCCACCTGCATGTTATGGCTCTTGTGTCATATGCGTTCTTTGTACGACAGCAACCCCCTGCTCCTGCTTACCTTTCAGGGATTGAATGCAGCACTCTTCTATGAGAACAAGGACCCACGGACCTTTGTCTCTCTGGTGCCCACCTCAGCACACTCGGGCGATGGCATGGGCAACCTGATCTCCCTGCTGGTGGAGCTGACCCAGAGTATGCTGACAAGGCGGCTGGCCCACTGCGACGAGCTCCGGGCCCAGGTCATGGAAGTGAGTACTGAAAATTTACTGTTTGAAATATTAATTTCATTTCCAAAATTACTTTATTTGCCCATCATTGTTTAAAGAAAGAAGTTAAATTTTTTTGACAGGTGCTGAATAACTCTACCACAGGCTTGTGTTTACATCACGAACAGTCGTTCCTCCGTTCCCCAACAGGTGAAGGCTCTTCCAGGCATGGGTACCACAATAGATGTGATCTTGATCAATGGCTGCCTACGTGAAGGAGAGACAATCATCGTCCCTGGTGTGGAGGGACCCATCGTCACACAGATCAGGGGGCTTCTGCTGCCCCCACCTCTCAAGGAGCTGCGTGTTAAGGTAGCAGAGTGGGGATTGTTTGGTGAGGAGTGACGGGTGGATGAAGACCAGTGTGAGCAAAGCGTGCACCTCTGCATTAACAGAACCCGTATGAGAAGCACAAGGAGGTGTCCACTGCCCAAGGAGTGAAGATCCTGGGGAAGGACCTGGAAAAAGCTCTGGCTGGGCTGCCCCTGCTGGTGGCTTACAAGGAGGATGAGATTCCAGTGCTGCGGGTGGGCTCACCATCTCCTTTCTTTGCCCGGCTCTCCATATGTCTCGAGATTTCTGTTTTTCGCAAGGGGAAAACCCTGCAGTGCCTCCCTGCAGTTCTACTTTTTCCTTTTATTCTGTGCATGTCCTAGCGTGTCTTTCTACACTTCGCCATGTATCTTTGGGGTGACGTGTCACAACATGCTTTAGTGGAGCCCTTTCTCATGCTGCTCTCTGTGTGGCGCAGGATGAGCTTGTGCGGGAGCTGAAGCAGACGCTGAGCTCCATCAAGCTGGAGGAAAAGGGTGTGTACGTACAGGCCTCTACGCTGGGGTCCCTGGAGGCCTTGCTGGAGTTCCTGCGTAGCTCCAAAGTGCCAGTAAGTCCCTCTAAACCTCAGACGGTCTCCAAGCAGGCTTGCAACTGGCTGTTCAGCATTAGTAGTGACGGTAACATCGTTCCCTCTGACTGGAAAATAAATTGTTTACTATGGACTTCACTTGGTCCTCCACAGTTGCTGGGTGCTTATTTCACTGGCAGCTCCTCCATACCCAGGATGCCACGTGGTCGAATCGAGGTAGATTGACCAGTGTGCAGCTTACATGGAATTGTTTTTCGTTACAGTATGCCGGGATCAACATTGGCCCTGTCCATAAGAAGGACGTCATGAAGGCTTCGACGATGCTGGAGCATGACCCACAGTGCGTTCACGCTTTCCTTACTGCCTTGTCAACAGTCTTGTTATTGGGGGTTGCTGAAGGATCAACCTCAGTTACTGCGCAGCAACCTCAAAAAAAACATTTTTTAGTATTAATAGAACAGCAGTAATAATAAAAGTTGCTTTTATGTTGTTTCCACGAAGTGCAGTATAGTTGCGGTGTTATGGTCATCAGCACTCTGCGTGTCCACCTGTAGGTTCGCTGTCATCCTGGCCTTCGACGTGAAAATTGAGAGGGACTCGCAAGAGCTGGCCGACAGCCTCGGTGTGCGAATATTCAGCGCAGAGATCATCTACCACTTGTTTGATGCCTTCACCAAATACCGGGAGGATTACAAGAAGCAGAAGCAGGATGAGTTCAAGTGTGTGGAGAAGCTGGGGGGGGGGGCAAAAGCCGCATCCAGTGTCAGAAATTCCGTAGAGAACAAATCGAGCATCTGCCAGAATGTTTTCAGTTCAAATTATATAGATGTTTGTTTTATCTGGCTCTTTTCTCCAAAGTGACTATCTACAATCGTTTACCCGTTTTTACAGCTGGGTAATTTTACTGGAGCAATTTAAGGGAAGTACTTTGCTCAAAGGTACAACAGCTGGAGGTGGGATTCAAACCTGTAACCTTCGAGTCCAAAGGCAGCAGTTCTAACCACTATGCTACCAGCTGCCTTAAGTAACAAAAGTTTACCTCCATTTCGGAATGAGCCCATACAGCGTATTTTGTGTGCGTGTGTGTACGTGCATATTGCTGGTACATTTGAGAGCGGGAGCATTGTTTGCACCTTTGGATTGAGGAGGGCAGTGCAGGTCTCTCCTTCGGTTTCATACACACTCCTCTTTCCCCTTCACCCTGTCAGGCATGTTGCTGTGTTCCCCTGCAAGCTGCGGATCCTACCGCAGTTCATCTTCAACTCCCGTGACCCCATCGTCATGGGCGTGACTGTGGAGGCGGGCATTCTCCATCAGGGAACTCCCATGTGTGTGCCGAGCAAAGGGGTGAGACCTTGCCCACCACCGCCCTTATACTAACCTGCTGTGTCAATTTATTGATCATGTCAGGCATATTATGTTCATATCGTGTATATGTAACGGTTATAAGATGGAACAAGACTCACCATGTAGAGCTAATGCACCCAGACACTAGACTTACACACCTATGTAAACCTATTAGTGCCAGTTCTTTAAGTGGTGTCAGTGATGTAAAATAGCTTAGTGATCATGCCTCTTGCTGGTTGCCACATTTATACTGCTTAGATTAATTTAGTTGTGGTGCGTACACTGGCCTGGAGACATGGTGGATCACTTACTTTGTGCTTGGCAGTTTGTGGACATTGGCATTGTGACCAGCATTGAGATCAACCACAAGAGTGTTGAAAATGCCAAGAAAGGGCAGGAGGTGTGTGTGAAGATTGAGCCCATCCCCGGAGAGTCCCCGAAGATGTACGGCCGACACTTTGAGGCGACAGACATCATTGTCAGCAAGGTAACCTGGCAAGGGCTACTTGCAGTGGCTGTGTGTGTCTGTTGTGCAGTTTGGTGGCCCCCCTCCCCCAAGTTTGAGCCCAGTCTTAGAGGTAGAGTGAACTGTAGTCCTGTTGACATGTCTTGCGTGTCCCACAGGGGTGTGTTTTCTTTTTCTTTGCTTCCTATTGCGCAGATCACTCGGCAGTCCATTGATGCCTTGAAGAACTGGTTTCGGGATGAGATGCAAAAGTCTGACTGGCAGCTCATCATGGAGTTGAAGAAGACTTTTGAGATCATCTGATCTGAAAGCGAGACATGGTTCTATCCTCTCACACGAACACACAGCCACACACACTATTGTATGATAGAGACAACAGGCACACATCTAATGAGAGGATTGAGGGGACATCTGATGGGAGATGGACGTGCGTGTTCGTGCGCGCGCACTGGGTAGGGGGTGTACAGTCACGCCTTCCTCCCCATCTCACTGCAAGGGCATGGAACCCAATGTATTAGAAAGAAAAAGCAAACGTTTTCTGTGAGAAACCGAAGTATTTTCCACTGTTTTTACAGTGATGTTTTACAACATTTACTTACTTCCAATGTGCCTGTTAATTTTCTTTTTTTCCCCCCCCCTCCCCCCCTTCTCTGGATGTTTTAATTTTTCAACTGGCAGCCTCTTGGCTCTCCCCTGCATTTACCCTGACTGCTAGTTTAGGGGGTGGGTTTGAGGAGGTGGGGGGTAGGTTGTTTGAGGGCTGGCCAATTCACGATTGCCCGAATTTTAGATGTATGAATATTAATTTGCCTGTCAGTGTTTTTGGGGAATGCATTTATTTTTAAGATTGCAATTGTTAATCCTTTGTAATTAACTTGAGCCTCCATCGTGACACAATTCGCCGGCCCCCGTCACCGTTTTTCCACTCACGTCCCTGATGCCCTCCTCCTCAGAAGTTCCCTAGTGCCTATAGGTTTTTATAGCAACTGGCGTGAAAAGGCACACCCCCCCCCCCCCCCCCCAACTAGAATTTGACACGTACAAGAAAAGTTTTTGAACTGTTAAAACAGAAGTCTGCAGCTTTTCCCTGCGTGTACAGTTGTTGGAAAATGGCAGAGAACAGTTAAAGCCATTGTAATTTCAGTGAAAATAAACTGCAAATGTCACCCGTGTTTGCATATTTCCTTCGCGCGCGCGGCCGCACCGGTGTGGACGAAAGGGCCAGTAGGTGTGGAGTGTAGCTCTTCCTCTTGCACCTGACCCTTGAACATATCTGTTCATCTCACATCTTTTCTTGTAAGTTTCCTGTTTTTTTTTTTGTGTTGTTAGGCCAAAATGCAAAAGAAATGTTACCATTAATCAACCCTAACTTTCAATACAAGGGACCTTAACTCCAAAAGATACTTTAAGAGTTCAATGTTTATTAATAATCTCTTAGAAAACATACAAATGGTTTCACAGCATAAGGTCTTCAGGCACACATTAAAGCAGGTCTCTGTAGGCAGGATGTGTCTACAAGCCCTTTCCTTCAATAATGTTATAGCAAACAAAAACTTTGAATTAAAGCACCTGCTCTCACTCTTCCTTTCAGAGAAGTACAATTAAACGGGAGCAAGAAACCAAGTGAATATTACATTGAGATCACCCCCATTGCATAACTACATTTGGTTTTACACTGTGTACACTGCTGCATGGTACAGGGGTCTCTGTACCTGTGCAAAAGGAACCATTTCTGTTTATCCCTGTATGAGAATACAGGGACTTTTTTTCCCATCACAACAAATGCACAACTAATGAGGGGGCTAACAAGAATGGTTCTTTATTACACAGCTTGTAAACACTGCACTGAGAAAAACCAATAAAACATCTTTCCATATGAACAAACTCGCCGCCATAGATACAATTACCACCTACAGGAGATTCTGAATCCTTATTTACATGCGATGCTGACAAATTTTGGCACTTTGTTTTTGCAAAAGAACAGTACAAAAAAAAAAGTCCTTTAGAAAAGGATTTTTTCCTCAAAGAGAACATGTTCTTATCCATTTTCGTGACCATGCTGTTCTGCGAAAATCTTCACAAGCAGTTATGGCACAGTGCAAAAAAAGGTGAGCGAGGCAGAAGGTCGCAGGGGCTCATCAGCCCAACACTCGTAACAGTCTCTGTGGGGCAAGGCTACCGCTCCTCTAACCAATGACCGTAGATTTGGACTGTGGGCGGGGCTTCTGGCTGTTGATCCGATCGTGATTAACGACTGAGGGATCGTTCCACTCCAGAAGAATGCGGGGGCTTTGATACCCTTCCTCTTGAAAGCCCGAGGAGGAACGACTCCTACGTGATCTTCAAGGTGCTTCCGTAGGTCTGCTGGACGACCACCTGCACGTTGTCCAGGATAAAGTCGAAGGCCATGCTCCACACGGACTCCACAGACTGCTGCATCAGCCTAGGCACAAGGGGGCAACAGCAGAGGTGATTCAAGTCTTTAAAAAAAACATACATTTGCAGCGGTTCTCCTGGGGTGGTGGATGCGTTACAAGGACTGCGGGTTCCACGTGAAGGTCTGTTTGACCTTTGGCCCTGTGGATGTGTTACCTCTTCATGTACTTGATGACAAGGTAGAGCTTCTCCAGGTCTCGGTCCTCCACCAGCTCTGTGCAGTACTTCACCACCTGCAGGATGTCATCCTCCATGGGCTCTGCGGAGAAGGCCGCTGCGGTCAGAGCACATTTCAACCGCTAACTTAGCGCAGGCTCCCACTGCCGTTGATGGCTGCTGTGGTTCTGATGCAGACGAATCACTGAAAACCGAACGTTCTACCTGGGATGCCGGTGACCCAGTACTGGCCCACTATGTTCTACCTGGGATGCTGGTGACCCACTCCTTCAGTAGGGTCCGGATGTCAGTAAACTCGCAGGCGCCAGCCAGAGTGGGGCCAGGGCGGGACGTGAGCTTGACCGGTTTTTCTTGTGCGTCTGGTTTCAGGGAGGATGTCGAGGGTCCGTTCTCAAGCTGAAAGTGGGGAATAGAGAAGGGGTGTACAGGAAACAGGTGGCGTAATGGTTAGAGCATCAGGCTTTGGACTCACATGCTGGAGGTTCAAATCTCATCCCTTGCTAAAGTGCCCTTGATGGAAGAATTCACCCTGAATTGCTGCAGTAAAAATTACCCAGCTGTTTGAATGCATGAATAACGATGCAGAGTAAAACAGGGAATCTCTGGACAGAAGCGTCAGCTGAAGGAAACGAATGCGAAAGAATAAATTCCCAAGACGAGCTGCGGTGAGGTTCCTTGGTTCCCTAGAAGCAGCGGCTGGAGACTCACCTTCATCTCCCCGCCTGCGTGCTCCTGCTTCAGTGCGTACGGCAGCCGCTTGGCCGGGCTGCTTTTGGCGGGGCTGCTTTTGGCGGGGCTGTTTCCATGGAGACGGCTTTTGAGTGGACTCGGCACCCCCTTGGCAGGGCTCGCATTCTTTCGTTTGTAGCGCCGCTTAGTCCGGCCTGCAGCTGCCACCTGCTTTAGCTGAAGCAACGGGTTCTTGGCCTCTACTGGGGAGGAAAGAGGAGTGCCAGACACACCAAATTACAGCTGAGGTGTAAAAAAAAAAAAAAAAAATGAATGCAGTTCTTCTATAAGAGCAAAAATGAAATGGAACTGCAGATGTTGAGGTAACGTCTCAGCTCCATTTTGGTCAACTGATTAACCTGCCTCTTACTTCAAAGTGCTTCTTAAGTACAGTGTTATTCCCAACCCCCCCGGCAGATCAGAAATACAGGGTCGGTGTTCAAGACAAAGGGTCCCCAGTCAGGTGCTTCTACTTACCCACAGTGCCTTGGGGATGGGTGCCGTTTCTGTGTCGGTATGCTGAACGTAGCTCCTCCTGTAGCTCTAGTGGAAGGGCTGCAAACACCTCCGGGTCCACCTGGAGAAAAGGGCAAAAACGGTGTGGAGAATGGGAAGAAAGAAAAGTGAAGGTAAAGAAGAGGTAAAAGGGCAGAAGAAAAGAGGTCTAAGAGGGTCAGGATGCAGGACAAAGTACAGGTTCGCATTTCACATCAGTGGGTGTGAGAGGCGATGATGAACAAGCCGCCGGAAGGGGGCAAACCTGGGAGAAGTCCGGCAGTGCCAGAACGATGCCTGCGGGGCCACCCTGACCCTGCTGCTCAGGCACATGCAGCACCAGCGTGCCCGGGGGCGAAGCCAGGGGCTGGGAAGGAGCGCTCTGGAGTGGCCCTCTGCTCACGGCCAGCTCCTCCCTCCGACGCCAGGAATGCTCCACCTGCTCCCTCAGTTCAGGTGGCAAGGCCTCCAACACAGAGCGGTCGACCTGAGGGTGACACCGTGACGAGTGAGTGCTGCTGTGCATTATGGGACAGCTGGCAGTGTAGCGGTTGGAGCTGTTGCCTTTGGACCCAAAGGTCGCAGGTTCGATCCCTATCTCCATCCCTGAGCGATGCGTTTACTCTAAAATTGTTCCAGTAACATTACCCAGTTGTACAAAAGGGTAAATAATTGTAGGCAGACTAACACAGTAAGTCGATTTAGAGAAAAGCGTCAGTTAAATGAATAAATGTAATGTTTTCAGAGGCTTGGCAAGAAGGTGCTGTGAAGAGGGGTGGTCACCTGTGAAGGTGATGGCACCTCGATGCTGAGGTCCAGGTGTGTCCTGAGGTGCCTCGGGGTGTGGAGACCCCCATTATGTCGGGGTGCGGGGCCCCCCTTGCTGGTCCCGGGTACCGGCTCTGCGGAGGAGGGTGGGGGGAACAGCCGTACCGAAGCGATATCCCGATCCCTGTCTGACGTCACAGCTTCACCTGGAGCACTGGGATCAGTAGCGTCTGAAAGACGCCACAGGGGGTCACCGTCCGGTGGTCTCGCCAAACACGCCGGCAGCGCTGAATCACCGAGGCCGTGTGACAGCAAAAAACAATAGAGAAAAGACGTTTGGTCCACAGCAGGCTTGAACAGAGTAAATGAGCAGCACTTCCTCATTAACCACGCTTGGCTAACTGTTCAGCACCCCACTGAGAGGGACGCTGGACAAACACTGCAGGCTCAGCTTGAAATATAAAATCACAAAAATCTGCAAGGAGTTTCTTGGTTATTTTTGAGCCCAATCCTTTCTGTCGTCTTCCCAAAAATTTCAGTTGGCTTTGATTTGGTGTTATTTAACTCACAGCTATTAACTCTTGTGCTCCATTTAAATAGCAAAGTCTGGTGAAACAGACGCAAGCGCGCACACACACAGACACACACAGATGACGGATCCAAAGTGATTCAGACCTGTGGTTGACCCACGACTATCCAGATTCGGGGGCCTCTGGGCCAGCAGCATGTCTCGGATGGAACGGCGAGGAGCGCCGGTCCCTCCGGCAGTGCCCGCGGGACCCACGAGAGAGGGCGTCAGCTGCTGGACCTGTAGGCCCACCCCCCTCATGTCCATCACATTCAGCTTCATAGCATGGAAGAGCTTGATGACCTCTGTGGCAATGTGCTGAGCAGAGTCCGTGGGCTGGTCCAGGCTCACTGTCCTGGGGGGGGGTTATAATATAAATATAACAGCATCGTCCATATTTAACACGACGGCACTAACAGCGAGTAATAATGCCTGCGTGTGTTTGAGACCGGGGGACCTGACAGTGCACACACTCTGCAATCCTGGCACTGACCTGGCAAAGGTGTCGCAGATGCCATGGCCTCCGTACTTGGCAGGCTCCACGGGGGCCCCTGGTTTACGCATCATCAGTTTCAGGGTAATCCTCCGGCCCTTGAGACCTGCTGCCTGGAGGCGCCGCTGCACTTCCTGGGACAGCTTGGTCAAGAAGCTCTCCGCTTCTGCCACCTTATGGAGAGGCAGAAATAACAGTTGGGGTGGAAAAAAAGGGTGGCGGTCAAAGGGAGAGCGGCAGCTATCCCATACAGACACAGGGGACACGGGCAGGCTGTCCCCACATGGGGCAAACCGTATGGCGGGAGAAATCAGACATGATGGAGAAAGGTTCCGAAGCGCTCGTGTCACAGCCCACGCTAGCTAAGAGCGGTTCAGTGAGCGCCGGTGCCAACCTGCGTGAAACGGATCCCGTAGTTCATCCCTGCTGACACGGACTTCCTCTCCTTCTCGCT